>NC_041398.2:236933153-237263153 GCF_900747795.2 Erpetoichthys calabaricus
AAAACTTTGTAATGGCACCAGGCTTCAGATCAAAAGTCTACACAAGAACCTCATTGAGGCAACTGTCTTCACTGGAACTGGCTCAGGGTAGACTGTATTTATTCCTTGCATCCCCCTCATACCCTCTGACCTCCCATTCCAGTTCAAATGCCTCCAATTTCCAGTAAGGGTCTGCTTCACTATGACAATAAATAAGTCACAGGGCCAGACTCTAAAAAAGGTCGGCATTGACTTGACACAAGATGGCTTCTCACATGGCCCTGCTCAAGAGTCAGCTCAGAAGACAGCTTGGTCATTTTCCAGCTGAGGGCAGAACTACAAATGTCATTTACAAAAAGATCCTTACATCCTAAACATGTGCATTTCTCATACACAAGATTTACAATCATAAATTAAACTCTTTAAAATCATCAAATTCACTCTCAATACTAAATAAGCCTACAACAATTACATTGACAAGTTACATTATTTTTAAAATGCTTCCTTTTCTTTTTCATAACTTCTTTAACACACTACTTCTCCACTGTGATGCACGGGTATTTTGCTAGTATGTATATATATATATATATATATAGTATATACTAGCAAAAAGCACATGGGGAGTGGCTTAAGGAGCCGACAGGTCACCACCGCCATAAACAAACCCAGAAGTCTCCTGGTACCACCCACTTCCGGAGTCCTTTCTAAGCTCTGGTCCCCCAATGATGACATCACTCTCCCATCATCCATCACGACTTTTCCCATCATCCTTTCATCACTTCCTGTTCCTCATTAAAAAATGTCCGACCTGGTTTAATTTGACTGTCCGTTGTACTTAGTAGAAAACACTGACCTGCATCTTGTTTCTTTACAGTATATGGGGCCTAAAAAACCCCAAAACTTTATACGTGTCTTTGCTTTTTATTACTATATATATATATACTAGACAAAGAGCCCATTTCGACAACGTAAGATGAAACGGGCACGAGTGGAATAGTAATAAATATAAGCACCCCAAACCTGATATAGGTGTATTGAATGAATGCATAATTAGGCCTCGTGCTGTAGTCGAAATCGCCTTTCAGGCCTCTAGAGCTTTAATCGAAGTCGCCTTTCTCTTTGAATTTTTGCGGCCGTAAATCCGCCTCCTGCCGCAATGTTGGGGTTGGATGTCGGTCGAAGTCGCCTTTCTCTTTGAATTTTCGCGTCCGTAAATCCGCCGCCTGCCGCGATGACGGCCTCGTAAGGTTTTTCAGGCAGCTGCGCAGAAGGCGACTGCGCATTCAGCTTCAGACAGACGTGAGTGAGTGAGTGAGTGAGTGAGTGAGTGAGTGAGTGAGTGAGTGAGTGAGTGAGTGAGTGAGTGAGTGAGTGAGTGAGTGAGTGAGTGAGTGAGTGAGTGAGTAGGCTGGCGAATTATATATAAGATATATAAACACACAGGGTGTCCATAAAGTCCGTGTGCAATTTAAAAAGGATCTGAAAATGGAGAACTGAAAATCCCCGCATGAGTCTGTTGAACATGAAAGAGATTCTCCCAAAGTTAATGTGTGGTGTGCTTTGGGAAAAGATTGAGTCATACTTGCATTCATTTTAGAAGGGCGTGTTGTTAATGGTGATAGCTATTTAGAAAAGCTGCAAAAAAACTTTATTCCTCGACTTCAACAATTAGGACTGATAGAGAATACAGTGTTTCAACAAGATGGTGCTCCTTGTCACTTTGCTTTGCATGTTAGACAGTTTCTACATGAGAAATTCCCTAACAGATGGATTGGAAGTGGTGGACCATTTTCTTGGCCTCCACGTTCACCAGATTTGACTCCATTGGATTTCTTTTTATGGGGACGTGTGAAAACAAATGTTTTTTCAACCAAACCTCGATCTGTAAAAGACTTGCAAGCTGGGATAACTGATGTGATTGCTGGCATTACTGAAAATCAGCTTGAAAATGCTTTCCGAGAATCTACAGAATCGTATTACCCTTTTGTATTAGTAATGATGGTGGACATGTTGAAAA
Organism: Erpetoichthys calabaricus; assembly: GCF_900747795.2. NCBI lineage: Eukaryota > Metazoa > Chordata > Cladistia > Polypteriformes > Polypteridae > Erpetoichthys > Erpetoichthys calabaricus. Next base: position 236,935,150 of record NC_041398.2, read on the forward strand.
TTAACAAGAAAAATAAAAAAAGTAAGTGTTTCTTCTTCCTAATCCTTTTCACAGATTCTTTCTATTTTAAATTGCACACAGACGTTATGGACACCCTGTATATTTTCATTACTCAGTGAAGTTCCATTTGCAATTACAAATGTGACTCCACAACCCTGTGTTTGGTTTAATTTCATTTCTTTATTTCCTCATCTATAAATTACCTTCTATCATGTATCCTGGATACCAAAATAATAATAATAATAATAATAATAATAATAATAATAGTGAATCTCTAGAACTACAAGGCCAAGTCACCCTGCAGTAAAGTCGCTCTCCAGTAAATGGGAATTTATGACCCAAATAAACTAAATTAATTGGAGGACTTCAAAACAACAAGGAGTCGCTATTAAGAACATTTAATTTTATTATTGGTAAAATAATAAATCTTAGTTTTATTTAAGGTCAAATCAAATACTGCAATTATTCTGCAAGATTGGATGGACAATATTTGTGTGGCTGTCTAAAGCAGAGGCAGACTATTATAAGCTTACATCTCTACATCGCTCTACAGAGCCCTCCATAATGTTTGGGACAAAGACCCAGTTTTCCATGATTTACCCCTTTGCTCCACAGTTTAAATTAAAAGTCAAGCAATTCAGACCATAATTAAAATGCACACTGTGGACTTTCATTTAAAGGTATTTGCATACATTTTGGTCACACCATGTAGAAATGGAAACACGTTTTCTAAGCGGCCCCCTCATGCACTCTAGATGTGGCCTCACTAGTGTGTTATATGATCAGGAGGAACTAGATAAATAAAAAGAAATAAGTGATATCAAAGAATTCAAAAGTTCTTCATATGAACACAAATACGGGGATCGTGAGGAGCCAGCAGGGAGCACCTTGTCGGAATGGCAGAATCCTTGCGCAGTTTTTGTGAGAGGTCTGATTCCGTTTTGAAAGAGTTAGGAGGGAGGATGGAGTTTTGTCGGAAGGAGGAGGATGCCTTAAAATGGGCAGGTTACGACCACGCGCTGATACACTCTTACGGCGGAGTGCTGGCTCTGAGGCTAAGGATCTGCGCTGGCAATCGGAAGGTTGCCGGTTCGAATCCCGTAAATGCCAAAAGTGACTCTACTCCATTCGGCCACTGAGCAAGGCCCTTAATCTGCAATTGCTCCATCCTGGGTATGATGTTAATCTGCATCCAGCCCTGAAGGTAAGCCCTCCAACCTGAAGGCAAGAACCTGGGGGTTGGTGGCAGAATTGGCACTCCAGCCACCATAAGGTTCTAACCTGGGATCCTGAGTTCATTTGTCATGTGGTGGGTGCGGCGATGCCTAAAATGGACAGGAGACACATGAATTCACATTTGTTGGCTGCGGAAACTGTGGCTAGTGGTCCTCAAAAGTAAAAAGAAACCAAAACAGTCCAAGTGAAGAAGAAGAACAACATTTATTAATATATGTCTTCATTGCTTCTGTTCATTGTCTTGATGTAGATAGTGACCAGTCCTTCTTCTCTTAGAGTCTACCTTCAGTTTTAGATCTCACATTTTGTATTCCATCCTAACATTTTTACCCCTTCCGTGTAATACTTGTAACTGAGTGGCCGCTTGGTGGCACTATTGCCCACCTTTTCCCCAACAGACAACCACACTGGACACAAGTTAAAAGCACTAAGAAGTAATTTCATTTCTTCCTTCTTCTGATATAGTGCTTCCAAAGCACCCCAGCCACATGAAACACCGCAATAAATAAACCCAATATTCTCCTCCACCTCCAAGCAAGCTCCGTCACACTTCCCTCCCAACTCCGGCTCACCTGCTGGGTCTCTATCAGTCCTTTATATAGTCCTCATCCCGGAAGTGCTTCTTTCCTTCCATCCATGTGACTTGTCGGTACTTCCGGGTGAGACGGAGAATTATATTTTTCTTCAGCCCTGAAGTACATTTGTGCTTCTGTCCCCGTGACTTTGTAGTACTTCCGGGCTATATAAATGTAGCCCTAGGCTCATATAATAAGTGAATGACTACATGAGTTTGAGTTTTACATTGTTGCGGAGGCTTTTCAAGTGGCTGATAGTGTACACGCGAGAATCTGTTGGAATCAAGGACAGGAAGAAGCCGTCATCGAAGAAGCAGGGTAGTTGAGATTAGCATCACTAGCTGAGTTAGCCTGTGAAGAGGCACGGTATGCTTTGGATAGCACTCCAGGTGACCAAGGGAAAGCCTGGCAGCTCCTCGAACAATGAGGAAAAACAACAAGTTTCACCCCATTCGGAGAGACTAGCTCCTTTTTGCTTGCAGCGTTTTGCCGTGAGCCTGTCTGCAGGATGACTCCATCGTTTATCCACAGCGTGAAAGTGCTGTGTTTGGACAGTGGACACTTATATTCACTTTGCTTATTTGTGAGTACTTTTATGTTTGGCTCATTAGAGTGAACAGGCCTTAACGTTCTTGGCCACCATGTTCCCGAGCGTCAACCAGGCCTGCAAATAGGGGAGTTTGTGTTAAAATTATTTTTATTTTGGGGGCCGCTGGCTTCTGTGTGTGTGTGTGTGTGTACCCGTAAAGTTGTTACATTAAAGTGAGGTTTTAATAATTAAATTTGCTCATATTATAGATACAGATATACAGTGGGATGTTTTAAGTGCTGGTAAAAGCAAAGAGTTAAAAGTACATTCCTAAGATTTAAGTACACTGCCTGAACCTGTAGGCATTTCTTGTGAAGGGTAAATATACTGCAATTTGTGTGAGATTTCTAATTTCTGTAATCTATAATTTGTGGGAATAATTTTGATTGGACTTAACTATAAATAGTTTTTTTTTAAGATATTTTTCCAAATTATTCATTAAATTTTGTTATATTTTGGGAACATATTTGTATTGTGAATTGTGTTACAAGTTACTAATTGTGAAACAGCTGGCAGTTTACTACCGGGGAATACAGTAGGTATTAGTTAAAGGATTCTAATTTATCTTCTAAAAACACGTATTTAAAATTAAAGGGGTTTTCATAAATCAGCTCAGGGAAATAGAACTTATGAACTTAGGGTACTATCGTATGACTAAAGGGTAAAGAAAGTGCTATATTAATAATAGGGACTCCCCAGTCTTCCTATAGAGTCTCCTGGCGGCACCCACGGCACCCAACAGGGCTGTATTGCCGAACTCCAAGGTCCAGGATGCCCTGCAGGAATCCGGGGAGCGTTTTGGGGGAGGCAGTGTCGTGGCGAAAAATTGTCACCAAAAGGCTTTTACCTGAAATGAAGGCTATTAGGACTCAGAATAGGCAGACAGAGTTTATAGCTTTATTGCAATAAATCGATAACACAGACTCAACCCAATTCGGCCAAATCGGACTAAGCCCTGAACTGTTCAGGACTCAAAACTTATATAGTAATTTCTTATCACTCCGACCTCGCTCAAATTAGCTCATTTGCTGTTTTCTCTGACTCCCTTCTGCACCTGTCCAGCCTATACCTCGAGTTCTCATGGGAACCATTATTATCTCCTGACTTCCCCCTGCAGCTGGCCTCCGGTATTTTTACTGTCTGTTGTCCATCTTTATTTTCTGTTTTGCTTATTATGATTGGCTTCGGCTGGGCAAATGTTACTTCTTCCTTTTTTGGGCTTTTCCTTATCACTTCCCCTTCTTTGGCTTGCAAACTAGTTTATACTTGGTGGCTTAAAGCTAAGCTTTAATTAAAAAGAAATATGGCATGTGCTTTTATTTAATCATTTGCTTGGCAGGCCTGACTTGCATTAATATCCATCCATCCATTTTCCGACCCGAACACAGGGTCACGGAGGTCTGCTGGAGCCAATCCCAGCCAACACAGGGCACAAGGCAGGAACCAATCCCAGGCAGGGTGCCAACCCACCGCAGGACACACACCCACACACCAAGCACACACTAGGGCCAATGTAGAATCACCAATCCACCTAACCTGCATGTCTTTCAACTATGGGAGGAAACCTGAGAGTGCCCGGAGGAAACCCACGCAGACACGGGGAGAACATGCAAACTCCACGCAGGGAGGACTCAGGAAGCGAACCCAGGTCTTCTAACTGCGATGCAGCAGCGCTACCACTGCGCCACCGTGCTGCCCTTTTGCATTAATATCGTATACAGTGAAAATCGTTTAACACGAAACTGAGGGGACTGAAATATTTTTTCATGTTAAAAGAATTTCGTGTTAAAGGATATTACAAAAAAAAACATACAGTATATTCAACAAAATTAAGTTTATTAGAGTACATTTTATTTACATAGATATGTATATATGCATGAATTTAATAAAAATGGGAGCATTCTGAGATCTCGCTTGATTGAACCAAACAAGTAAAGCCGTCTCTAAATCCTCGTGCTTCGCCGTTCTCATCCGTTTTCGCTCTGGCTCAAACTTACTCCATTCAAACATTTCCGTAATTTGCTCTCTTTTTTTAATTACTGTATTGTTGATAATGTAGAGTTAGCAATATCAAAATCTTTACAGATTTCCGTTTTCGTCTTCTGTTTTTGATCAACAGCCTTAAGAAGCTCCATCTTCATTTTAAGCGAAATAGCAGTTTGCTTTCCCCCTGAGCTCTTTGCCATTGTGCTTGTAAAAAAATTCTTCTAAAATAGAAAAAAAAAACGCGAACCAAACTCACTGATTTTTATTCACACTGCGATGTACTTGTCACCGAATTTCAAAGCCAACTGATGAGAGATGAGATGTTTTTGTGTGGCGTTTGTAGGTGTGGAGGGTGAGAGGAGCTTAGATAAACAAAATTGGCTCGTGTCACAGGCTATTCCGAGGGTATTTCAAAGCCAAGTTAGCCTCCTTTCTACGAAACATGTGAAACCACCTCTCTTTCATTTCACACCCCTCTTAAATCTCGCCTGCGCGGCTGGTGTTTTCCGTATTTTGTTCATTCCCAGAAGGGAAATCTTTTCGTGTTAAGCGATTTTCGTTTCGTGTTAAGAGAAAAAAATGCATGAAAATACATAGTAGTTTGTCGGGACCGTTGTATTATGTTGTGTTAACCGATATTTCGTCTTAAGCGTTTTCGCGTTAAACGTATTTCACTGTATATTTATTTATACTAATACATGAATATACTCATTTTTATTTTCCATACATTACATCATCTTGATCTCGCTGTAACAATGCATTTGCTGTCTCTGCTGATTCACTATTCCAGCTGGTTTCTCACATACCTATCCTGACCATTTTTTCTACATTTTGTTATTGGTATCATTCCTTGCTTTCCGGCCTTTTAAACAACAGGTGTTCTTATTCCCTCTTCTCTTGTCCTCGGGTAGTTTCTGTACGTCATTCTCTTCCTGTTCTATCCTTCCTTTCCCAATGTTGGTAGTTTCCTTCAAGCTTTAACTAGAAAATGCAATATAACTAATGTCTTTATTTAACTATTTGCTTGACATATCTTATTAGCTTGTCATGTCTAAATTATGCTAAATCTAATACTTTAGAAGCTGTCATTAATTACTTTTATGGCTATTGTCACACACACATGTGCATGGGAGGCAGCTAAAGGGCTTGAGTGACGGCAGTTCTGAAACAGGCCGGGAGGTGGCAGAGTGCACTGACTCTTTTTCTCTCTTCCCTGTAGACCATTCCCGGGAGATCCCATCTGCCTCTCTTGATGTCACTTCCGGGACCGAACCAATAGAAGGAGACCTTACTGGCTCCGGCCCCTGTGATGTCACGTCTGGGCCCGAACCAATGGCTAACGAATATGGGCCCGAACTTTATGACCTCACTTCCTATCTTCCCCTTTAAAAGCCTTTCCCCTTTCCCCTGTTTGTTAGTCTTGTTTTGTTGTGTGCACATCAGTGCTGTCATTGAGTAAGAAAACGACTTTGCAGCCAGGATACCAGAATATACGGGTGGCTGCCCCAGACCTTTTTCTGTGTATGTCTCAGTTTTGTGACACTATACATAAATTTTTTATCTTCCATAGCAGTGACTGGGAAAGAACTAGGAGAAGAACTGAAATTTACAAATTTATACCCAAAAGACCCAAAGCATATCTATTGGGAATGTCGGCTCAAAGCGTCCAGTTAGTGACAAGAGAGACACGGCACATTTTATGAGCTTCACAATCGGCCTAATTAGCTGCTTAGTCAGAGAGTGTCTGCAAACTGGGCCACCATACTGCGAGGAGGTCAAAAAAAATGAAGGCTTGCCCAAATGACTTTTTAGGCATCAAAAGCTTGACAACACGCCATGGTTGCTTTATAAATAATTAGTTTGGACAGCCGGGAAAAAGCCAGGAGTATATTATTAAATGAAAAGCAGATTTGCAGTGCACAATAAGCTTAGTGTTTGTCAGGCTGTTCTTCTTTATAATGGCAGGTAATTACTGCATCATGTTTTAATTGAAAGTAAAGTAAGCTTGATTAAAGATCGGAGAAAATAATGCGATAAAATACAGATCTGCTATTGAGTCAGAGCGGGGAGATCAGACTGGGCATCTGGAAATGAAACCTCAGCCACATGTTCACTATTTGTCTTGGGGTTGATGCTAGGAGTTTCAGGTTTCTTCAGCTGTTTATCTGCACTTTTTCTAAACCTGAACAGATCATGGCTCAGTCTGCTATTTATTGTCTGGATCTTACTGCGCAACAAGTGGAAAATATGGATTTTCTTTTACTTAGAGTAGTACCTTCCATCTCTTTTGAAGGTATTAGAAATAAATTTGATCCATTAGGCTTAAAAGTCAAGACGGAAGTGAAGAATTTAGGGGTAATTACTGACTCTGACCTAAATATTAAATCACATATTAATCAAGTTACCAGGAGAGCATTTTTTCACTTAAGGAATAAATCAAAAGTTAGACCTCTTAACACTGCAAGATGCTGAGAAATTAGTTCAGCCTTCTGCTGATATGCGCCTAAAATCTGGAATAGCTGACCGATAGAAATTCGCCAGGCTAATACGGTGGAGCACTTTAATAAACTGGTAACAAACCGTTATTTTAACATGGCTTTCTCATAGCTTCATTTTAGTGTAACCCTGATATTCTGGATATGCATTTAATTATCAATATCATGACTCTGTAATCCGTACTAATTTCTACTTTCTCTGCTGTTATTTTTCTGGTTTTCTGTGCTGGCAATCTGCGCCCCCACCACCTGATCAAGGCACCGTGCTGTCCCTCCACAGCACAGAAACTGCACTCGTTAAAGTAGTAAATGATTTGCGGGTAAATGCAGACAGAGGCCGTTTATCTGTTCTCATCCTCCTAGATCTGAGTGCCGCATTTGACACCATTGATTATAATATTCTTAGAAATCGCCTTAGTCAATGGGTGGGCCTCTCTGGTAGCGTCTTAAATTGGTTTGAATCCTACCTGGCAGGGAGAAAATTCTTTGTTAGTTGTGGTAATTATAATTCAAAGACACATGATATCCTATATGGTGTTCCACAAGGCTCTATCCTGGGTCCGCTGCTCTTCTCAATCTACATGCTTCCGTTAGGTCAGATTATCTCAGGGCACAACGTGAGCTACCACAGCTATGCTGATGACACACAGCTGTACTTATAAATAGCACCTGATGACCCTGATTCTCTTGATTCACTAACAAAATATCTGACTTGTATTTCTGAATGGATGAATAGTAATTTTCTAAAGCTAAATAAAGAGAAAACTGAAATTTTAGTGATTGGCAATAATGGATATAATGAGGTTATTAGAAATAAACTGGATACATTAGGATTAAAAGTCAAGACGGGGTAAAAAGCTTAGGGGTAACTGTTGACTGTAATCTGAATTTTAAATCGCATATTCATCAGACCACTAGGACAGCATTTTTTCACTTAAGAAACATAGCAAAAGTTAGATCTCTTATATCATTGAAAGATGCTGAGAAATGAGTTCACGCGTTTGTTTTCAGTCGACAGTAATGTAACGCACTCCTCTCAGGACTACCCAAAAAAGACGTTTATAAATTGTTTGCAACGAGTGCAGAACGCAGCTGCTAGAATCCTAACCAGGAAAAGAAAATCAGAGCACATCTCTCCAGTTTTTATGTCACTACACTGGTTACCTGTGTCATTCAGGATTGACTTTAAACTTCTGCTTATGGTTTATAAAGTCTTAAATAATCTCGCCCCATCTTATATATCAGAATGTCTGACACCTTATATTCCAAATCGTAACCTTAGATCCTCAGATGAGTGTCTCCTTAGAATTCCAAGAACAAAACATAAAAGAAGTGGTGAGGCGGCCTTCTGCTGTTATGCACCTAAAATCTGGAATAGCCTGCCAGTAGGAATTCGCCAGGCTAATACAGTGGAGCACTTTAAAAAACTGCTGAAAACACATTACTTTAACATGGCCTTCTCATAACTTCACTGTAATTTAATCCTGATACTCTGTATATTCAATTCATTATAATAACTATTCATGGTGGCTCTAAAATCCATACTAACCCCTACTCTCTCTTTTTCTTTTTCCGGTTTCTTTGTGGTGGCGGCTTGCGCCACCACCATCTACTCAAAGCAACGTGATGTTCCAACAGTGATGAATTAAAAGCTAGAAGTCCGCATGACCATCATCATCAAGTCCTTCCATGAGAACCCAAAATACAAAGAGGACTATTTCATTTTTGTTAGGTAGAATGCCCAGAAGGGACTGGGTGGTCTCGTGGCCTGGAACCCCAGCAGATTTTATTTTTTTCTCCAGCCGTCTGGAGCTTTTTTTTGTTTTTTCTGTCCTCCCTGGCCATCGGACCTTACTCTTAATTCTATGTTAATTAATGTTGTCTTATTTTAATTTCTGACTTTGTCTTTTATTTTTCTAAACTTCATTATGTAAAGCACTTTGAGCTACTTTTTTTGTATGAAAATGTGCTATAGAAATAAATGTTGCTGTTGCCTCAGGACCCCTGCAGATTTTGTTTTCTCTCTAGCCATCAGGAGTTTTTTTTGTTTTGTTTTTTCTGTCCTCCCTGGCCATCGGACCTTACTTTATTCTTTTTTAATTAGTATTGCCTAATTTTATTTTTATATTTTTCTTTTTTCTCTTTCTTCCTCTTGTAAAGCACTTTGAGCTGCATCATTTGTATGAAAATGTGCTATAGAAATAAATGTTATTGTTTGGGCCCTTTGGATAACAGCATTTTCTGACCCTGACCATGAATAAATCATCCATCCATCCATCAGTCCAGGTAACCATCCTTGCATGGATTTATTTACATACTGCACTGAGGATGATGAAAACATTTTGTAAAATATATATATATTCTGTCACGCATATGCATCAGAGGATCACCTCTCCAGTTCACCTAAGGTAAGTGGTACCACCCTGACACGAGAGGGGGCGCTGTCGTGAACAGTCTTGTCTCTGATTTCTCCCACAGCCTTGAGAAGCCACCCTTGAGGGCAACAGCACTGAAGAAGCCCCACCCCTTCTGGTCTGAAGGGGCCGCTCCTAAGACATTGCATCTCAGTTCAGACCTGACGAGCAGCAAGGAAGGTCACATGGATGCCTTTTCATGCAATGGCAATGGGCGATCATTTTGCGCCATCGCAGGCTCCTTTCTGCTTAAGTCTTATATAACCTTTTGTGGCAATGTATTAAATGGGGTTTTGCCCGATTTGCACCCCAATTATTCCTGGTCTCGCACTGCTAGAAAGCATACAATGCGAGATGATAAGGCTCACTGAAATGTTTTGTAAAGTTACCATGGTGTCAGCAGTGGGATATCTATTTCTGAGAATGATGATTTTAATTAGTGGAGAGCACAGTAGAGTTAAAAAGTAAAACTATTACATTGGAGCCAGTAGTGGGAAATGTAATGCGGAGGACACCACCTTTCTATGTTCAATAGTGTTGTCCCATTTGCATGGGATTAATTTGACACCAAGAGGTGGTGCAGTGTAGTTTTTACCTTAGTAATTTTAGTGCCATCCGAATCGCTTATGTCAGTAACTTTTCAACAACTGAATGTACACAGCAACCATTATGGAGACTTGTACCTTCTGTAAAGTGTCTGTGAAAAATAACCCCAGGTTAAACAAGTCCTCTGTGAATCGATATGTCAGTAAAATTCCTTCATTTGAGTGATTTGAATGGGACTTATGTTACAAAGGTCCCGAGCTAATAATTACTCTACCCAGTGCCTGAAGTGGAAAAAAAAAAACTGTTGGCGTACTCCTTGTTGTGCATGCTGAATAACAGACGGTGGGTAGTATTATATCTCCTCGGAGGTCCGTCAGAGCACTGAAATACGCAGTTTATATAGATAAGTGGGTGAGTGCAGGGCTGTCCCCCATGGAGGTGCCAGAAGGTACTTTGTTCTTATAAATAATGTGGTCCGAATTCACATTGTGCTGGATGGGGCATGTGGGTGGGCATCCTGGCCAGTATGGTTCAAGGTTTCTTACACAGAAAGGGGGCCAGCCAGCCCTTCAGAAACAAGAAAAGGAAGGCAAGGATTATCATCCCTCAGACAGGAGACAAGCACGAGATGCCAGCATGGAAGTTGGTACACTGGCATCACTGTTTGGACAGGAACAGACTCTATACCTGGCCTGTAGGCCAGCGTCTTTCAAAGACAGGTAGAGAAAACCGACCAGGACTAGATGTTCCCCCGATAAGCTAGATGGCAGCATCTCTAGGCTAGAATCCCCAAGTGTACACCTACAGGGCATGCAGGGACCTGTAGACTCATGCGGCAGTCCTGTTGGGTTCAATGGGGGCCACCGGATGGGGCTGCCAGGATTAGTAATCCCTAGTAACCCAGAAGTGCTTCCAACGGACATATGCCCTAGCACCGGAAGTGCTCCCTGGTCCAGGTTAAAAGAAGCCACTTAACCTCATCCAGGTGAGTTGGAGTTGGGTGGCAGTGGACAAAGCTCACCTGGGAGGTGTGGAAGGGGAAATAAAAAAAGAGAAGAGGAGAACTGTGCCTATGTTTATAATTACAACAAGCCTTTTTATAAGGTTTTTACATAAATAAACTGTATTTGCACCTGTGCAGTTGTGGTCTGGAGTTTCGAGTGCTACAACGCCCCCTATTGGTTCACAAGGCATAGACCAAAATGGAATGGAGTGAAAGAGGACACATAACAACAGGAGGAAGGCGCAAAAGTACTTAGTGAATTTTGTTAACAAACAACATTCAAATAAAGTGCAGTGCAGTCTTCAAAAATGATCCGATCATCCTCGATAAAAACAGGTGACTCTATGAAGGCTAAAATCAGAAAATGAGAAATACAAAAACAGGTGAAAATCAAAAAGACCAAATGGGAACTTCTCACTTCTGAGCCTTGGTAACTCTCTAAACTTCTCTCAGCCCCATTTCACCCATCAGGTATCCTCAGCATGGTCACCTCTGAGTTGTCCCAAGGCCGGCTCCATTGTCCCACCCCCTACGATTCTAGGTTTCTGCAGGATGATTGCCTGAGCCCTTTGGTAGCTGCTGCTCAGCAGAACAACAACAACAACATTTATTTCTATAGCACATTTTCATACAAATGATGGAGCTCAAAGTGCTTTACATGATGAAGAAAGAGAGAAAAAAAAAGACAAAATTAGAATTAAAATAAGAGAACACTAATTAATATGGAATAAAAGTAAGGTCTAATGGCCAGGGAGGACAGAAAAAACAAAAAAAACTCCAGACGGCTGGAGAAAAAATAAAATCTGCAGGGGTACCGAGGCCACAAGACCACCCAGCCCCCTCTATGCATTCTACCTAACATAAATGACCTCAATCAGTCCTCATGGTATTCAGGGTTCACATGGAAGAACTTGATGATGATGGTCACGTGGACTTCTGGCCTTTAATCCATCAATGTAGGAACATCATGGTGCTTTGAGTAGATGGTGGTGGCGCAGAAAAACGGAAAAAGAACAGAAGAGAGAGTAGGGGTTAGTACGGATTTTGGAGCCACCATGAATAATAATGATAATTAATTGAATTTACAGAGCATCAGGATTAAACTAAAATGAAGCTATGAGAAAGCCATGTTAAAGTAATGTGTTTTCAACAGTGTTTTAAAATGCTCCACCGTAGTAGCCTGGCGAATTTCTATTGGTCCATATTTTAAGTGCATAACAGCAGCAGGCCGCTTCACCACTTCATTTGAAGATCTAAGGTTACGATTTGGAGTGTAAGGTGTCAGACATTCCAAAATATAAGATGGAGCGAGATGATTTAAGGCTTTATAAACCATAAGCAGTATTTTAACTCTTTTAGGGCGGATGTCGACTTTTGTCGACAGGAGGGGTTGAAGGCGGATGTCGACAAAAGTCGACATCCAGGGATAGAGGGCGACAATCAACTGTTAATGGCGACAAATCTCACTGTCACATCACAGGCATTCCCTCTGTGCTTGGAGGAATGCTAGACTCGTTGACTCAGCAAATAAACATTGCGTGTGCGTGAGTTGCGAAATGTAAACAGGCAAGATGGCACCGACATGTGAAAAGGCAGCGAAGCAAGTGCAGAAAAGAAAACACTCGCATTATGCGCATTTGCGCATTATCGCGGAGTCGGACTCTTGATTTTTCAGAATCGGACTTTATTGGCAGTGATCAGGAGATCGAGCAAGAGAGTTAGAAGCAGGCATCAGCTGATCAGACACCAGCCGATGCCGCGCCAGCGGATCTGCTGCCAGTTGCGTGCCTTCGCGCAGCCGAGGCATCTACGGCAAGGTTCGCATGGGATAAATACACAGACATTGATCCGTTGAGAGCCGATCTGGCTACCGGAGTTTACAAGACGGCATGGCTTGCTGTTGGACACGACAGATCACCAGCTGCTGTACTTCAGGCTGCTCTCTCCTGATGCTGCTTTTCAGCTACTGTCAGACGAGACAAACAGGTAGGCAGAGATTTTTTTTTGAATCGCGGGCTGCGTTTGCATCGCATTCTCGTTTTTCAAAGTGGAAACCCACAACGAAAGACGAGATGAAGCGCGCTGTGGCATTACAAATAGAGATGAGACAGAATTGGTGATATAACTTCAGGGAGCATTGGTCCAAACGTGTTTTGTCCCCTGGTGGCTTAGGTACGTGCTGCTGCAAAGTTTTATTCACTTCTGTAATAAACAGAAGCAAATCCCATGGGGTGAGCCAGGCTATAATGCCATACATAAAGTTCATAAAGTTTCAGAAGATGAAAAGAGGTGACAATAAGGTTTTCATGCAGGCAGAAAACTTGGTGGCAGTGGCATGGCATGATGGCAAATGGGTGACTTGTCTCTCTACAGTACACACTAACAATATATGTGAGAAAGTGCAGCAACAGACAATTGAAAAATAGGCACCAAAGCAACACAAATTGTAAGGAGTGCAATGTGGCAATGACTGAAATTGGCTGCTTTGAGCGAGATCAGACTTTGCTGTGTAAAATGTATGTGATATGTATGTGAAATCATAGAGTATGCAGGCTCATACAACATGCAAGACAGTAACATTTGTCAAAAGTAAATATTTTTTGTTGATTTGATATGTTAAACAATTGCTTTGTGTTCTTTTTTAAAAAATGTTAGTTTTTGGAAAAATATTCAGCCCTGGGAGAAAAGAAACAAAAAAAAATTAGCCCTAAAAGAGTTAAAGTCAATTCTGAATGACACAGAAGCCATCCTACCCCCATTAGCACCAACTGCCAAGCCTCATGTACTCTGCACAGCTTGCCCACCTGATTCTCCTCTCACGCTTTCTCTGTCTCTCTGTCTCAAACTCTGATCTCTGGGATTTTTCCTCTCCTTCAGTCTAATTCTTCCCATCACTGTCCTCAGTACTGCAGATGAGGCGTCCTGATTACGATCCACAGTGTCGATGTGAAACAGTTCAGCTAATCAAACCATCAGGTCTCCTCCACACCGAACATCCCGTGGCCGCCCAGCCCACCCTCAGAGCCTGAACCACTCTGCTTTGTATCTAAATACTCGCACATGGCCACATACCCCTAACGTGCATCGCCACACACACCCACACATCACTTAAATTAGGAAAGAATCTCTGTGATACAGTGGGTCCGCGGCTCAGGAAGAATGGCAGTTTTTAAATAAATAATTGCCACAGGGGTGTAGTAGTATGGCGGGAGTGGTTCCTGGGCATGGTGTGTGCATGGGCGTTTCTGTACTGAAGTGCACAGGTGCAGGATCACCCATGTCCGTAATTGATGCCGGAAGGTGCTAATCACCACACCCGTGCCACATCCCAACTATAGATAGATAGATAGATAGATAGATAGATAGATAGATAGATAGATAGATAGATAGATAGATAGATAGATAGATAGATAGATAGATAGATAGATAGATAGATAGATAGATAGATGGGCACTATATTATAGATAGATAGATAGATAGATAGATAGATAGATAGATAGATAGATAGATAGATAGATAGATAGATAGATAGATAGATAGATAGATAGATAGATAGATAGATAGATAGATAGATAGATAGATAGATAGATAGATGGGCACTATATCATAGATAGATAGATAGATAGATAGATAGATAGATAGATAGATAGATAGATAGATAGATAGATAGATAGATAGATAGATAGATAGATAGATAGATAGATAGATAGATAGATAGATAGATAGATAGATAGATAGATAGATAGATACTTTATTAATCCCAATGGGAAATTCACATTCTCCAGCAGCAGCATACTGATACAATAAACAATATTAAATTAAAGATTGATAATAGTGCAGGTAAAAAAAAAAAAAACACAATAACTTTGTATAATGTTAAATGTTACCCCCCCAGGTGGAATTGAAGAGTCGCATAGTTTGGGGGAGGAACGATCTCCTCAGTCTGTCAGTGGAGCAGGACATTGACAGCAGTCTGTCGCTAAAGCTGCTCCTCTGTCTGGAGATGATCCTGTTCAGTGAATGCAGTGGATTCTCCATGATTGATAGGAGCCTGCTGAACGCCCGTCGCTCTGCCACAGATGTTAAACTGTCCAGCTCCATGCCAACAATAGAGCCTGCCTTCCTCACCAGTTTGTCCAGGCGTGAGATATAAATATAAATATAAATATGAATATAAATAGGAGAAGCGTGAGTGCTGAGAGGAGAAAAAAAAGAAAAGAAGAATGGAGGTTAGTAGAGAGAAGAGGAAGGCAGGAAGGAAAAGCCGGTGTTTAAGTGAGCGAACAAGTGAGCAGCAAGGCAGCTGGGAGGAGAGCCCCTCAGCAGGAGTGTCTGACCAACACTCGGTGGGGCAGTAGGACGTGGGCAATCGCAAGGAGTTGGAGTGTCCCAGAAGGTAAGTTGGCTCACCGCGGTAGGCCGCAGGAGTCAGGGAGGCTTGTGAGAATTGAGCCCCAGCGTGAGTGCCCTGGCTGTTAAGGAACCCGAGTCTCGGTCCAGCAGGAGCTGAAAGTAGCCAAGGGAGACTGAAAGCTACCAGACCAGGAGGATAGTCAGCTACAGCTGCAGGTAGGGCGACTCCCCTGTTGCCTGGCCCGTATGGAAGTAGCAGGGGCACCGCCAGCTAAAAGAAGTAGGAGACAGGCTTTTAAAAAAGGACAGCTTCCTGCCATGGTTTTTAACCTCGTTTTAAAGGATTGTTTTAAGGATTTTTAACCTCCACTTTATTTTATTTTTTATTTATTTATTAAGTTGTGAATCACTGCACTATGGACAGGGCGGCACGGTGGTGCTGCTGCCTCGCAGTTGGGAGACCTGGGGACCTGGGTTCGCTTCCCGGGTCCTCCCTGTGTGGAGTTTGCATGTTCTCCCCGTGTCTGCGTGGGTTTCCTCCGGGCGCTCCGGTTTCCTCCCACAGTCCAAAGGTGGATTGGCGATTCTAAATTGGCCCTAGTGTGTGCTTGGTGTGTGGGTGTGTTTGTTTGTGTCCTGCGGTGGGTTGGCACCAATGTTCCCTCTAAGCTGAGCGCATGAGCAATCGCTCACATGAATTCAGAGCATCGCTCATACTTCCCACACGATCGCTCATTCCGACGGCGTCGCTCGTACTTATCACACGATCGCTCACTCCGACCGTCGGAGTTGGTGCTCATAAATTTTTGGCTTAAACAAAATGTCACTCATAAACAATGTTTTTTGCTCACTATATGCTACTCCTTAGAGGGAACATTGGTTGGCACCCTGCCCGGGATTGGTTCCTGCCCTGTGTTAGCTGGGATTGGCTCCAGCAGACCCCCGTGACCCTGTGTTCGGATTCAGCGGGTTGGAAAATGGATGGATGGATGCACTATGAACACTGCTTTGGTTTTGTTAGGTTTGTTTTTAATAAAAGCATTTTTACACTTTTACACTATCTCCTTGCTCCCAGTGTGATTTGTCCTCGTTGCACAGCTCATCCGGTTACATTACCTACGGTGTTGGGTTCGAGAGGCTCCCAGAAGTAAGGTGGGAGCATGGAGCAGAACCCCCATCGTCACAGTCTCCAACAGTGAGACATGCGTCAGGATGTAATGAGCGCTCTTCATCAGTAGTCTTCAGCCAATGAGGGACACTGATTGGTTTCTGTTATTTTTTCCACATTTGCTTTTCCTTAGTGTATCGGACATAAGTGCTGCTGACAGCTCTAGCAACTAGCAGGCCGCCACCTGAATCAATGAGTCCAGTTTAAAGACTCATTACTCACGAGGACATCTTTGAAAGTCAATGCAGAGTCGGCTGCCCTGGGAAAGGCCATCATTCAAGCTCAGAGCTCCGATATCCTGCTTGTTAAATTATCTCTAGCGTTACCAGATCTCCCAATCCCTACATGTCAGTTTGTTTACCCATGAAAGCACTTGGGTTTTAATTAGGTGGAAGCAACATTTTTTTCGAGCGTTCGATCCAGCGCTCATATTTCACGGTCTCTGGGCTGATATGTGACCATTGTCAAGGCTGACGCACTACAAGAAAAGTTCACCCGAGAAAAAGAAGTTCATGCTTGTGAGTATGAGAAATCTGGGAAGCCTGTTGTGTTTCTCGTTGTCCTAATTGGTTTAGACAGGGGGCTTATAATGAAAGGCAATCACCTCTAAATTGCGAGCAGGGTTGAGTGAACCTTTGGAAAGAGGACGGAAACATTAGCAAAATATGTGCTTTAATCTTTATATAGCACTACTATCTGTTTTAATAATGTGAAACATTCTGGACATGTGAATGCTGCAGCTGCCCGGCTTAATCCTATTTCCTTTGGCCAAATGAGCTGCTTATGAGTATGGCAACCCACTGTTGTGTCTTACAGCATTCTACCTTAAATAGAATAGAGAAACGCTGCAAGGTAAACTCTTTTTCACTGCTTTATTGTACGACTAGTTTCTCTCCTTTGCTTTTACTTGTGGGCATCTGTTGGTGAAGGAAGATTCACGGATCTTGACTTTGCTGACGATGCTGTGATCTTCGCGGAGTCAATGGAGGCTCTGATTGTTGCTCTCAAGAGACTGAGTGAGGAGTCTGAGTGTCTGGGCTTGCGAGTGTCCTGATAAAAACCAAATAGCCAGACCTTTAATGACCTCTTGGGCATGGCCATCAGCAGTGTGTCTGTTTTGTAGAGAGAGTGTCATCCTCATCGAGAGGTTTACTTACCTCGGCAGTGACATTCATGTCTCTGGTGACTCTTCCTATGAAGTCAGTAGACAGATTGGGAGAGCATGGAGGGTCCTGAGGTCACTGGAAAGGGGTGTGTGGCACTCCAGATAACTCTGCAAAAGGACGAAGGTCCAAGTCTTTTGAGTCCTGGTGCTTCATGTTTTGCTCTATGGCTGTGAGACATGGACGCTATCTAGTGACCTGAGACGAAGACTGGACTCCTTCGGAACCTTGGGTACTGCTGGTTTGACTTTGTGTTGAACAAGCAGTTGCTCACGGAGTCCCAAATGACCTGCTTTGTGAGGGGGTGTCAGTTACTGCATTTGAGGGTGATGTGACTCACAGGATCTTCCTGTTTGAGGATCTGAGCGACTGGACTAGGCCAAGGGGGCATCTACATAACACTTAGCTGTGGCAGATAGATGGTCATTTCTGGAGGGTGGGACTGGACCACGTGTCTGTCTTGGGAGCTGCCAACCAGGATCCCAGATGTTTCGTTGTGTGGTGGGTGCGGTAACGTGATGTACCAGTGCATGCTCCCCAACCTGACCTGACATGGCATTTTATTCCTGAGAGAACTGTTATCAATGCACATACATCTACATCACGGTTAACAGTATACATACCCAACAAAAAGTCGATCCATTAACACACTATATAACAGCCACTCAGACCTATAAGAAATCAGATGGTGTTGTGAGGTACAAAGTATGGATTGATGATTGGTTATTGTGTTATTGTTGTAAATATGTGTATGCGTTTTGAGCACCTAACAAAAACAAATCACTTCAACTGAACTAAACCGTGTTTCTCAAAGTATGGCCCACAAGGAGGTGCAAGGTGCTTCATGAGCTGACCTAGTCATCTTTCTTAGAATAGCGTTTTTGCTGATAAAGTCACCCAAACTGGCTCTAACACACCAACCATGGAGATCCATGTCTGACCTTCCTGCTGACAGTAACCTTTTTAACTTCTGCACCCCACCTTCCTGATCTGAACCTGTATGGCTGCAGTGATGATCATCCTCTCATTGTCTCGTTCGACATTTCTTCATACTTGCAGTCCCTTTCACAAGTCCATCCTAACTGCTTTACTACTCATTTCATAAAACTCAATTTGATGTCCATCTTCAGGGTCAACCCCTAGCAACATCAATCCCTTAATTCTACCTTTAAAGCTTTCTATTGTTTCATTGGCTAAAATCTGGACATTGAAACGTAAGCCGACAAAATCTAAATGTTAGTCTTGGAATGCAGACTGTCCTTGTAGATGGGTAGGGTCGAGCACCTGGTAGGAAGGAGATTGAGATAAGGACAGTGTTTGCCACCCAGTCCTGAGAGAAGACACCAGGCGAGAGAAAGAGATCTGCAGGTAAAACTAACAAAAAGGAGCCAGCATGGTGGCTTATAGAGACATGTGCAAGAATTACAGCCCCCTTCCACAATGCTTGGGGCAAAGACCCATTCTTCCTTGATTTACTGCTTTGCTCCACAGTTTAAAATTACAAATCAAACAATTTAAACGTGATTAAAGTGCACATTGCAGACTTTCATTTAAGGGGATTTACATACATTTTAGTCACAGCATGTAGAGATGACAACACTTTTTCTACGTGGAAGGGTTCTAAACTGAGTTTTAAGGAATTCATCCTAAGTGTATGTAAACGTCTGATGTCAACTTCACTCCTAAGAAAATGTAGTCTGATCTTCATGTAATGTTGCAATTCTAGACGAACACAATTTGACTAAACTAATGAAGCACACACACCGTTGGACTTTCCATGTCTTTATTGAGCACATTAAGTAATTATTCAAAGTGCAGGCTGGAACAAGTAAGTGACCCCTCTGAGTTAATAACTTCTCCAAAAGATAATTGGAGGAAGGAGTTTCGATTGAGGAGATGAGATTGGAAGTGTAATTTGGTTGCCTCACCCTTTATATAAAGGCACACAAAGCCTGGCTATTGATAAATCTGCTCTTCTCCAGAAGAATCAGTTAGTGTGAACCATGACTCAATCCAAACAGCTGTCATTGGACCTTAGAAGAAAAAGAAGAAGAAGAAAAGTCTACAAGAGCATTACAAATGACCTGGGTGTTCATCAATCCATGATAAGACAATTTGCCACAAATAGAGAAAATTCAGACACTTCCTAGGCATGGGTGTCCTGTGAAGAACACTTATAGAGCACAAACTGCGATCTTGAGATGTAGATGAATCCAAGGGTAACAGCAAAAGACCCCCAGAAAAGTCTGTAAACCACAAAAGTCTTTGTTCGGGTGTCCACTGAAATACTGAACGAAAATGACATTCATTGACGGACACCGTGCAGGAAACCATTGCTGTCAGAAAAACAAAATCATTGCAGGCCGTCTCTAGGTTTGTTCTAAGACCACCTGGATGTTTCACAAAATGTTTTGTAAAATGTTCTGTGGATAGATGAGATAAAAGTTTAACTTTTTGGCACAAAAGTTTATATCAAAAGGAGAGCAGGTTATATTTAATCTATTCTTATAATCCTTATAATTATAAATATCAATGCAGCAACAGGCCAACATGCAACAACTCCTGGGGAATCTTGAAACTAAGATTAAAACTGCCATATTACCAATTAAAACTATAAAATGACATTAAAAACTCAGAATCAATGTCTCCATGATGGGACAGTTAACTTTGTGAGCTGGAATGTTAAAGGCCTGAATCACGAATTAAAGAGAAAGAAAGTATGCTCTCACCTAACAGGCTTAAACGCTAAAATAGTATTTTTACAGGAGACCCACTTACTAACCAAGGATCAGTTCAGATTACAAAAAGACTGGACTGGTCAAAAGGAGAAAGGACACTGCAAGCCAACACCAAAACCTCACTCCATGGGAATTGTGGTTGGTTTGGGCCTAGACGCCTTGCAACCATTAAGAGAACAATTAATTCAAAGGTTTGTCAAGACAGTTTACAGCTGAGTGTAAAGGCAGCTATCCATGACCTCAAGCTTAAGAGAGGTTGTCTAAAAATTCACCGGATAGACCACTAGTTTTGTGCATGTCTCATAAGCTGCTTCAGGAAACATTTGGTGGAGGTTATTGCTGCTAAAGAAGGATCTACAAGTTATTAAAATCCAGGGTTCAGTTGCTTTTTCCTGCCTGCATTGTGAATGATTACTCAATGTGCTCAATCTTCTTCTTCTTCTTTTTCTTCCTCGTCTTTTCCCATTTCTTGAGGTTGATGTGCCTGATCAGCCTTCTCCATACAGCTCAGTCTTGCACCTCCTCCTCAGTCAGACCCTTTTCCCTCAGTTGTTCTTTTGCTTTATCTATACATCCACTTTGGCCTTCCTCACATTCTCATCCCCTGGACTTCCACTCCCATCACTCTTTTGCCTTTGCATTCATTGCCCCGCTCATTACATGTCCTCTTTTCCTGTTCTTTCTTAGTAATCTTCCCCACTTTTGTTCTACCTCTGATTGTCTCATTTCTTATTCTGTCCTTTTTTTGTTATCTCCACACATCCATCTCAATATTCTCGTTTCCGCCACATCCAACTTCTTCTCTTGCACTCCTTTTACTACCCATGTCTCAGTTCCATTCATCAATTCCGGTCATACCACTGTCATAAAAACCTGACCTTCATTGATACTCAGTGTGCTCAATGAAGACATGAAAAGTCAGACTGCGTGTGTGGGTCATTAGTTGAGTCAGATATTGCTTGACTATAATTAGATGAAGATCAGAGCCCATTTTATTAGGAATCAAGGCAGCAATCTGGGGAATTTCAAAGGGTTCACTTATTCTTCTGGCTTCTTCTGACAGTGAACAGTCAGGATTCAAAGCGTGTCTACTGTACTTGTGAGGCACTGACCAGGGTGCCATCCTGCAGTCAGTCAGTCATTTTATGTCCTGAACAGGGTCACAGGAGCCCATTCCAGCTACGGACTGGATATCCTGCAGGGGTCACATAGTGAGAACATTGAGGACGTTGTTGACTGCACTACTCACTACATCAACTTCTTTATGGACATTGTAGTTCCAGTAAGAGCAGTACGCTACTATGCAAACAACAAACCATGGATTACAAGTGATATCAAGGGCCTTTTGAACCAGAAGAAAAGGGCTTTTAAAGACGGTGATCAGCATGAGCTGAAGCGCGTGCAGAAGGAACTCCGAGTCCAGCTCAGGGTGGCGATGGAGTAGTACAGGAGAAAGCTGGAGCAGAAGTTGCAAAATAACAGCATGAAGGAAGTGTGGGATGGGATGAAGATCATCACTGGCTGCAGATCGAAGCGGGGTGCCACCATCAAGAGAGACGTGGAGAGAGCAAACCTGATGAACAACTTCTTTAATAGGTTTGACCACCCTAACCCACTCTCACCTCAGAGTACTGCACCCTCCACCCATCCTTCTGCTGATACCAGCATAGGAGAGAGTTTACCCCCACCCACAATTACAGCAGCCCAGGTAAGCAGAGAGCTGAGGAGACTTCGTGCCAGCAAAGCAGCGGGTCCAGATGGAGTATCGCCACGACTGCTGAAGGTCTGTGCATCGGAGCTGGGGGGTCCTCTACAGCGCATCTTCAACCTGAGCCTGGAACAGGGGAGAGTCCCGAGGCTTTGGAAAACATCTTGCATCACCCCAATCCCATAGGTATCATATCCTGGTGAGCTGAATGCCTTCAGGCCTGTCGCTCTGATGTCATATGTGATGAAGACCATGGAGTGGCTGTTGCTTCACCACCTGAGGCCACAGGTCCACCATGCCCTCAAACCTCTGCAGTTCGCATACCGGGGGAAGGTGGGAGCAGAGGATGCCATCATCTATATGCTACATCGATCCCTCTCCCACTTTGACAGAGGCAGTGGTGCAGTAAGAATTATGTTTCTGGACTTCTCTAGCACCCTCAACACCAACCAACCTCTGCTCCTTAGGGACAAGCTGACAGAGATGGGAGTAGATTCATACCTGGTGGCATGGATTGTGGACTATCTTAAAGACAGACCTCAGTATGTGTGTCTTGGGAACTGCAGGTCTGACATTATGGTCAGTAGCACAGGAGCGCCGCAGGGGACTGTGCTTTCTCCGGTCCTGTTCAGCCTATATACATCGGATACAACTCGGAGTCCTGCCACATGCAAAAGTTCACTGATGACATTGCTATCGTGGGCTGCATCAGGAGTGGGCAGGAGGAGGAGTATAGGGACCTAATCAATGACTTTGTTAAATGGTGCGACTCAAACCACCTACACCTGAACACCAGCAAAACCAAGGAACTGGTGGTGGATTTTAGGAGGCCCAGGCCCCTCATGGACCCCGTGATCATCAGAGGTGACTGTGTGCAGAGGGTGCAGACCTATAAATACCTGGGAGTGCAGCTGGATGATAAATTGGACTGGACTGCCAATACTGATGCTCTGTGCAAGAGAGGACAGAGCCGACTATACTTCCTTAGAAGGCTGGCGTCCTTCAACATCTGCAATAAGATGCTGCAGATGTTCTATCAGACGGTTATGGCGAGTTCCCTCTTCTAAGCGGTGGTGTGCTGGGGAGGCAGCATAAAGAAGAGGGACACCTCACGCCTGGACAAACTGGTGAGGAAGGTAGGCTCTAATGTAGGCATGGAGCTGACAGTTTGACATCTGTGGCGGAGCAACGGGCGCTGAGCAGACTCCTGTCAATCATGGAGAATCCACTGCATCCACTGAACAGGATCATCTCCAGACAGAGGAGCAGCTTCAGCGACAGACTGCTGTCAATGTCCTGCTCCACCGACAGACTGAGATCGTTCCTCCCCCTCACTATGCGACTCTTCAATTCCACCCGGGGGGGTAAACGTTAACATAATACAAAGTTATTGTCTGTTATACCTTATTTTTATCACTCTTTAATTTAATATTGTTTTTTTTTTTTTTTTCAGTATGCTGCTGCTGGAGTATGTGAATTTCTTCTTGGGATTAATAAAGTATCTATCTATCTATCTATCTATCTATCTATCTATCTATCTATCTATCTATCTATCTATCTATCTATCTATCTATCTATCTAAAGGGCACAAGGCAGAAACAAACCCTGGACATGGCGCCAGTCCATCACAAGGCAAAAACACACATACCCCAAGCAGACACACCCCAAACACACACTTGGACCAATTTAGGATCGCCAATTTACCTAACCTGCATGTCTTTGGACTGTGGGAGGAAACCCGGATAGCAAATGAGTGATGGCTGAGTGTTGGCCCATGCTCACCACTTTCATTTGGCCCACATACCGTGGTGGAATGACGGTGATGAACTCATCTATATGTGGCTTCCAGAGTCCAGCCTCAGATCAGCCCTTATTAAACCATATCTCAGGTATGCTACAGGCCAGAACTGGGAATCAGCCCAGTCACAACTGGACCTCCATAAGACAAAAGGGTGAAGCTCAACTGGGCCAAAGCACATCCTAATAAACCTGTAACGCAAGATTTGGGCCACAGCATAGACACAACATAACACCTGTACACTGCAAGTGTCTCCAAGAGAACTGAGGCTGCATGGTCACAACAAATATTGACTGAATGGAGTTTTGTGTTTGTAGTGTGGAGGATGGCCGGCAGCTCATCCCAGCTGGGACACCCCTGAGATGGAAGGATGGGGGAAGGCAGCTTTTCCAAGACACTGCCTCCCCCAAAACACTAGATGACAGCTCCCCTGGAGTGTAGTGGTGCCCCAGATTTTCGCAGGGCATCCTGGGATTTGGAGTCCGGTTTCTCGGCCCTGTTGGGTGCCATGGGTGCCACCAGCTGAAGCTGTGAAAGGACCTGGGGAGTCATGCTTCCCTTGCAACCCGGAAATACTAGGAAGCCATGAGATTGGAAGCCCCAAAGTATTTCCGGGCTGATTAAAGAATGGGGATTCTCCATCTGACCTGGAAGTGCTGGCAAGCCATGTGGGAAGAAGAATAGAAGCACTTCCGGGTCAAGGACTATATAAAGGACTGGTGGAGACCCAGCAAGGGAGCCGGAGTTGGGAGGTAGAGGACAGAGCTTGCTGGGAGGTTTGGAGGAGAGATTTCAAGAATTAAATATCCATCCATCCATTATCCGAACCTGCTGAATCCGAACACAGGGTCACGGGGGTCTGCTGGAGCCAATCCCAGCCAACACAGGGCACAAGGCAGGAACCAATCCCGGGCAGGGTGCCATCCCACCGCAGAGAATTAAATATTATTGAGTTTATTTGCTTAGTGTGGTGGAGGTGCTTTGGGCACTATTTATTTAAAGAAAAGAAACTAAACAACTTCTTGGTGCTTTTAAAACGTCTTGTCAGTGTCTGTGTGTCGGGTTAAGTGCTGGTATTGTGCCACCTAGTGTTACAGTAGAAAGTTTATGGATTCAAAACATAAAAAGTCTTCATGTCATTGTTTTGGGATCATCTTTGCTTAACAGCAGTTCATCACAAGTGTCTAACACTTTCATACAGTTCTGTTAGACGCGGACATTAACGTTAAAGTGTCCCTGCCAAATGGGCCTTTCACAGACACGTGTGGCTTGTTAGAGTTGGGTTATTGTTGGCCCAAAATGGAAATGACACATACACTTTACGTTATGATTTATTGCATTTGGACCACAGAAGGCCCTGCATACCCATTGAATGTTTCTCATCAGGGTTAGGCCTTATTTATTCCAGGCACACTGTAATGTTGGTTAATTGCATTTGGGCCGTGTCCTGTCCAGAATCTAAATGGCATGCCACCCTTACATATGGTTGAATACCACTTTTGGACCGTAATGAATATGCCAAAAATACATTTCCATGTCCTTTAATGCATGTGTGCCATATTTGGCCTACTATACAGCTGGCATGAACCGTCCTAAATGTGACAGCTGGGCCATAATTGGTCCATAACTGTAATGCCAGACATATTGTACTTTACATGCAACTGATTGCACCTGAGTCATGTTTGTCCCAGAATTTCTATACCGTGAAAATCGTTAATTGAGGCTAGTTACGTCTGGGCCATTTTTGGGCCACGATACATTTGCAATTGCGATAACTGAACCTTGAGGGCCTAAAGTCAACCAAACTTGGCACAGAAGAGTCTGCTATCTGAGAACCCACGCAGACACAGGGAGAACATGCAAATTCCACACTGAGAGGATGCCGGATGCAAACCCTGGTCTCCTTACTGTGGGACAGTAGCGTTACCACTGCCGCCCCATCCAGCAGTCCTCTCTTTAAATGTGGAGGACGATATGCTTTACATTGCAAATTGCTCAGCTTTAATGTAACTGCAAACATTCTGTTGACAGACATGAAAAATGCTGTGGCTGCAAGATAGTAATGAAAAATATAATAATGAAAAATCTACTGCTGGGTAATCACCACGCAACGCGTACAACGGATGTGTAAAGGAAACAGGACAAGGTCTTTGCTTTGTCTCACTTCACTTCCCCAGTCTGTGAAACTACAGTATAATCACACTGTGATTTATTACTACTCCTTAAAAATAAATAGTGCAAACTTTATCACTCCACAAGCAGCCATTCTTGAAAATACAGTCTACTTTGACCTTCTCACCTACACTAACACACAACCGAGCAACTTTGTGCCTGAAAATGAGCTGATTTTTCAAAGGTTTAGAGCAGTTGCTCTCAAAGCGTTTTGGCCTGAGGACCACTTTATCAAAGTCAAAGATATGGAGGGCTATGGCCAAGAGTCACTTATTACTGTAAATCCCATGTTACTATAGAATTATCCATCCATCCATCCATTATCCAACCCGCTATATCCTAACACAGGGTCACGTGGAGTCTGCTGGAGCCAATCCCAGCCAGTACAGGGCACAAGGCAGGAAACAAACCCTGGGCAGGGCGCCAGCCCACCGCAGGGCACACACACACAAACACACCAAGCACACACTAGGGCCAATTTAATTACTGTAATGGCCCGTTGAGAAAAGAAGACGAGTTGCTGCACTACCTCAAATATTGGGTTAGTAGGCCTCAATAGGCCTGTGTATTGGGAATGTAAGTGTTGTGGAATTAGCCTAATTGATTAACCTTTGGTATTGATGATTAGAATGTATTAGTATTGGATAAGCTCCTTGTACAGAGAATTTAAACTTATGTTCGAGGGATGTTCAAAAAGTTTCCGCAGGCAGAAGGAGTAGGAATTGGTCATGTCTGAGAGTGTCATGTGACTGGGAAAACGACACCCGGAAGTGCAGCCAGAAATAGGTCATCAAACACCTGGAGCACTTCTCAGTGTCCTATAAAAGAGCCAGCAACCACCACTCCAGGAGCCAGAGTCAGGAGGAGAGGGACTAAGCTTGCCAGAGAGGAGTGGTGAAGATAGAGAGTGAAGAAGAGAAGTACAGTACAATCCCTCTTAACTGGCCTTGCATTAACTGGCCGACGGATTAACCGACCTGTTAAAATAAAAAAAATAAAAAAATGTTTAATCCTGAGTTCTTCTTTATATTATATGTATGCACTTCCTTCTTTCCTGGAAGGTGAGAGGGCTCCTACTTTCAGAGTGATTTCCGTTTACATATTCCTTTATGAATTTTCCACGGTGCCTTCTTCTTTCTACCTGGCGGCTCACCTGCTTCTCCCATCGGGCTTCGCAACAGGGGAGTCGCCCTACCTGCAGGTACAGCTACCTTCCACACTGGTCCGTTAGCCCTCCGATCCCTGGCTACATCGGGCTCCATCCGGATCGAGACTTGGGTTCTTTCCATAGTTTTAGGTGTTATGGGGCCCTAGGCGAAAGGGGGGCCCAGGGGCCCCCTGAGGGGGGTGGAGCCCCCCTGGAAGCTCTGTGAAATGAGTGAAAATTAGACCAAGGAGTCGATCCGGGGCCCCCCGGATGCCGGGGCCCTAGGCGGTCGCCTACTTCGCCTATGCCTAAGGCCGGGCCTGATTGGGACAAATAATGCTGTAGTATATTTAAGTATATATGACAATTGCTCACTCGGACAATTTGTTTTGGGGGCCCCCAAGAAGGCGAGGTCCCTAAGCTATAGCTTGTGTAGCTTATACGTAAATCCTGCACTGCATAGTGGCCAGAGCGCTCACGCTGAGGCTAAACCAGCCTAAACCCTCCACGACTGCCGCTGCCTTTCGACGGCCAGTTGTCTTCAATACCGGTCACTCCAGCTCCTTGATCGCTCAGCTGGAGCGACCGCTTTTTACAGCCCCACCGAGTGTCAGCCAAACACTCATCTGCAGGGGTTCACCTCCCAGCTGCCTGCCTTTGCTCCATTGAATCTGCTCTCGCTCGCTCGCTCTCCTGCACCGGCTTTCCTCTATCTGCTTCCTTCTCCATTAACCTCCCGTTCTTTCCTGTTCTCCCCCTAGTCGCCTCGCGCTTCTATTTATCACGGGGACAATTACGGATGCGGACGACTTGTCACCTGTGCACTTAAGCTAGGATCGCCCGCATCACAAATTCCCCAGGAACCGATCGGCCACACATACTCGCTAAGCCGTGAGTGCGGCGATTATTTATTTAAAAAGTGGCCTTTTTGACTTGAGCTGTGGACCTGCTACACCACACTGTCCAGTCGTTGTACGAGAAAAAAACCCGTGTGCAAAATCATTTAGGGAGCCTTGTGGATATGGTTTCTTCAGGAACGTCGAAGAGGTACAGTACATACCTTAGAAATATGTTTCTACATGAAAATAGGTATGCGTCGGATTAACCGGCCAAAGCGGCAACCGGCCATGGGTCCAGTCTCGAGGTGGCTGGTTTAGAGGGATTGTACTGTATTGTGATTGGGATTTGTGCTTTGAACTGTGTTGTGGGCTCATGGGAACGGGAAACGCTCCACACAAGCAAAGAAAAACAAACGCACTTTGTTTTAGTAGTGTGCCTCCTGTGTCTGTCTGTGTCGGGTTAAGCGCTGGTATAGCGCCATCTATTGTCACCTTTACAGTGTTTCACTCAGAATGTCTATACCATGAAAATCATTACTTGTGGCTGGTTTCATCTGGCCATTTTAGACCTAACTGAACCTTGAGATTAAACCTTGGGATTAATGAAGTATCTATCTATCTATCTATCTATCTATCTATCTATCTATCTATCTATCTATCTATCTATCTATCTATCTATCTATCTATCTATCTATCTATCTATCTATCTATCTATCTATCTTGAGTGCCTGAAGTCAACAAAATTTGATACAGAAGAGTCTGCTATCTGCGTAGCAATGATGTCCCCAGAGGTATCGGATGGGCTGTCCATACAACACTAGGGGATCTGGCAGATGATCTAACCTTAATGTCCAGTGCTGTCTGCCAGGAAGACTGATTGCTTGAGGACCCTTGTCAGACAGAAGAGAAGACAAAGGTTACGACCTTAAACATCGATACACCAGCACCAATGAAGATTAATGGCATAGCCATGTATTCACAGATACTTTCACTTACCATGGCAGTAGCATCTCAGGCAATGGTGGCATTGAAGGTGGCATTAAAAGAAGGTTCGTTAGAGCAAAAGAAATTATGTTCATAATTATAAACAGCACCAATTAAGCCCCAGGTGAAGTGGATGAATGGAGCCCCTGGGTGTAGTCAGTACTACTAGACTTACTAAATGACTTGTTGAGGGAGGGACACCCCTGGATGTCAAGAATCTCTACATAGTTTTCCTGCAGGTCGATGCGCTTCTTATATTTTTACAGTTAATGTCCTCATTCCTTGGCAGAAGAAGCTTTTCAATTGCTCCTGAGTCCATGTCTGCATGGATTCCTTGACCTCATCATCAGAGGTGAACCTGCGGCTGCACAGAGCCTCTCTAAGTGGACCAAAGTCACAAGGTGATAGATCAGGGCTGTTTCATTGCCTCCACCACTGTGGCCGCTGCATGGGGGGGACGTGTTGTCATGGAGCAGAAAGAATATTTTTGACAATGTTCCTCTTCTTTTACTGTGAATTGCAGGTTTTATCCCCTCTGTCTGAAGAAATCTCACTACTGCGCTTTGTTCAATAATGTGTGCACATTGTAGCCTTTGTCTATATACTGCAGACTGCACAAAATGCACAAAATGTGCACCCCGTACTGTCTGGAGCCTTCGCCCTTTTACTTTCATACACAGCAACCATGGGAAATGGTGCACATCTCATTCTTTATTATTAGACTTCAATAACCAAGGGGGGGTCCCCCACATCCCCTTAACTTTCTTAAACAATGCCCCTTCAGGTGATGGAATCCTATGTCACTTAATGGAGTGACTAGCTCTGACTATCAATTATGTGTGGAGATCAGCACAACACGGGGGTCCACGCTAAAGTATTATATCTGCACCAGAGCTGTGGCCTGTCAAAACTGTTTTGTGACCTCGAGTGCTGACAAATGACAGAAAGTGACTTGGCCATTTGTTTCATACCATTCCATCTGAACTAGTGTGCTGCTCAGGTGTCACCAGTTGCATGGCTGCACTCAGGTCCCAATCTCGGATCCTTATTGGTTTGTCTTGTGGTGGGTACGGCAATGCATTGTATCAGAGCGTGCTCCTAAACCTCTGAAGCCTATAAAAGATTTTGTGTGTCTCCTGAAATGTAGCAAACATTTACAGTACAAAAGTGGATTCAGATACGATTGAGACCCTGTTTTTGTATTTTGTTACATTGCAGCCTTGTGCTAAATTCATTTTTTCCCTCATTAAACAACATTCAATACAGTATACCAGAATAAAAAAAGCAAAAACAGGAAACAGGACATTTTAGTAAATATATTAAACATAAAAAACTGCCATATACCATTTACACAAGTGTTCAGACACTTTCCTAAATCTGGAGCAGGTGCATCCCATTCTAGTGATCATCACTGAGATGTTTCTCTACCTTGTTTGGAGTCTTCCTGTGGTCAATTCAACAATTCTAAGGAAGATCCCTGTGACCACCAGGAAGTGCCAAAGAGCTCGAAACCATCCATCCATTATCCATCCATCCATCCATCCATTTTTCCAACCCGCTGAATCCGAACACAGGGTCACGGGGGTCTGCTGGAGCCAATCCCAGCCAACACAGGGCACAAGGCAGGAAACAAACCCCGGGCACAGACCCCGTAATACACTAAATGTTAATAGAATAAAATAAAGGATATTTATTCCCAAACTGCACCTTGTGGCAAGCGGCTGGGGGTGGTACCCAGGCGGGACGCCCGGAAGGACCAGAGGAGGGATTATGCCTCATCCAGACCACGAGGGGGCCACTGCCCTGGTGGCTATGGGGACCACGGGAAAGGAGCTTGGAAGCTCAACACTATAGGGGCCCGTGGTCACCGCCAGGGGGTTCCACGATGCCTGAGGAGCCCTAGCCCTCAGCACTTCCGCCACACTGGGAAGTGCTGTGGGGAAGAAGACCAGGGACATCCGGAGTGTTTCCGGGTGCACAGCCGGCACTTCCGCCACACCGGGGAGTGCCTGTAGGAACTCATTGGGAGGCACCTGGAGCACATCCGGGTGGGTATAAAAGGGGCCGCCTCCCTCCATTCGATGGCTGGAGTCAGGTGGAAGACTACAGAGCTCGGAGGATAGGAGTGGAGGCGGACCAGTAGAGAGAAAAGGTATTGTGTGAGACCTGGACTTTGGGGTGATTGGTGCTGCGGCACTGGGGTGTGTGAGCTGTTTATTTGTATTAAAATGAATAAACGTTCGAACCTTCGGTGTCCACCTGTCCGTGTCCGGGCTGTTCCCCACAACCTTTACAGAACTCCTTCCAGCCATGTGCCACAATTAGCTAATAAATAAATACAATAAACCGACAAATTTTCTACCTTCCGTCTATCGACCGCTGCCTCCCGACTCTGACTTGTCTATGTGTGGCAGTGGGCTTCCTTTTATGCCGGACCCAGGAATGTGTCAGGTGTCATGCCACATTTTCTGGGAAGCACTTCCAGGTCATAATGAAAGTAGGGAGGTCCTCTTTCAACAGCACCCTCTACTGGAATATAGGGACCTCAACAGAGTTGCACTTCCAGACTCTATATACCAAGCACCCCTGCGGGTGTCCCAACTGGGCTCCCATATGAGGACCACAGCCACCTTCCATATGGAGGATGGAACCTCTCCTGAATCTCATCTTCCACTGCTCTGTCCATTATCTTCTGCCATCCAGACACAGAGTTATTACTTGGCTCCGCTGGCCAATTCGTCGTCGCTCTGGTCTCCCATCTGGGTAGTGTATTTTCCCGTTCTCCTC
This sequence comes from Erpetoichthys calabaricus, assembly GCF_900747795.2. Classification (NCBI taxonomy): domain Eukaryota; kingdom Metazoa; phylum Chordata; class Cladistia; order Polypteriformes; family Polypteridae; genus Erpetoichthys; species Erpetoichthys calabaricus. Next base: position 236,966,851 of record NC_041398.2, read on the forward strand.
TTACTTAAAAAATGGAGCTATGAGGTTGAAGGAATTGCCTGCAGAGCTTAGAGACGGGATTGTGTGGAGGCACAGATCTGGAGAAGGTGACAAAAAATTCTGCAGCACTGAAGGTTCAGAAGAATACAGTGGACTTGTAGTGGTTTTGTGATGGTGCGGGTCGGCCCAACACTACTGGGTCCTTCTGGGGAGCCTCTTGAACCTGCTACCGTTTATAACATACACAGGGGATGAGCCAGCGGATGAGGACACAACACACAAATCAAGGGGTTGGTGCAAAAGTGTACCGGTGCTTTTATTAAAAACAATCAAAAATCAAAACACAGTGCGGTGCTCAAAACTCTTCAATAAATAAATAAATAAATAATCCTTTAAAATGGCGATTGTCCATGAGTTAAAAATCCAGATTAAAATGTGATTAAAACAAATAGCCATGTAGTCCTTCATATTTTGTCAGACAAGCCCAGCACCTCTCCAATTCCATGTTGCAGGCTCACCCATTGCTCGTTCAGCTGGCGGAGACACAAGCAGCCGCGTTCCTCACCACCTGACCAACCAAGTGGTGCCAGCCACTTATCGCACCCCTGGTGTACCTTGGAATCCTTGGGGTAGGACACCACCTCGACTGTCCCCACTCTTTAACAATTAATCAGTAAGAACAACCGATCCTTCACTCTCTCGCGGGCCTACAACTGCGCTGCCTCACACACACACTACCTGGCTCATCCTCCTTCCCTCCACATTGCTGTTCTCATGGCTTTCTCGCTCTCTCTCTCATTTTTTTTCCTACCCTTCTGTCCCGTGCAGGCTGCTCCTATAGTAATGCTCCTTATAGAGCACAGGTCCGGATGCACCATGTCCTCCGAGGAATTAATGAGGCACGTGCCTGACGCGCTCACTCGTACGTGTCTTCACGATCAGGCAGGCACCCCCCGAGCCATCCTCTCGCTTACACCCGATTACAGCCTGCACTCTGGTCGGGCGTGATTATTTATTTAAAATCAGCACAGCACCACAGACCACTTATCACAGGTCTCCGTAATTCTTAAATGGAAGAAGTTTGGAACAACCATAACTCTTCCACGCGTTAGCCACACAGGCAAACTGATCAACTATGGGAGATGGGTCATGGTAAGACAGGTGACCAAAAACCTGACAGCATCTTTGACTGAACTCCAAAGAATCTTTGTGGAGATGGACAACCATCACTACAACATTCCACCGATCTGGGAAAGCCTACTTTGCAGCTAAAGGACTCTCAGACTGTGAAAAGTAAGATTCCCTGGTCTGAAGAAACCAAAGTTAGCACCATGTTAGGAGGAAACCAGGAAGCGCTCATCACCTGTGCAATGCCATTCCAATGAGAAAGAAGAGTGTTGGCAACATCATGCTTTCAGTTGTGGACTGGGAGAACAGTCAAGGTTGAGGGAAAGCTGAATGGAGCAATATATAGAGATACCCTTAATGAAAACCTGCTCCAGAACTGGGGCCCGGGAGACATCTGAGCACACATTCTTGACAAAGTATTTGTTAATTTACTGGAATTGTTGCCCTATTATTTTTTGAGCACTTATTGTAAAATGTATCTACTCTCTTATTTGAGATGACTTTTCCATATGTAGGAGAGCAGCCTGGCAGTAAAGCAGTGGTACCAAATCCAAATCCAAATCATATTATGTGATATCATCTACTGTTAAATTCTGCTCCATACTTGTAATATTTTTATTTTTATACTGTATTAAGGATGGTGGCGCAGTGGGTAGCGCTGCTGCCTTGCAGTTGGGAGACCTGGGGACCCGGGTTCGCTTCCCGGGCCCTCCCTGCGTGGAATTTGCATGTTCTCCCCGTGTCTGTGTGGGTTTCCTCCCACAGTCCAAAGACATGGTGGATTGGCGATTCTAAATTGGCCCTAGTGTATACTTGGTGTGTGTTTGTGTGTGTCCTGCGGTGGGTTGGCACCCTGCCCGGGATTGGTTCGCGCCCTGTGTTGGCTGGGATTGGCTCCAGCAGACCCCCGTGACTCTGTGTTCAGATTCAGCGGGTTGGAAAATGGATGTATGGATGTATTAAGGATTTGTTCTGTGTATTGTATTGACCCCCTTTTTCTTTTTGACACCCACTGCACGCCCATCCTACCTGGAAAGGGGTCTCTCTTTGAACTGCCTTTCCCAAGGTTTCTTCAAATTTTTTTGGTTTTTTTTTTGGGAGTTTTTCCTCGTCTTCTTAGAGAGTCAAGGCTGGGGGGCTGTCAAGAGGCAGGGCCTGTTAAAGCCCATTGCGGCACTTCTTATGTGATTTTGGGCTATACAAAAATAAATTGTATTGTAATTGTAATGTACCAAGTGCCACATCCAGATACCGAGAAGAGAAACAGAACAGAGGAGAGTTAGTAACGGTTTAAAAATATTGTGATACTTATATTTTTGTACAAATGATTAGAAAAACAGAAATGCAGTATGCACAGCTAATCAGTAGCTCTAGTCAGGGTATGCCGGACTAAAGTCGTGACTCTTTAGCCTTGATGTTCTGACTCAGCAGAGAACAGATGACTAATTTTTTGAGTCAGACCAGGAAATACTTGCAAAAGGCAAAATGAAGCAAATCAAATAAAAATCCAGCATGAAAATCAATCGCAATGAGAGAATTACTGTAAGAGTTTTACACAAATTTATCTGCAGCTAAGCTTAGTACTATCACGGATCTTTTATCTTGTCTTGCTGTTGAACTTGAGGTCATGACCCCAGAGACCACACCCCTAGAAACGAGAGATGCAACCTCAATGATGGTTGTGCAAAATGGTGTCTAGTATAGAAAAAAAGCTACGAGACCCCAAAATTCAGCCCTGATCATGACACTGGATTTATAAGCTGAGACTGAAGGGGCACCCCTTATAGAATCAGGGAGACGATTCCACAGCTAAAACTGAAATCTCGACCTCCCACTGTGATTTTATTAATCCTTTGAATCCTAAGCAGACCGGCATCATGAAATCTTAATGTGCGCTCAGGTCTGCAAGTCATGCTAAGCTCAGATAAGTAAGCAGGGCCTCAGCCATTAAGACTTTATATGTTAAAAGGAGGATTTTGAAATCTGCCCTAAACTTAACCGGGAGCCAGTGTAAGGACGTAAGAACTGGAGTTATGTGTTCGTCCTTTCTTGTTCTTGTTAAAATTCTTGCAGTAGCATTTTGAATTAAATGAAAGCTGCATGAAAAATGATTTGAGCAGCCAGTGAATAATTCATTGCGGTAGTCAATCCTGTTAGAAATAAATTCATGAATGGATTTCCCAGTATCCCAGTTTCAGAGACACCAATATTTTCGAGATGTCTTTAATTTAATGGTAGACATTAACATTAAATTTAAAATGTCTGTACTAAATAGTACTTTCACAGATATGTGCGGCAAGTTATAGCAGGGCCATTGTTGGTTAAAAATGAAATTGCCAAAATTTTCATATGGGACACATTTGGCTCAGTGTATAAATAGCAGGAACTCTCCATCTGCAATATCAGACCTGTGACTGATTGTGTCTGGACTGTGTCTGATCCACAATCCATATGCCATGAATATCATTGTGTCTGTTTACGTCTGGGCCATTTCTGGACCACAAAACATTTGCCATTGCTATAACCGAACCTTAAGGGCCTAAGAATAGTCTGCTATCTGGGGTGTCAAGAAAGCTCTCCACATTTCTCCTTTTCACATTTCTTCGAGATTATCTGTGCCACTTTTTCCTAAAAATCGTTTCTTGAATCAACAACAACCAAGTGCCACCTTAATGTGAATTCATGTCCCCTAAGCTGAAGGCTGCTGTTTGAGATTCCACAAAAGCAGTTGGCTTTCACTGTCCTAAAAGCCCATTTTGCTGTTAGGAGATTCAAACCAAGGTCTTCTGGGAGCACATTTCGGTCGATGGAAGCGTTTTGATTTTGTTTTGTTTTGTTTTGCCAGCAGTAGACAGTGAATTTCAATCAAGCGCCTGAAGGGCTATTGCTCCGTCTGCCGCTACCCCAGCACATTTTCTCATAGCAAAGGTTTTAAAGGCTGAAATGTCTTGGATGAGCTGCAGTGGTCCAGTTTCATGCAAGTGGTGTTTTGCAATCCTTCAGGAAGACAAACACATAACTCTTTTATTTAATTTAAGACTACATTCCGTATAATCAAAGCCTCCAACACTTTTTTTACTGCAGAAAGAATGTGTCGAAAAGGGAAGCGAAAAAAATGTATTCAGTATTCAGTGGAGGTTAGGAGTTGGCTACATAACATAATAAATTAGGAGCTGATGAGCAAAAGCAAACCGGATCGATTTTTTTTTTTTCCAAGAAGGACAAAAAGTTTAAGCTCATTTACAGAATGTGCATCCTTCAACTTGACTTCTGACAGCTATACTCTTCTGGCTGAAGGCCTTGGGCATCATGTACAGTACATATAGAATATGCTTATTTCTGAAATTAAAGCCATTTCTCACATAAAAGTCAAAATTTACATTTACATTTATTTGCTTAGCAGACGCTTTTATCCAAAGCAAATTACCAAAAAGGTCAACATAATCGAGTCTGGGGACTGTTTGGGAACACAAATTAAAGAACAAGGCCATGTGACAGGCGGCCTTGTGGGACACCAACAAAATGGAAGGACTAGGGCAGTGAGTATTGGTGAGGCATTATCTCTCCTGGGCAGCTGTGGCACTACGGATTCCCACAGGGCATGCTGGGAGTTGGAGTTTGGTACAACCCTGTTGTGTTCTGTCGGCACCTCCAGGGGGAGCTGCAGAGCCTTATAGTGAACTTCCACCCCACCTGGGAGTGATTCCAGGTAACACTGATGAGCCACCTGGAGCACTCCCAGGAGCTGAATAAAAGGAGCCACCTCACTCCATTTGGGCAGCCACAGTCGGGATAGATAGATAGATAGATAGATAGATAGATAGATAGATAGATAGATAGATAGATAGATAGATAGATAGATAGATAGATAGATAGATAGATAGATAGATAGATAGATAGATAGATAGATAGATAGATAGATAGATAGAGTCATCCCTCACCTATCGCGAGGGTTACGTTCCAGAGCCCCCCGCGATAGGTGAAAATCCACGAAGTAGCGACCTATATTTATTTTATTATTTATACATATTTTAAGGCTTTATAAACCCTTCCCACACCCTTATAAATCTTTCTCACTCTCTTGTTAACCTTTCCCACACTCTTATAAACACTTCCTATGCTCTTAAACACTTTCTACATTCTTAAACACCGCAGACCAACACTGCACACTGCACGCAGCGATCAGACGTCGATGTGTCTGCACTCGCTTTGTGAAGGGGGGCAGCTGAACTCACGCTGAGCAGAAATGGACTTTGTGCTGCTTCTGCCAAAATGCCTGCTTGTCGCTCTGCGCGTTCGGAAGGAGGAGGAGGAGTGGGAGTGTGTGAGGGCTGAACGCACGTTTGCTTAAACCCCCCTCCCCGGAGGCGCAGTACGCTCCTGCCACTTCGCATTGTCAAGGGGGTGGGGAGCTGAATGAACGCTAAGGAGAAGTGGACTTTGTGCTGGCTTTGTGCTGCTTGTCGCTCTGCATGTCAATAATTTAAAATCCTGTACAGAACGTATTTTCCTGTCTCACTGTCTTGTCTTGCGTGAAGTTAAAATGTTTTATAATAGTGTGATGTTACTCATATCCTTAGCCCAACATCCACATATCATATGTGTTACCAAAGTGTGTTTTATAAGTTTACATGTGTTTCAAGCATGTGGGATGGGTATTTTAAGGCTTAAACTATAAAAATGTTTATTTACATGGTCTTTCTATATCGCGGATTTTCTCCTGTTGCTGATGGGTCTGGAACATAACTTCCGCGACAGGCGGGCAATCACTTGTATTTAAAAACCCGCGAAGTCGTGAATCCACGAAAAGTGAACCACGATGTAGCGAGGGATTACTGTAGATACTTTATTAATCCCAAGGGGAAATTCACATACTCCAGCAGCAGCATACTGATAAAAATAATATTAAATTAAAGAGTGATAACAATGCAGGTATAACAGACAATAAATTTGCATTATTTTAACGTTTACCCCTGAGTGGAATTGAAGAGTCGCATAGTGTGGGGGAGGAACGATCTCCTCAGTCTGTCAGTGGAGCAGGACGGTGACAGCAGTCTGTCGCTGAAGCTGCTCCTCTGTCTGGAGATGATCCTGTTCAGTGGATGCAGTGGATTCACCATGATTGATAGGAGTCTGCTCAGCGCCCGTCGCTCTGCCATGGATGTCAGACTGTCCAGCTCCATGCCTACAATAGAGCCTGCCTTCCTCACCAGTTTGTCCAGGTGTGAGGCGTCTTTCTTCTTTATGCTGCCTCCCCAGCACACCACCGCGTAGAAGAGGGCGCTCGCCACAACCATCTGATAGAACATCTGCAGCATCTTATTGCAGATGTTGAAGGACGCCAGCCTTCTAAGGAAGTATAGTTGGCTCTGTCCTTTCTTACACAGAGCATCAGTATTGGCAGTCCAGTCTAATTTATCATCCAGCTGCACTCTCAGGTATTTATAGGTCTATATTTTTAGGTTTATAGGAGGAGGTGGACGAAGCGTACCAGAGGGGGAACAGAGGCAGAAGGACTGAACAAGAGAAGTAAAGGACTGAGACTTGTATTTTGGTACTTTGTATTTTATGCTGTGCTATGCTCTGGGGGAGTGAGAAAAGCATCTCCAAAGTCTCCAAGGTCATGTAAAATAAAGTGTGTTGTCTCTGCCCCTCTGTGTCGGGACAGTGCGACTCTGGTCCCACAGCCACAAAATTGACTTCCACAAGTGAAAAGCTAAAAATCAACATATAAGTGAGTTACAATTCCCAGATTTACAAAACCCAACAGCTTTCACTTATAAATTCACCCAGCAAGAAAGTCTTTAAAATGTTTCTTAAAGACACAACATGGAGGGAGTTAGAGTTTCGAATGGAGGTGGGCAGCTTGTTGAACCAGCCAGGAGTTACGCATGACAAGAGTCTGGACGGAGGTTTCATACCACCTAGAGGTGGCACCACCGCATGCCATTCAACAGCAGATCTGAGTGGTAAATTAAGAACAGAGGACCCCACGAGTGTTTCCAGATATATAGGTGCTGACCCACTGACTACTCTGTAGGCAAGAATCAAGGATTTGAACTTAATACAGTACATTGTGATGGATGGCCGGGGTCCATGCCTGGCCAGGACGCCCCTTCACCACATCTGCCAGTTGGACAATGGTGGGAAGCCCAGTATCTCCCCCTGGATGCTAGATGGCAACCTCCCTGGGTTGCAGCGGTGCCTCGGACTCCCCCAGGGCTTCATGGGAGTTGGAGTTCTGTGCAGCTCTGTGGAGTTCTGCAGGTGCCACCAGGGGGTGCTGAAGTAGGAGCTGCTGGCCCCTTTCGGGCACTGGTTTTGCCTTACCTGGAAGTGCAGCCAGATGTCACCAATCAAGCGCCTGGAGCACTTCCGGGTGCCCAATAAAAGGGAGCCAGCGACCACCACTCGGGGGTCAGAGTCGGGTGGAGGAGGACAAGGTTGCCAGGGAGGACTGGTGGTGGAAGAAAGAAGAGTGCTTGGTGGTACTGTACTGTGTTGTGGCTGGAGGGATTATGGGGAAGACGTGCCCTCCAGCTGAAGAAAAATAAAAAGTCTTTTCATTTTATACGTGCCTCCTCTGTCCAATCTGTGTTGGGTCGGGCGCTATATAGCTTTGTTCTTACAATGTGAAACTACAGGAGGCCAGTGTAGTGATTTGAAGAGAGGAGTGACATGTGTTGTGGAAGAAAAGAATTTCCCACTAGAATGCCGCGATTTAAGAAATAAAACCCAGGCAGGAGAAAGCGTCAATCGTTATTCTTTATCTACTGTAAATCTCACAAGAGGTAACAAGTGTATTACATGTTAGCCACAAGTTACAAAACAAAGAAAAGTGTCCTCTGCGCTCTATTTATACAATTCATTGATTAGGTCATTACTCAAAAAAGGAATTCATTACATAATCAGAAAACTTTTAACATGATTGGTTACACCTAGTTGCTACCAGGACATGGCAGATGTTAATACCTTAGATGACCACAATTTGATTGATAGTCCTGTTTACTTAGGATGTACATGACATTTTATGAATGCAGTATTTCTATTTTTATTTTAGGAGATGTGTGAGTTTCTCCACGTACATCTTGTTTTCCAAAAAAGTAAAGAACAATGGGCTAAGTTTTTATGATCCAGCTGAGAACAAAAACAGGAAACTTAATACTATAGAAGAATGGTTACCGTATGCCATAAATATAACTTTTTCTCTTAAGGGGTTATATAAAATAACAAGAAATACATTTATCATAGTGAATAATAAAATAACAGCATCAGCTTTTAAGCATAAGCTCAGAAGAATATGAGACTCAGACAAATTCTAGGTGCACTTTGGACCTGGATTCAAATTCAGCTCTTACTGTGTTCGCCTCAGTTAGTTGAACACCAGACATGCCGCTGCAATTTGTATCATTTTCAGCAGCTTGGTGAACACATTCCGGTGCTCCTGTCAGCAGAGAGATGCAGTAGTCCAGCCATGACAAGACCAAAGTCTGGCCTCATTTATAAAGTTTGCATAAACTTCTTCTTCTTTTGGCTGCTCCCTTTAGGGGTTGCCACAGCGGATCATCTTCTTCCATATCTTTCTGTCCTCTGCATCTTGTTCTATTACACCCACCACCTGCATGTCCTCTCTCACCACATCCATAAACCTTCTCTTAGGCCTTCCTCTGTTCCTCTTGTCTGGCAGCTCTATCCCTAGCACCCTTCTCCCAATATACTCAGCATCTCTCCTCTGCACATGTCCAAACCAACGCAATCTCTCCTCTCTGACTTTGTCTTCCAACCGTCTAATGTACAAGGCTCAAAATGTGTGTATGCAACCTTCCATGCAAACAGACTTGACTTTGAGAAGGTGTATATATTTATGACAGCTCTGCACATGTCCTGGGTATGACATTAAGCAGAACAGTCCTTCAAATTGCAAGGAAAACATGGGAGTTGGTGGCACATTTGGCACACCAGCCACCGAAAATACTTCACGCAGCTCCGAAAACAACAGATGGGACTCCTTTCTGCTCTCTGGAAAGCTCTCTGCTTTCTGCTCACAGGAAGGCTGCTCACATTATGAAGGGGATGGAGGAAAGCCCTTGGGAGCCTCATCCTCGGAACAGTCGAAAATGCCGGAGTGCCTCTTGGGACTCAGAATTGGTGTGGTGCTGAGGTGTCACCCTCTGCATGGCAGCACTTGGGTCCTAACTGGGATCCTGAGCTGTTTCGTCACATGGTGACTGTATGCACCAAGGCATACTCCCCAACCTGACCTGGCCCGAGCCATACATACGCAACATTTCAGAGAAGCTGGGAAATGACGACACCCTTGATCGAGTAGGGAAATGCAGCCAAGCGAGCTCAATAACGACTCGCTCATATAATAATCCATATCAGTGGGCTATTATTATAATGTGATTGACGTGACAAACATCTTACACCTCAAAAGTGATGAAAATGACACACAGGCTTTGTTTTAGTTTCCATTTAACACTAGAATCACTGAAGCCTACGAAAAAAGTTGAAATCCCGGGCCATCTTAAATTCCTTCGCACCTCTCCATGAGCATCTTTTGTTTTGTAAATGTGTCGATCAGCATAAGCAACAACAACAACAACATTTATTTCTATAGCACATTTTCATACAAAAAAGTAGCTCAAAGTGCTTTACATAATGAAGAAAAGAAAAATAAAAGAAAAAATAAGAAATAAAAATAAGACAACATTAGTTAACATAGAAAAAGAGTAAGGTCCGATGGCCGTGGGGGACAGAAAAAACAAAAAAAAACTCCAGACGGCTGGAGAAAAAAATAAAATCTGCAGGGGTTCCAGGCCACGAGACCACCCAGTCCCTTCTGGGCATTCTACCTAACATAAATTAAATAGTCCTCTTTGTAGTTAGGGTTCTCACGGAGTCACTTGATGGTGATGGTCATACAGACTTCTGGCTTTTAATCCATCCATCATTGTTGGAACTTCATGGTGCTTTGGGTAGATGCGCCACCACCAAAAGGACACCGGAAAAGGAAACAGAAGAGAGAGTAGGGGTTAGTACAGATTTTAGAGCCACCATGAATAGTTATTATAATGAATTGGATATACAGAGTATCAGATTTAAATTACAGTGAAGTTATGAGAAGGCCATGTTAAAGTAATGTGTTTTCAGCAGTTTTTTAAAGTGCTCCACTGTATTAGCCTGGCGAATTCCTACTGGCAGGCTATTCCAGATTTTAGGTGCATAACAGCAGAAGGCCGCCTCACCACTTCTTTTAAGTTTTGCTCTTGGAATTCTAAGGAGACACTCAGTTGAGGATCTGAGGTTATGATTTGAAATATGAGATGTCAGACATTCCAATATATAAGATGGAGCGAGATTATTTAAGGCTTTATAAACCATAAGCAGAGTTTTAAAGTCAATCCTGAATGACACAGGTAACCAGTGTAGTGACATCAAAACTGGAGAGATGTGCTCAGATTTTCTTTTCCTGGTAAGGATTCTAGCAGCTGCATTCTACACTCGTTGCAAACGATTTATGTCTTTTTTGGGTGGTCCTGAGAGGAGTGCATTACAGTAATCTAGTCGACTGAAGACAAAAGCGTGAACTAATTTCTCAGCATCTTTCAATGATATAAGAGGTCTAACTTTTGATATGTTTTTTAAGTGAAAAAATGCTGTCCTAGTGATCTGATTAATATGCAATTTAAAATTCAGATTACAGTCAACAGTTACCCCTAAGCTTTTTACCTCCGTCTTGACTTTTATCCTAATGTATCCAGTTTATTTCTAATAGCCTCATTGTATCCATTATTGCTAATCACTAAGATTTCAGTTTTTTCTTTATTTAGCTTGAGAAACTTACTATTCATCCATTCAGAAATACACACAAAGATGTATAAGTGAGGCCCCAGGTGAGTACAAGGATAATAGAACAAGAGTTGGGGTGGTTTGCATAATAAAGCTGAAAGGGAGCAACGTGATAAAACAGACTTTCTGTTGAGCAGGGTCAAAAAAGCCAAATTAACTTTACTGCGATTCAATGTAGCATAACAATTAAAGGGGAAAACATCCCCAAGGGTGAATACTTTTTATTGGCACTAAAATTGTGAAAGGTGTAATGAATTACTATTAAAATGAAAAAGATCTGCCCTGATTAAAGGCAAACTATGTGTAGTGTTGAAATATCCAAATCTAAAGCATAGACAGAGCAGCTACAGTAGCTGTGGTTACGTATATGACGATGGCATTTCTACAGCTCAACAACTAAATCAATTATTCAACTTGCAATTAATTACTTGGGGATGTCTCAATGTAAGATTCTTCTTTTTTTAATCCTGACAGTGATTCAAGACTGAGTGAGTGCTCAAAGATACATCTTTCCAGACGGCCTTTTCCATTCCTAGATTTATTGCCTGTTTTAAAAGGCCTTGAGCAGATCTCACTAAGGCAGCCAAAGCAATATGGAAAGCATCAATAAGATTAGCACAACTTTTTGCATTTATCGCAGCTCCCTGTGATGGATTGCTGTCCTGCGCAGGGTTGGCTCCTACCGAGTAGAAAAGACGCTTTGTGACGCTTCCTCCCTGCTACCCAGAAATGCAAGAAAACTAATAGACAGATGGAATTCTAGCTAAACTGGCTAGATAGATAGATAGATAGATAGATAGATAGATAGATAGATAGATAGATAGATAGATAGATAGATAGATAGATAGATAGATAGATAGATAGATAGATAGATAGATAGATAGATAGATAGATAGATAGATAGATAGATAGATAGATAGATAGATAGATAGATAGATAGATAGATAGATCTAGATTTTCAGTGGAAGAAATATTATTATTATTATTATAATGATGATAATGAAATGGCGGTACATGATAGAGAGAGACAGATAGATATTAAAGACACTATTTAATAGAGAGATAGACATAAAGGCACTAGATAGATAGATAGATAGATAGATAGATAGATAGATAGATAGATAGATAGATAGATAGATAGATAGATAGATAGATAGATAGATAGATAGATAGATAGATAGATCTGAAAGGCACTATATGATAGATAGATAGATAGATAGATAGATAGATAGATAGATAGATAGATAGATAGATAGATAGATAGATAGATAGATCTGAAAGGCACTATATGATAGATAGATAGATAGATAGATAGATAGATAGATAGATAGATAGATAGATAGATAGATAGATAGATAGATAGATAGATAGATAGATCTGAAAGGCACTATATGATAGATAGATAGATAGATAGATAGATAGATAGATAGATAGATAGATAGATAGATAGATAGATAGATAGATAGATAGATAGATAGATAGATAGATAGATAGATAGATCTAGATTTTCAGTGGAAGAAATATTATTATTATTATTATTATTACTATAATGATGATAATGAAATGGCGGTACATGATAGAGAGAGACAGATAGATATTAAAGACACTATTTAATAGAGAGATAGACATAAAGGCACTATATAGATAGATAGATAGATAGATAGATAGATAGATAGATAGATAGATAGATAGATAGATAGATAGATAGATAGATAGATAGATAGATAGATAGATAGATAGATAGATAGATAGATCTAAAAGGCACTATATGATAGATAGATAGATAGATAGATAGATAGATAGATAGATAGATAGATAGATAGATAGATAGATAGATAGATAGATAGATAGATAGATAGATAGATAGATAGATTGATTGATTGATTGATTATCCCCCAGGGAAAATGTGTCTTTTTGTAGACGCTCTGTAAATAAATACATACAAATACAGACCTATAAATAAATATACACACACTGTGGTCTTAAAACAAGCCAGAATCAATAAAACAGAAGAAAATTCAAAAGAAAGAAAACTTCTGACTTGGCGGTCTCAGTCCCATTGAGACATTACGCAGGTGTAGAGCAGACCCCCGTGAAGTTGCGGTTCAGAGTTCATGTCCTCAGTCATTTGCAAATATCCTCCGCAATTGTTATGGCTTTTTTCATGGCAATACTGTACTGTAGAGAAACCAGGAAGCAACTGTAGAGGAAAACGCGGCTTGGGATGGTGAAAGTAGCCAATAGAATTTGAAACTGCAAATCCCAGCAGTCCCTGCAGTGGCTCTGATTGGTCTTCTGCTGAGGGTGCTGGGGCTGTTGGGGTCAAAGGATGTCAGTGCAGCTTTTTAAAAGGGGGCCGGTGACCAAAACAAAAAAAATTTTTTTTAATTTGTGTTACAAGTTCCTGTCTGTCTGCCTTCTGTTGGGTTACCTGTACTTATTCGTTTTGTTCTGGATCGTTTCGTGATTGCCGTCTGAACTGTCTGCCGTCTGCCTGTGTACATGAGAACTGTAAGTGGATTCATGGCCATCCTGCAAAGAAAGGAGCGCTGCTGAACCCGTCCACCCATCTTCACCATTTCAGGTGTAGGACGATCTTTACATTTCCATTCAACGTGCAAATCTCTGGACTATCTAGTTTCATCATTACATTTCATCCGTTGCAGTTTTTCATGATTTACTCTGTGTGTTTTGTTTGTGCTTTTTTATATTTAATGTGTAATCGCAGTAAGGGGAACAGGGGTGGTATCGTTGTTTTCATTTATTTCATTTGTTTGCATTAGATGCTTTAATTGTTTGATTACCAGTTTGCTTTGTTTTTGTCTCTTTTTGTGAGTGTGTGCGGGTCGGGCCAAGGCTGGGTGCGTCCCTGGAATCTCCACCATAAAAATAAATAAATCGCTGTCTTCTCGATGGTGTGAATCTTAACAGCACTGGACCGCTACGGCATTATTCATTTCTCCTTACTGCTGATTGACTGTGATGCATCTCCAGCTGAGTGTTCTTGTGTTTTCTGTTTTGTTCCTTTTAACCCTTAAACGGCCAAAACCGGCTATAATTGTTTCCCAGTGCCATTTGCGAGCACGCAGGAGCTGATCAGTCAGTACCGTACATTCGTTGAGCAGCCAGCTTATGACCACTGCCAGCCCCTTGTGAGCAGGGGGGCTGAACGTACACCTAGAAGACATGGATGCTCCTCAAAAAACCTTTCTTAAAAAACGCTGATAGACTACTTTCACATTGCTCCTTTACTTGCTGGGCTTACTTGCGGCTGCTCTGTCGCGTGATATGCTTCTCGTGCGACGCTACACTTACTTAAAAGCCTGAACAGCACCTGTCCTTTTTGGCTGATTGCTTTGTTTCTCTCTCTTCCCCCATCCTCTGCTCCTGTTGGGGGTCCCGCTCCTGTTGTTCTCCCCTATGATATTTGCCTTTTCTTTTAATCGAGAACTAACTAACTACATACTGAGCTCATTTTACTTCTGAAAGAGACGTGTTTATTTAAAGTGTTTGAATAAAGTTCTTGTCTCTACAATCTCCTGTGTTTCTGTGCAATTCTGTGACCTAAGCGTGAGATCCTGCAGCACTGCAGCCTCACTGTCCCTGGGATTGAGCCGCTGCACTAGATGAGCCTGCCAGCATCAGTGCTTACCTCTGTGTGATTGAGTGCAGCCAGTTCAAGCACAGTTGGCTCGGTGATTTACTGAATTTCAGTTGCACCTTGTACATATTGTTCCAGTAGTTTTTAAAATAGTTTTTACAGTTCATTGGCAGTATGTAAAATGATCAGTGTTGCAGTAATTGTGATGCTCTTTGCATGAAAAAAAAAATGCGTTCCATTAAAATTTCATTTTTCCTTTGTGAATTGTGATGTTTACTTAAAGTGCAGCAAAAAAGTATTTGGCGCCCAGGGATGCATTAACCCCCAAGTATGTGGCAGTTTAAGGGTTAAAGCTCCAAGATGCCGTCAAAACGCCCTGCACCTTCTAAGGCTTCTGGCAATGAAAACGCGCTTGCATGAATTACAGTACATATAGCGGTAACATCTGTGTTTTATATTCTAGGCCTGCGGGAGTACTGTGCAGTATACGGGTTTACCTTTACATTCTTTTTTTTAGGTAATGTATTAAGCTGAGTTTCAAATTAAATTAAAGTGTTTTGGGGGAATATTTAGGGTTTAAACTATAAAAATAGGCATTTTTTTAACCACATCCAAAATTCGCGGTTTTTCACAATTCGCGGGTGCTCTATGAACGTAACCCTTGCGAAATTTGGGGGTGTACTGTATTGTCATTTATGTAAAGGAGTCAATGTTTCCTGGCACACTTTTGAATAATTTGTTGTCTGACAGTCCCCAGTGTTAGTTTTAATTCTTTTCTCCGCTACTACCTCCACGGGGTCGAGTACGTCCCATAACTGATCCTGCCATTTCAATTAACTTGTTAATTTGGTGGGCATATCTTGAAGTGATGTTACCAGCCCAGCATACTATGGTATGTGAATACCTGTAGTTCTCATTAACAAAACACATCCTGAAGTCAGCCTGGTAGACACAGAAAAGATTCCTATTTCCATATCTGTGTTGTACTGTTGGAATAACAAATGCAATGCATTTTATTACTACATACAGTATGTCTGCTATGCACCGTTTCTTAGAATCACAAATGCAATGAATTTTATTAGTACATATGGTTGTGACGCTCCATCTATTGGAATGACAAATTCAATTCATATGTCTATGTTATTTGCCATTTGGTATGGGATTCCTAAAAGCAATGTGAATGTTTGTGATGCGCCATCGGTTGAAATGACAAATGCAGTGCATTTTATTACTATATATGTCTGTGATGGGCCATCTGTTGGAATGACAAGTGCAATGCATTTTATTAGTACTGTACATATCTTTTGTGATACACCATCTGTTGGAACGACAAATGTAATGCATACATTTTTGTTATATTCCATTTCGTAAGGGTTTCCTAAAAGCAGTGCTAATGTTGATGTGATATCTGTTGGACTGACAAATGCAATGCATTTTATTAGTACATATCTTTTGTGATCCACCATCTGTTGGAATGACAAATGTAATGCATACATTTTTGTTATATTCCATTTCATAAGGGTTTCCTAAAAGCAGTGCTAATGTTGATGTGATATCTGTTGGACTGACAAATGCAGTGCATTTTATTACTATATATGTCTGTGATGGGCCATCTGTTGGAATGACAAATGCAATGCATTTTATTAGTACATATCTTTTGTGATGCACCATCTGTTGGAATGACAAATGTAATGCATACATTTTTGTTATATTCCATTTCGTAAGGGTTTCCTAAAAGCAGTGCTAATGTTGATGTGATATCTGTTGGACTGACAAATGCAATGCATTTTATTAGTACATATCTTTTGTGATCCACCATCTGTTGGAATGACAAATGTTATGCATACATTTTTGTTATATTCCATTTCGTAAGGGTTTCCTAAAAGCAGTGCTGATGTTGATGTGATATCTGTTGGACTGACAAATGCAATGCATTTTATTAGTACATATCTTTTGTGATCCACCATCTGTTGGAATGACAAATGTTATGCATACATTTTTGTTATATTCCATTTCGTAAGGGTTTCCTAAAAGCAGTGCTGATGTTGATGTGATATCTGTTGGACTGACAAATGCAATGCATTTTATTACTACATATCTTTGTGATGCACCATCTGTTGGAATGAGAGAAAAATAGCAACCAAATGGATCACAAAAATGGGTGATTACAATAGAACATTACATAATGAGAAAATGTAAAGGTTATTTTTGCGATTAGCAGGCAATAATCCATAAGATACACTCAGAAGTATTCAGGAAGCAAACTCTTCATTGTCCAGTATAATGTATATATCATCGTTATTATATGTGTGAACTTCACAAGCTCTCCCCGTGCCTGTGTGGATTGTTCGTCCCACATTCCAAAGACAGATGAATTACAGAAGGTCAATCAGCAACTTCAAAATGAGATTTTCATGAAATGAACTTTTGCCTCATCCAGAATTGTTTTCTGCTTTGTTTCCGATGCTGCCAGGAGCGGCGCCTCCTCTCTATGGCCCTGAAATGGACGCACATGGAAATCAGAGAGATGAAACATCCATGCCGAGATGAAGATCTGAGGCGCAGTCACTGTTTTCTCTGCCAGCATAGGACTTAACCAGTGTAATTTATTCTCTCTTTTTCATTATTAATTTTGAAGTCCACCGAAGTGCTTGTATTTCATGC
Organism: Erpetoichthys calabaricus; assembly: GCF_900747795.2. Taxonomy (NCBI): domain Eukaryota; kingdom Metazoa; phylum Chordata; class Cladistia; order Polypteriformes; family Polypteridae; genus Erpetoichthys; species Erpetoichthys calabaricus. The sequence continues at coordinate 236,984,075 of NC_041398.2, forward strand.
TTAACTAAATATAAACCATTAAGTTCATTTGTAGTATTTATTGCATATTTCATGATGCATTTAATCTTATTAGGTATCATCTCCACATGTGACAAATGAATATTTATGCTGTTTCCTTTCCTGTGTATGGTGTAGAACTCATGCTTGAAAAATGCAGCGAGTTAATTTAATGATAAATATAAATGAGATTTCAGGTTCAGGTCAATCGCACTTTGAGTGTATTTTTGCATAGGGCGCAGTTTGTGAGACACACAGCTGCATGCTTCATATGGAATCAGCAAATGTGAAATTATAAAACACAAACCTAGTAATCAATGACGGGTAATGACCTCTGTAAAAGAGAGGGGGCATCACTGAGCTCCAAATCCAGGAGACAACTAACACAAGCACAGCCACGGGTTCAAATACAATGATTGTATTCTTCTAGAATCATTTTTCCAGCAGCATGTCACAATAATAAAGACTTTGTTCTCGTTCTCCATCCTACTCCTCTTCCTCCAAGCAAGTGTTATCCTCTGCCTCTCGCCTCCAACTCATTTGAATGAGGCTTTATAAAAACCATAAGCAGAATTTTAAAGTCAATCCTGAATGACACAGGTAACCAGTGTAGTGACATCAAAACTGGAGAGATGTGCTCGGATTTTGTTTTCCTGGTTAGGATTCTAGCAGCTGCATTCTGCACTCGTTGCAAACGATTTATGTCTTTTTTGGGTAGTCCTGAGAGGAGTGCGTTACAGTAATCTAGTCGACTGAAAACAAACGCATGAACTAATTTCTCAGCATCTTTCAATGATATAAGAGGTCTAACTTTTGCTATGTTTCTTAAGTGAAAAAATGCTGTCCTAGTGATCTGATTAATATGCGATTTAAAATTCAGATTACAGTCCACAGTTACCCCTAAGCTTTTTACCTCCTTCTTCACTTTTAATCCTAATGCATTGTTTATTTCTAATAGCCTCATTGTATCCATTATTGCCAATCACTAAAATTTCAGTTTTCTCTTTATTTAACTTGAGAAAGTTACTATTGATCCATTCTGAGATACAAGTTAGTGTTAGTGAATCAAGAGAATCGGGGTCATCAGGTGCAATTGATAAATACAGCTGTGTGTCATCAGCATAGCTGTGGTAGCTCACGTTATGCCCTGAGATAATCTGACCTAATGGAAGCATGTAGATTGAGAAGAGCAGTGGACCCAGGATAGAGCCTTGTGGAACACCATATAGGATATCATGTGTCTTTGAGTTGTAATTACCACAACTAACAAAGAACTTTCTCCCTGCCAGGTAGGATTTAAACCAATTTAAGACGTTGCCAGAGAGGCCCACCCATTGACTAAGGCGATTTCTAAGAATATTATGATCAATGGTGTCAAAATGAGGTCGAGCGGCTTGTTTTATCTTTGACCTGGGAGTACATCCGGTGCTGGGGCATAGCCTGCTGGAAGCACTTTAGGGTCTAATGGAAGTCCCTAAAATAGGGATTACTATTATAGGGAGCCCCACAGATTCCCAACAGGGCTAACCCTATGGGACTACAGGTCCCAGCATGCCCTGAAGGTGTCCGTGTGAGAAATGCCATCTTATTGGCGGTGTGGAGGATTGCCGGCTTCCCAGTCCGGCCCTCACCCCCAGGCCGCTAGGAGGAGCCCTCCGGACAGCATATTTGTGCCCCGAGTTCCAGCAGGGCCTCATGGACTTTGTAGTGTCGTTACACAACCTTGCTGGATACCTTGGGGGCCGCCAGGAGTCGCTGTAGGGGGGCTAGTGGGCCCTCACGTGCCCTATAACCCGGGAGTGTGTCACAGTCACGTGACTGGAGGAAACGACATGCTCCCGGGATGAAGAAGAGGACTGTTTGCCCTGACCCGGAAGGAAACGGACTTGTGGGTTGTGCCAGGAACGACTTCCGGGTCAGGGGATATAAAAGGACTATGGGAAGCCCAGTACACTGAGCTGAGCTGGGAGGTAGGGTGGCGACGTGTCTGGGCGAGGAGGATTGTGTTGATTTATAGAGAAGAGTTTATTGTATATGAGTGTGGAGTGGAGGGTGCTTTGTGCACTGTGTGACAACAAAATAAATAGTTTGTTGTACTTTTACCTCGTGTTTCGAGTGGTACCTGAGGGTGTTAGAGGTGGCTCCACGCCACAACTGCTACAGCGGATAAAGGATCCAAACATTATTGTATCCCCCGGTCCTTCCATTATATTGCCAACCCTGCTCAGTAAGGGTTCATATTTTCCTTCATTATGGTGTCCCCGCCGAACAAGGAATCCTCTTCCATCCCCTTTGGGACGCCTGTCCATTCATTATGGCACTCCCACCTCCTAATAGGGTAAAGGACGTGAAAACAAGAAAAAGTCAATGCAATTAAAATCTTCTGCAAGTAAGCCTGGCACTTTTTTCCAGGTCAGGATTTACATTAATTTCCAGGAATTTCCCAGACTTTCGCTTTATTCACATTTTGTTGTGTTTCAGCCTTTTGCTAAAATCATTTCAATTATTTTTTTTCCCTTGATACACCAGAATGAGAAAGCAAAAACAGGATTTTAGGAATTTTTCTAAATTTATTAAAAAGAAAAAACTAAATATCACATTAACACAAGTGTTCACACCACCCTTTGTTGTGGCTCAGGTGCACCCCATTCTCTTGATCACCATTGAGATGTTTGCATACCATGTTGGGAACCCACCTGTGGTCAACTCAAATGACTGGACTTGTTAAGGAAAGGCGCCCAGCTGTCAATAGAAGGTCCCACAGGTGAGCAAAACCCAAATCATGAGGTTGAAGGAATTGCCTGCAGAGATTAGAGACAGGATTGGGTCAAGGTACAGATCTGGAGTTGGCTCTCCAGCAAGAGCACAATGGCCTCCATAGCTCTTAAATGGAAGACGTTTAAGTTTCTAATAAGCACGACTCTTCATAGGGATGACTGCCTGGCCAAATTGAGTACTCTGGAGTGAAGGCCCTTGACAAGAGGGGTGACCAAGAACCAGATAATCACTCGTGTGACCAGTCTGGAGATGGGAGAGGCTTCCATAAGGACAGTCATCACCACAATAGTCCACTGATATGGGCTTTATGATGGAGAGAAGCCTCTCCTCAAGATAAGACACATGGAAGCCTGCATGGAATTTGTAAAAACAGTCTGTGAGAAACAAAATTATCTGGTCTGATGAACCCAAGATTGAAGTATCTAAGCATCATGTCATGGGGAAATATACAGCAATATCTTGGGTGTATGCTTTGGGTCATTGTCATCCTGAAAGGTGTACCGTCATCTCCGTCTGAGGTGGTGTGCACTCTGGAGCAGGTTTTCTTCCAGGACTCCTCTGTATTTGGCTGCATTCATCCTTCTCTCCCTTCTGACCGGTCACCCTGTCCCTGCTGCTGAGAAGCATCTTCATAGCATGGCGCTGCCACCACCGTGCTTCACCACAGAGATGGTATCAGGCAGATGATGAGCGGTGGCTGGTCTTCAGCAGAGACGGTGCTTCGACTTCTGCCCAAAGAGTTTTTCTCTCGTCAGACCAGAGAATCTTTCTCCTCATGGTCTCAAAGTCCTTTAAATCCAGGTGGGAGTTAGTCACTCTACCACATACGCCTGATTGATTGTCTTTCTGATCATTTCTCCCATCTTAGCAGAGGACTTCTGAAGTGATTATTGGCTTCTTGGTCACCTCCCAGGCCAGGGCCCTTCCTGTCACTTTATTCAGTTTGGCTGGAGGGCCAGCTCCGGTGGTTCCAAACCTCTTTCATCTCCCATTCAACCCATACTTCAGATATCCATTTCAAGGAGTCCTGATCCTAACGGGTTAGCCTGGTTTGTGATGAACACAAGATGGGAGTCTCACTTACTAGCATAGCAAGCTGCTCAGCAGTACACCAATACACAGGTGAGGTTAGAATGACATTATCATAATCCACATATCCATTTTCATTAGCTCTTTAATCCTGGAATGGGTCACGGCCATTATAATAATAAGCCTGTTAAATTCAGCAAAGTTCAACCAGCAACATGAGCCTGCTGAGCTAATTCTTTGAAGTGAGACAGATCTGTTTTTAAAGTTAATTTACACTTCGACTAATGTCAGGTGAAAAGTTCAGCAAGCGGTGACTTGCCAAAAAATAAGCTCAAATAAAATAAAAGAAGACATATGTGAAGTCAGCCCTAATATCAGGAATGGCAAGTCCCAATAATCAAAGAGTCCAGTGCCTCAGAGTCGAACCAGTCTCAGTCCAATTAACTGCCATTTTACAATCCACGCAGGACGGGATTCCTCTAACCTCGACTTCCAATCGTCACTCCTTTTTAGCTTTGAGTGTTCCCAGGAGGCCTCAATGCAGTGATGCCGCATACTTTGACCGATTCTAACTTCGAACAATTCCAGTTTCAAATGTTGCAGAGTTCAAATCCGGAGTTCAAACGTTGCTTCTATGTTCATGTGAAAAAAATGCATCAACAGATGGCGCTTATGCAATGGACACAAAAGTCATGTGTTGTGAGCCCAAGTTGTCTCTCATTCTCGCTGTGAAAGCATCTCTTGTGTTACGCTCGTGAGTTTTCAGTGCTTTTTGTCACTTTATTTTTGGTGTGTTTGGTTATATATGTTACGGCCGAAACCCAAAGTTCTGTCAGTTCCCGAATTGGCCGGCCATGTCGCATTTTGGCTGCGAGGTGTGGCCAAAGTCTGAATTACTAGAAATGACCAATGTATACTTTGGGCGGCCATTTCGCAAAGTGGCGAGAACTCCCTGGCCAAAATCCGATGTGCTGATGTAAGACTGTCCGCTCAAGGTGCAAAGATGCTTAAAAACTTTCAGATGCAGATTCAGAAGTGAGTTTTCCATTCTGCATGAGAAACTGCTCACACTGGAATCCGTAGGCACAGAAGAAAAAATCATTATGAACCGTCGCGTCTTCCCAATCACCGACCGGCGGCCAAGGCTACACTCGATGCAACTGCACTACTAAGTACGCAATAAACCACTGCTCGTGCCTTTTTTCTTCTGACTTTGGACGATTGCCCCATGTCATTTCGCAAACTGGCTGGCCAAATCCCGAAATCTAGGAAAAGATCGGACATTGGACGGTCAAATTACAGCGACATTGGCCATTTCCTGATTTGGCCGGACACTTCCCGCTTTGGCCGATTTCGGGTTTTGGCTGTAACATATATATTGTCACACACATGTGCATGGGAAACAGCTAAAGGGCCTAGATAACAGTAATTCTATGCCAGACCAGGGGGAGGCGGAGTGTACTGACTGTCACTCTCAGTCTTTTGTAGACCATTCTCAGGAAATCCCGCTTGATTCTGGCGCCAATGATGACGGCACTTTTGGTCACGAAGACGTCACTTCCGCTTCCGGCGCCAATGATGCAATTTCCCATACTCTACGTCAGCGAAAGGCAACCTTTTTTGAGTTGCAGCACACTAAGTCCAAAAATTTTCTTTCATGGCGCACCTGAGGGACTGCCCATAAATAAAATCGTAATGACACAATCTACGAACAATCGCCAATAAAAACAGTTAATTTTACAAGTTTGAAAGACATTTTATTAATAAAGGAATCAAAGGATAAATCTTAAATTTAATTAATGTGACCGTTGAGAATGTTTTTCAGCACATATGAGATTGATGCGAGGATCAATTTTCGAAAGACAGACGCGCATTTCCTTGTCGATCATTTGAAGTCTCTTGCGTTTCTTAGACTTCATTTCCGTAAGTGTTGAAAAACCTTGCTCACAGAGATAAGAGCTTCCAAATGGTAAACTGGAAAAGATCACTGAGTTTACAAAGTTTATTGTGTTGATCAGCGGTGTCAGTGCGAAAATAAGGTTAATTTTTCCATAGTAATACTCAGACGATTAAGTGGTGAGAGCTGCAGCTACAGCGATACTCTCTCATCGGCAAGAGTCGAAATGTAGCGTTCGTATTTTCTCGTTCTATATTTGCTCCGCCTTCTTCTCTCCGTACAGTGAGCGAGATCTTCTAACAATGAGACTTTTTAAGTCTCACAAGATGTGTTTTTGACACCGCTGGTGTTGATATTATGATGAATGGCGAACAGCGAAAATTTTAACTTGCATTCAAAATAAATACATTCGTTTATTCAACAATCTGATTAACCGTTATCTGTTTTTCCAACATAAAATATATTTTTTTAAACATTATCTTTTTAATCAACCAAAAGTTCAAAAACACTGGCAATTTTAAATACTTTGCAAAAGTTTTTGTGGCGCCCCTAGAAAATTCCGTGGCGCACCGGTTGCCCGACAGTGCTTTACGTTAAAACCCCATTTTGTCTCAATGCCAATCAGTTCTGTTTTGGGACTCTATGAGCATCTCTCGCTATTTAAAGCAACTTTTACAGCCAGGAAACAATATATGGGTGGCTGCCCCAAACCTTTATGATGTCTTTGACTCATTTGTCTGACAATATATAAACTCCTGTCCATTAAACATCCAAGAAGAGTGCGGAAGTAACAAAGCCTAAGAGGAAGGTTGTAGTATCGACGATTGAGGTGATAAAGGGACTTATCGTGAAGCATGTTTATGGAAGGTGACCCCCCCCCTTCCAAACAGTAACCTTTCTCTTCCTCTCCATCAGCCACACAGGACATCAGTACTCCTCACTAAAGTACAGTAAATGCAATTTTCAAATTATTATACAATATTTATGTATTATCTGTGTATTATTATTATTTAATAATCCGGTTCCGGCACCAATGATGATGTCACTTCCAGTCATGAAGACTTCACTTCCGTTTCCGCCAATTTAATAATATTATAATAATATTAATAATTTAATCATTATTATTATTTACATATTTCTGTATTACATATTACTGTTTTCATATTTTAATTTTTTATTTACCAGCCAGTCCCTACGATTCCGTATGCGTATTAGTGAAACGGGACAAACTTTAAAAATCAATCAACAAAAAGGTATCGCTAGCTAAGCGGAGGCAAGTTACGCTCCAAAACACAGAGGCAGACCGACTCCCCACTCCTGATAGGTGTGCCAAGCTTGTGCCATCATATTCAACAAGACTTGAGGCTGTAATTGCTGCCAAAGGTGCATCGGCAAAGTATTGAACAAAGGCTGTGAATACTTATGGACATGGGATTCCTCAGTTTTTTTTATTTTTAATAAATTTGCAAAAACCTCAAGTAAACTTTTTTCATGTTGTCATTATGGGGCGTTGTGTGTAGAATTCTGAAGAAGAAAATGAATTTAATCCATTTTGGAATAAGGCTGTAACATAACAAAAGGTGGAAAAAATGATGCGCTGTGAATACTTTCCGGATGCACTGTAAGTAAAGCCGTTCCTGGTCTGATTGTCACGCCGAGGCCCACCAATTGCACTGCTTCTGACATTTCCTTCTTGTGGGTGACAGCTGTGCCCCCCTTATTATCATCATTAAGCCGCAGTATGGCGTACTTGAATATGATAAAATGTCTCTGTACTGCGTCTGCTTCCCAAATCCAGGCAGTTTCATTTTATAGTCCTTCTCTTAAGACTTATAAATATCATTTTGTCCTGACTATTGTAAAGCCAGAGCTTCACTGAGACACAAGAACGCAATTTAATTTGTCCCCCATTGCTCCTAATGCCCTGTTACTATTAGGGGAATTATCCCTCAGTGTCCATAAAAGGCTTCATAAAAGATTCATTTTGTGCTTATTGTTTTTAATGCTTAATGAATCTTCCTGGAATCCTCAATCACATATTATTCTTCTGCCACTTGTCCTTCAGACATGTTGTGCCAAATGACATAAACACAAATGTGTTTTATTACATGCTAATGCAATTTTCAGAAGAAAAAAAAATCAATCTGCTTGCACAGATAATGAAAAATAGCTTATTGATCAGAGCTCAGATGGGTTATGTATTTGGTCGGTTAAGAATGGAAATGAGTCTCATCACGTTGGCTGCTGAAGTCGTACGTTGAATCCTCAAGATTATTTATCACAGCAGTTTCGAAAGGATATCGGGATGAACAGTAAATAATTGGGCATGTAGAGGAAGCCCCTGAAGTGATTATGTCTTCCGATTTACCAGCACTTTGTTAGATATGCCAAATAAGGAGGGGTGGCATTGAATGCATAGTGGGAGAGTTTTTGAAATGAGCTCAGGAGCTCGAAACAACATGGAGTGAGTGACCATAGGAAGTGAAAATTAAGCAGTACATTTACAAGTCCATGAATTTGCTTAGCAGGAGCTTTCATCCAAAGCAACTTACAAAACAGGCCAATGTATCTGAGTAAACATTAGTCTGAGGGAACTGTTGGGAATTAGTGTCATAGGACAAGGGCACAAACTTGATCATCACGTGGGAGTTCAAATTCACAAAAACCAGAGACCTTCAAACATTTCTTGAAAACATTGACGGATTCAGAATTTCAAAATGGAGGTGGACGGCTTGTTCCACCAGCTCGGAGCTACACATGAAAAGAGTGTTGATTGAAGTTTGATGCCAAGCAGAGGTGGTATCACCAGAAGCCATTCATCAGAAGACCTGAGTTGGCAAGAAGGTCCAAAAGATCTCACAAATGTCTTCATATATGTAGGTGCTGACCTATTGACTACTCTGAAGATAAGCATCAAGGATTTGAACTTAATACAGAGGACCAGTGTGATGATCTGATAAAAGAAGGGACATGCACTTACCTCTACTAGTTGAACCCCAGATGTCCATCCATCCATCCATCCATTTTTCAACCCGCTGAATCCGAACACAGGGTCACAGGGGTCTGCTGGAGCCAATCCCAGCCAACACAGGGCACAAGACAGGAACCAATCCCGGGCAGGGTGCCAACCCACCGCAGAAACCCTAGATGTACCCCTGCATTTTGAGTCATCTGGTGACCCACACTGGTATTTCTGCAGGCGGAGAGTTCATGACAAAACCAAAGTTGTGCTGCGTAGTCAGTCAGATACAATCTAATAAAGTAAGTGATAAAGTAGATCCAGCAAGTTAAAGTAGATCCAGCAACATTGTTCTGGCTTAAGGGTGAATCACGTACTCGAGGACATCAGTGGAAATTAAGGAAAATTGCATATAAAACTGAAGCCATTTCTTCATGCAAAGAGTTGTTGGACTCGGACAAACTACAGAGACATGGAGTTGAAGCAGAAACCTTGACAACGTTTATGAAGGATCCGGAGGAGATATTGGGACAGCTTAGCTATTAGCTAAACATACGGGTTTGATGGACTGAATGATCTCCTCTTGTTTGTTAGAAATCTGATGTTCTTATGTTGTCTTCATGATCTTGCAGAAGTTGTGAAGAGTGAATCTATAAAACTGAGAGACCATAGCAACATGATCCTCGAAGGAGAGCTGACCATCTTAAGAGCACCCCAGGATTGCGTACAGACTTGGTTGGTGTTAGTAATAATGAGCCGAGCAGAAGTGACATGGGATTAGAAGAGTGAAGCCACCTAAGAATTATAGTGAGAATGTTTTTAGATGAATTGTATGTTGTGTGTTCACTGCTGAATAAAGTATTGCAAGAGAAACAAAGGACAACAACAAAAAGTTTGGGGTACCAGTCTGGTAACCTCATTTAATTGGATTGCAAAGCAAAAAGAAAACATGCAATAATTGCAGAGATGCCTTTCCAGATGTGAGTTTAGGACTGAAAAAAATGGTGAAGTTTCCAGTTTTCAGTCCTCCCGGCAAGAAGAGGTGTGTCCAAGTGGACAAAGTGACGTCATCAGTGGTATAGCCGTCAATCATCCAGTCTACAAAGGAAGGAAGATAGAAAGGTATTAGAACACAGTGCCAACCCCTGGTGTGGAGGTGGAATTACAGTCACTAGAGGCCCTTTAGCTGTCCCCTATGCAAAAACACGCATGACAGCATGTCATGCCCCTCACTATACAGCACAGATCAGGTGTCGACAGCCATTGCATGGAAGGGCTGGTAAGTGTCCCAAAAATTTGAAATTCAAGGCAGGCCAAAGCCTGCAAGTAGTAGTTGGGAGGCTGGCAGCCTGAGGGCCATTTTGGTTACACGGGTCTGTAAAAGTTTGAGCCCGTTTGTGAAGCTTTTCGGAGGCCTCACACCCCTTTTTGTCATGCCTGTGACACTAATTCACCACAAACTTCTTCTTTCAGCTACTCCCGTTAGGGGTTGCCACAGCGGATCATCTTCTTCCACATCTTTCTGTCCTCTGCATCTTGCTCTGTCACACCCATCACCTGCATGTCCTCTCTCACCATATCCATAAATCTTCTCTTAGGCCTTCCTGTTTTCCTCTTACCTGGCAGCTCTATCCTTAGTACCCTTCTCCCAATATGCCCAGCATCTCTCCTCTGCACATGTCCAAACCAACGCAGTCCAGCCTGAGCTGACCCTCTAGTGTCCTCATTTCTAATCCTGTCAATCCTCGTCACACCCAATGCAAATCTTAGCATCTTTAACTCTGCCACCTCCAGCTCTGTCTCCTGTGCCACCGTCTTCAACCCATATAACATAGCTGGTCTCACTACCGTCCTGTAGACCTTCCCTTTCACTCTTGCTGATATATCCGTCTATCACAAATCACTCCTGACACTCTTCTCCACCCATTCCACCCTGCCTGCACTCTCTTCTTTACCTCTCTTCCACAATCCCTGTTACTCTGTACTGTTGATCCCAAGTATTTAAACTCATCCACCTTCGCCAACTCTACTCCCTGCATCCTCACCATTCCACTGACCTCCCTCTCATTTACACACATGTATTCTGTCTTACTCCTACTGACTATACTACTATAGTACTATATTCCTATTCCTCTCTTCTCCTCTTATATCTCCACCTCTCCAGAGTCTCCTCAACCTGCTCCCTACTCTCGCTACAGATCACAATGTCATCAGCAAACATCACAGTCCATGGGGACTCCTGTCTAATCAAGTCTGTCAACCTGTCCATCACCATTGCCAATAAGAAAGGGCTCAGAGCTGATCCCTGATGTAATCCCACCTCCAACTTGAATGCATCCGTCACTCCTACCGCAGACGTCACCATGGTCACACTTCCCTCGTATATATCCTGTACAACTCTTACGTACTTCTCTGCCACTCCCGACTTCCTCATACAATACCACAGCTCCTCTCGAGGCACCCTGTCATATGCTTTCTCCAGGTCCACAAAGACGCAATGCAACTCCTTCTGGCCTTCTCTAAACTTCTCCACTTCTTCATTCTCTGTGGTGCTCTTTCTTGGCATGAAACCATACTGCTGCTCACTATTCATCTCCTCACTTCTTAACCTAGCTTCCACTACTCTTTCCCATAACTTCATGCTGTGGCTTATCAATTTTATCCCCCTGTAGTTACTACAGTCCTGCACATCCCCCTTATTCTTAAATATCGGCACCAGTACACTTCTTCTCCACTCCTCAGGCATCCTCTCACTTTCCAAGATTCCATTAAACAATCTGGTTATAAACTCCAATGCCATCTCTCCTAAACATCTCCATGCTTCCACAGGTATGTCATCTGGACCAACGGCCTTCCATTCTTCATCCTCTTCATAGCTGTCCTTACTTCCTCCTTGCTAATCCGTTGCACTTCCTGATTCACTATCTCCACATCATCCAACCTAATTCACCACAAACTGCTGCCATGTATTACAGTTCATGACAGAATGTCCTATTGCACACACACAAATCACCAGGACCAGATAATATTTATCCTCGAGTTCTTAAGGAGGCTAGTGAGTACAGATATAAACCTTTGACATATATTTTTAGAAAGTCATTGCGCACTGGACAGATTCTGAAGGATTGGAAAATGGCAAATATCATCCCATTATATAAAAAGGGTGACAGGACAGATCCAAGCAACTATAGGCCAGTAAGCTTAACATGCATCACAGGAAAATTAATAAAAGGAATCATTAAGGATAAGATTGAGCAACACCTGGCAAGGACAGGAGTTTAACTGAACAGTCAGTATAGATTCAGAAGAGGGAGGTCATGTTTTACTAACATGTTGAAATTCTATGAGGAGACAACAAAAGGATACAATCAAAGTGGAGCAGATGAGATTATTTATCTTGACTTTCAGAAAGCATTTGATAAGGTGCCACATGAGAGGTTGGGCATCAAAATAATAAAAGTGGGAGTTCAGGGTGTGGTGTGTAGATGGGTGCAGAACTGGCTCAGACACAGGAAGCAGAGAGCGAAGTGTGAGGAACCTCATCAGAACTGGTCGATGTTAAGAGTGGGGTCCAGCAGGGGTCAGTGCTGGGGCTGCTGCTATTTTTAATGTATATAAATGATTTAGATAGGAATATAAATAACAAGCTGGTTATGTTTTCAGATGATACCAAGATAGGTAGATTAGCAGATAATTTGGAATCCGTTATATAATTACAGAAGGACTTGGATAGCATACAGGCTTGGGCAGATTTGTGGCAGATGAAATTTAATGTCAGTAAATGTAAAGTATTACACATATGAAGTAAAAATGTTAGGTTTGAATACACAATGGGCAGTCAGAAAATCGAGAGTACACCTCATGAGAAGGATTTAGGAGTCATAGTGGCCTCTAAGCTATCGACTTCCCGTCAGTGTTCAGAAGCCATTAAGAAGGCTCATAGAATGTCAGGTTATATAGTGCCTTGATGTGTGGAGTACAAGTCACAGGACGTTCTGCTCAACCTTTATAACACACTGGTGAGGCTTCATCTGGAGTCCTGGGTGCAGTTTTGGTCTCCATAAAGACATAGCAGCACTAGGAAAGGTCCAGAGAAGAGCGACTCGGCTGATACCAGGGCTACAGGGGATGAGTTATGAGGGAAGATTAAAAGAGCTGAGCCTTTACAGTTTAAGCAAAAGAAGATTAAGAGAAGACCTGAGTGAAGTGTTTAACATTATAAAGGGAATTAGTCCAGGGGATCGAGACTGTTATTTTAAAATGAGTTCATCAAGAACACCGAGACACAGTTGGAAACTTGTTAAGGGCAAAAACATTAGGAAGTGTTTATTTACACAAAGAACGATAGACACTTGGAATAACAAGTGACCAAGTAGTGTGGTAGACAGTAAGACTTTAGGAACTTTCAAAACTCGACGATGTTTTTTTGGTAGAAATAAGTGGATAGGACTGGCGAGCTTTGTTGGGCTGAATGGCCTGTTCTCATCCAGAGTGTTCCAATGTTCTAATGTTCTCACACACACAATCACACTACCCCATAGCAGCCTGATGTGTTCCTATGCAGGTATCTCCAGTGCCTCTCCTACACCATCGTATCTCACACACTCTCTAGGTTTCTCTCCTGTAACACCCTGCTGTGCCCAGTGCCATTCTGCTGGGTGGCGGTCCTGGCAATGCATTTCCAGCCGCTCACCCACTCATACTGTGAAAAGCACAGCAGACCCAGAAACACTGGAAGTACCTTTTTCTCTAAATCGACCAGCATTCTATTTAAACATAGTGAGTCAAACTGAGGAGCAGGTCAGCTGTCAGCCAAGCCACAGAGGATGCCATGTACCCCTCATGACCAGGGAGAAAATAAATCGCTGCAGGCTGTTCCACCGCCTGATGATCGTAATTTACTTAATCATCATGTTCCTCAATCCTCAGACCACACTGCCTGAGGCTCCAGAAGAGTAAATGCTATAAGAGTCATGAACTGCTCAATTTGCGCAAGCCATTTTTCTCTAAAGTGATTTGCTTGCTTTATTCCTCTGGAAGTTGCAAACGCATATTCTGTTTGAGCCATTCCATGCCCACGGCGTTAGACCAGGACCAATATACAGACACCCAGGAGGATGAATGGAATAGCTGATTAAAGTGCACGGTTGTGGTGGCCTCTGTTCAGTAGATTGTCTTTTGAAATTTTATCTACAGCGGGACAGTAACTTACTAAATTATTAGGACCGCCTGTACACCTGCTTATCTGTGCATTTATCTAATCAGCCAATCCTGTGGCAGCGGAACAATGCATACAATTCTGAACATAAACACCAGAATGGGGACAACAATGGGATCTCAGTGGTTTGGACCATGGCATGACTATTGGTGCCAAACGGGATGGTTTGAGGATTTCTGTAACTGTTGACCTCCTGGGATTTTCCACACACATCAATCAATAGATTTACTCAGAATGGAGCGAAAAAACGAAAAACATCCAGCGAGCGGAAGTTCTGCCCTGTTGATCACAGAGATCAGAGGAGAATGGCCAGAGTGTTTCAAGCTGACAGAAACGTCCACAGTAACTCAGATAATCCACTCTGTAGAACTGTGGTGAGCAGTAAAACCTTGAAGCAGATGGGCTACAAAAGCAGAACACCATGATGGGTTCCACTCCTGTCAGTCAAGAACTGAAAGCTGAGGATGCAGTGGACACAGGCTCACCAACCATGGGTAGCTGAAGACTGGAGAAATGTAGCCTGGTGTGAGGAATCTCGATTTTGAATGAGAAACATGGATGGTAGGGTCAGAATTTAGTGCCAGCAGCATGAATTCATGCACCCAACCTGCCTTGTGTCTACAGTCCAGGGTGGTGGTGGTGGTGTAATGATGTGTGGGGAATGTTTTCATAGCACACTTTGTTACTATTAACACCAATCAATCATCATTTGAATGCCACGGCCTCTTTGAGTCTTGATGCTGACCATGTGCATCCCTTCATGGCCTCAATTTACCCATCTTCTAATGGCCACTTGCGGCACAATAATACAGCATGTGTCAAAGCAAAAGTCATCTCAAACTGGTTTCATGAACATGACAATGAATTCAATGTTCTTCAATGGCCTTCCCAGTCACCAGATCTGAATCCAATAGAACACTTTTGGGATGTGATAGAACAGGAGAATCACACCACTAAGGTGCAGCTGACGATTCTGCAGAAATTGCGTGATCCAATTATGTCAGCATGTACCAGAAAGTTTCTAGCATGACAGGCTCACCAAAACTGGACAGGTGAAGACTGGAGAAATGTAGCTTGGTCTGATGAATCTTGACTTCTTCTTGAGGAACCTAGATGGTAGAGTCAGAATCTGGCACCAGCAGAATGAATCCATCCACCCAACCGGCCTTGTGTCAACACTCCAACCTGGTCGTGGTGGTAGTGGTGTAATGGTGATAGGAATGTTTTCATAGCACACCTTTGGACTACCGCTTGAATGCCATGGCCTATTTGAGTATTGTTGCTGACCATGTGCATCCCTTCATAGCCACAATTTACCCATCTTCTAATAGCTACTTCCAGTATGATAATATACCATGTTCTAAAATCTTGTTGAATCCATGCCACAAAAGTTGAGGCTATTTTAAGAGCAAAATGAGGTTTTACCCAGTTTTAGTACAGTGGACATACCTTCATGACCATAATTTACCCATCTTCTAATGGCTAATTCCAGCTTGATAATGAACCACATGTCAAAGTGAAAGGTGCCTCAAACTGGTTTCGTGAACAAGACAACGAGCTCAGTGTCCTTCAAAGAGTCACCAGATCTGAATCCTGCAGAACACTTTTGGGATGTGGTAGAGCGGGAGCTTCACACCATGAAGGTGCTGATGACAAATCTGCAGAAATTACATGATGCAATTATGTCAGCATGGACCAGAATGTGTCTAGCATCTTGTCGAATCCATGCCACAAAAATTGAGGTTATTTTAAGAGCAAAAGGAGGTTTTCACCAGTTTTAGCGTAGTATTCTGAATAATAGTATCTCTTCATAGCCACAACTTACCTATCTTCTAATGGTTGCTTCCAACAAGATAATGCACCACATCACAAAGCCAAAGGCATCTCATACTGGTTTGATGAACATGCCAAAGAGTTCAATGTTCTTCTGTGGCCTTCCCAGTCACCTCGGGCTTCATGCATAACGCCGTGCGTAGAATTCACATTAAAACATGGCGGAAATGTGCGTGTGCACAAAAAAATCCAGATGCATAAATCTGTGCGTACACCAACTTCCACATTCTTCCAGTCTGCGTGAAATGTAATGCTTGTGTACACTCCTGTTACTCCACCCCGACTCCTCCCAAAATCATGCCTCTTTGAATATACAAATCAATATAAATAGTCCCTTATGTTTTGCTTCTGTGAAAAGGCAATGGCAAAAGCACGAGGGAAAAGAAGAATTTCAGTGAATACCAAATGGAGGCAAGGAAAAACGTACTATTTGTTGGTTTAAGCAGTGATATAAACAACAAAAGTAAGTTGATCGAGTGACATAGTGGCGGAGAAACTCGAAAGTTCACGTTCAGAAAGTCACTAAGTGCCCGAAATATAAAAGAAGTTGTCAGATATCAAAGTCGCCATGAAAAGGTGAGTCGTAGCCCACCTTCTGAGTGTCATATGAAAGCTTATTAGAGTACAGAGAACAGAAAAGCAAAATAGGGACACAGTTGAAAAAAATGTCCAAATGTCAACTTTAAACTCGATATTTCCACTTTAATCACGTAGTTTATTTTGTCATTAAAGTAGAACATCATAAACTTCATCTTTAAATCGTTTAATTTACTAGTTTCTCATATCCCATCGTAACTAAAGTAGCGATTAAATGCTTTGTATTGTATGTGTTCTTCTATGTGCTCAATGTGTGTGAATCACTATGTGCTTCTTAAACGGGCTTTCTCTTCCTCCGACAGGACACAGAATCCATTACATTTGTGATATTACAGCTCCCTGAATAATTTAAATATTAAGATGTATACTTGATATCATTTTCATAATGATAGGAATTAAAGCATGTATTAAACATGGGAACACGGTGGTGCAGTGGTAGCAACGAGCTGGCGCCCCGTCCACAGATTGTTACTGCCTCACGCAAGATGCTTGCTGCGACTTGCTCAACCTTCAAAGAAATAATTTACTGCAGCAGTACTGTCTCTTTCAAACATACTAACCTCCAATTCCTGTCCTTCCTTTACTTTCTCCAAGTAACCAATCACCACACAATCAGCTCTGTAATAGATGCCAAGCCATCTGTAAGCTTAGAATGCCAATTCTTCATACCTTTTACGGAACATTGAAATATCTTCATAGTACATGTTTAATTATTCATATCCATCTATCCATCCAGGGTCGCGCCAGTCCCAGCAAGAATACAGCGTGAGGCAGGAACAATCCCTGAACGGGGCACCAGCTTGTCACTACTGCTGTCCACTGTGTCCTCACACATTTAATTATTCACAATTGTGAGAAGCAGCCCGGACACAGACGGACGGACATCGTTATGTCACCTAGCACACGTTTATTCTATACAATATTTACAGAATTCAACGCACACACCCAGTGCCTCCAGCACCAATCCCCCAAAGTCCAGGCCTCTCTCTACAGTGCCTGCTTCCTTCAGGCCGCCTCCACTCCTCTCCAGCACGACTCTCGTCCACATCCACCCGATTCCAGTCATCGTTTGCAGGGAGGTGGCCCCTTTTATACACGCCCGGATGGGCTCCAGGTGCTTCCCAACACTCGTCCGCGGACACTCCCCTGTGTGGCGGAAGTGCCAGCTGTGCTCCCGGAAGCCCTCTGGGTGTCCCCAGTCTTCTTCCCCCCAGCACTTCCGGGTGTGGTGGAAGTGCTGAGGTCCAGGGCTCTCCAGGCACTGGGGCGCCCCCTGGCGATGACCATGGGCCCCTACAGGGTTGAGCTTCCCAGCTCTGTACCCGTGGCCCCCAAAGGAACCAGGGCGGTTGCCCCCTCGTGGCCCGGAGGAGCCCTCCTCCTGTCCTCCTGGGCGTCCCGGCTGGGTGCCACCCCCAGCCGCGTGCTACACAATATACATTACTAGCAAAATACCCGCGCTTCGCAGCGGAGAAGTAGTGTGTTAAAGAGGTTATGAAAAAGTAAAGGAAACATTTTAAAAATAACGTAACATGATTGTCAATGTAATTGTGTTGTCATTGTTATGAGTGTTGCTGTCATATATATATACATATACACATATACACACACATATACAGATATATTATATATACATATACACATATATTTTTTATATATATATTTTTTATATATATATATATATATACACATACATACATATACACACATAGATGCACTTACAATAACATAGAAATCAATATAAACAACATTAACATCATTATCATATGAGAATATGAAGTAATATATAAGAAGCACATTTCATATAAATATAAATTATTAAACAGTAAAATCTTCTTCTATAATTTGCTACCGTGGCTTTTCGTTGGTCTGTCCAGGATTTTAAATCACCTGTAGCTTGCAAACCGTTTCACCTATTGACTTGAAATCTGGTACACATATAATACGTCACGTCTGCTATCCGCTTTATGGGTGATGATTGTATTACTCTTTTTATGTTTATTTTATTTTAGAATCAACTCCTATCTGCGCACACCAGGGCGGCCGTGGGCAGATGCGTATGGTGTATTCACTCCATGTTATCGTGCATTGCGCTGTCACTGGTATTTTGATAAAAGAATTTGAACAATATATAAGAAGCGTATAAATTATTAAACAGTAAAACATTAACATTTAAGAAGTAAAGTTACATTGAGTACTACTGCAGTGCCTTCGGGTATACCTCATTTTTTCTTTGCCCATTACATGCTTAAATGTATACATTTTTTGGTGTACCTACCCGAGAACACGCGACATATAACCGAGCGTGGGAGAAGCATGGATTTTAAACACGCGTTGAGTTCATCTGCTGGTCTCCCTCGTTGAATAACTGGTAATGTTTGACTAAAATCTACAGCGAGTAAAACGAAATTACCTCCTTTTTTTTTTTTACGATCTCTGAGATCTTGCTTTTTTCGGTTCAAGGCTTCATAAGCTCTTTTATGTTCCATGGTGTACTTAATAAGTACTAATTATCCCAAACCATCATCTTTGAATGTTGCAAGACTTTCGCCTTGTATGTAGATCGGGGTAATTACATTCATTGCATTCCTAGTCTGAATCACAATCTGATTGTATGGGTGGTTACCTGGCACTGTAGGGTTGCCACCCGTCCTTTAAAATACGGAATCGTGCCGCGTTTGAGAATGAAATTGCGCGTCCCGTTTTGAATCAATACTGGACGTGATTTATCCCGTATTTTTTTTATCATTTTTTTTTTTAAAGCAGCGTCTCATGCAAATCATCCCACACGCATTTTATGAAGATGCCTCCTTTCCTACTTTGGATTGGGTAATACTTGATGTCATCGTTAGTTTGATTGGTGTTTTTAACTGTCCAGTGAGGAGGGCATGTCTTTTAAGTACAGTCTGCAAAGTGTTGGCACTGAGATGTGGCGTCAGCGCCATACTTGAAGCCCCTAACGTTGCGGTCAGCAAGTCGGCTAACATCCGCCATGTGCCGTCTTTCAGTTGCGAGAAGCAGATCATAGAATGGTTGAAACTGTTGCCCCTAACGTTGCGCGACGGCGTGTGGTTCGTTTATACCTCGTGTCTTCTCATTAAACTTTTATCTCGCGAATATGTTATTGCAATCCGCAGCGGGAGCGTTTCTATAAAGTTAATTTAAACTTACATTTTACACCGTGCTTTGTTTCCCTTATGAACATGCTTGTACGCTTAACTCGCTCCGTTCTCAATTGTTTAATTAATTTTTTGCTGTTCGCTGTTTGCAGCTGTTCCTCCATTTCCCCCTACTTCGTTCTTTTATCTCGCGAATATGTTATTGCAATCCTTAACGGGAGCGTTTCAATAAACTGATTGAAAATAGTTTTGCATTTACCTTTTTAGTAAAAGGCGAGCTTTTAAGCCTGACAAATCACCCCGTAAATGCACACGTTTAATTGGACATGTGTTAATATGTATGGTTACACAGTATTAAAAGACAGTGAACAACGTCAGTTACCTTTGTTTCCGCGTTTGATAAAAGGTGAGCTTTTAAGCCTGAGAAATCACCCCGTAAATGCACACGTTTAATTGCACATCTGTTAATATGTATGCTCACACAGTATTAAAACACAGTCAAAAATTAACGTAATTTACCTTCGTTCCCGCGTGTGACTCGTGCTGTAAATGTCTTCCTTGTTTTTAGTTCACGTGATTACGTAGGAGGCGTGATGACGCGATACGTGACTCCGCCTCCTCCATTACAGTGTATGGACAAAAAATATGTTCCAGTTATGACCATTACGCTTTGAATTTCGAAATGAAACCTGCCTAACTTTTGTAAGTAAGCTGTAAGGAATGAGCCTGCCAAATTTCAGCCTTCCACCTACACGGGAAGTTGGAGAATTAGTGATGAGTGAGTCAGTGAGTCAGTCAGTCAGTCAGTGAGGGCTTTGCCTTTTATTATTATAGATTTAAATGAAGTTTAAAACTTTTCTCTATAATTTAATAAACATACTTTACTGCATTTCATCTTAAAAATGATATCAAGAGCTCCAAGAAGGTAGCACTTGGAAATCTAAATCAACTTAGAAGCCTTTCGTCCTCATCTGTAAATACGCGCTTTATAAAGTGACTCAGGTTGTCCAATATAATAACTGTAGTGCAAGTTTACAGTGTGGTGATTGTACTTATAAGTACAAACAGTTCTACCAGGAACAATTGATGGACTGATTGACTACGTTTGGAGCTCTTGGGAAGTTTCTGAAGCACGAGGTCCCTACAGGAAAGGCTCTGAAGCATTTGCCGTACTGTATGGAAACAGTTCAAATAGACTGTGCGCATGGCTGAAGCAGCGAGTGCTAAATGCTGTACCCCAATAACCCGATCAGCTGCTGTAGAGCTGTTATTCCACACTCAGATAATAAATGTAATGAATTATTATTATTATTTATTACTCAGTATTGCAGTGAGAGTAACAACGCTAAAGCAGCTATGATATATGGAATAGTTTGGCCATTCTGTGCACCATTATATGATTATGGATTGATTACAATCAGATGCCTTAAACTAATAAATGATATGCGGTTAATTTCAGGGTTTTTCCCACGTCAGGGATGTGGATCTAAAAAATAAAGGGCAACCCCACAGGAATAGTAGCACTGCTTTGATGCCAGGTGCCGCCAGTCTGCAAAACCAAGTCAAGAACTTGCGTACTCCAGGGATTGAGCTGGCGTGAAAATGTGCGTGCAAGTATAGTTTTTATACATCATGATGAGAGTGTGGAAATGGGCATATGCAAAATTTTTGTGCGTATGCACCATTTACATATGAGGTTCCAGATCTGAATCCAGTAGAACACCATTGGGATGTGGTAGAACAGGAGATTCACACCACTAAGGTGTAGCTGACAAATGTGTAGAAATTGCATAATCCAGTTATATCAACATGGACCAGAATGTTTCTAACATCTTGTGGAATCCATGCCACAAAAAATTGAGCTTATTTAAAGAGCCTATTTTAAAAGCAAAAGTTTTCTGAATAATTGGACATCCCTTCATGGCCACAATTTACCACTTTTAATGGCTACTTCCAACAAGATAATGCACCACGTCACAAAGCAAAAGGTGTCTCAAACTGGTTTCATGAACAAGACAACGAGCTCAGTGTTTCTCAAAGGATCATCCAGATGAGGTAGATTGGGAGATTCAGAGCATGAAGGTGCAGATGACAAAGCTGATGGAATCAAGACAACATGAACCAAATTCTTGTGGAATCCATGCCTTGACGAGTTGAGGCAGCAAAAGGAGGGCCCTACCATGTATTAGGATAGTCTTCCTCATACTTTGCAAAACACAAACCCAAAACAAAAACACACTCTTCACCACTACTCCTCCCGGCAAGCTTTGTCCTCCTCCTCCCGACTCTGGTTCCTGAAGTGGTGGCTGCTGGCTCCTTTTATAGTCCACGCGGAAGTGCCTTGAGCATGGGAAAGGTGCTATATAAATAAAATGTATTATTATTATTATTATTATTTAAGTGTGGTTGAAGAACTGCCTAGACGGGCTCAGGAACCCTTGCAGCATCCCCTGGTGGCCACCCTGGGTCCCAACAGGGCTGTGGAGGACTCCATCTCTCATGGAGCCCTGCCGAAATCTGAGGCACCACTACCACCCAAGAGGGCTGCCATCTAGTGAACCAGGGGAGGTATTGTGCAGTCCATGACTGTTCCCCTGGATTATATGCAGAAGGGGCATCCCGGCCAGGCATGGGCCCTGGCCATCTGTCACAACAACCACACAAAATCAGGAAGGTGAAGACGCTCACAAAGATAAAGCTGAAACAACCAAAAAATATATAACAGTGTAAATACTGTAAATCAATATGGAAAGAAAAGCAGCTCCTGTATGGTAACAGTAAGCACGCTCCATTAAGTCCACAGTACATTGCACAAGAATTTGAGCCTTCTGCAACGACTTCTCCTTCGTTCTATTTGTATCAATAAAATTCATCTTCACAGCAGCGCTGACTGTACAGCCTAGTGTAATGGATGTTGGTGCTAACAGAAAGGGAAGGCTTTGTTCAAGAGTAATGGAGGTATTATAGAGACCTATTGGGACAGAGTGAAATTACAGCAATAAATTGAAGAAGCCGAACAAGTGACAGGCAAGGTGAGCGGGACAGCTGCACGTCTCGTACTTCTACAATGCCGAGTTGCTGAGATGGCACTGACGGAGTTGATCTCATTTTCATAAATTTGCATTACTCAGAGTTTCTAATGTGCATCTTGTAATGAGATTATAATGTACTGTGGAGTTTATCACACACATCGGCCATCCAATAATGATCATCACAACACAGGTGAAAACGCTGTGTGACGGATGGCCGGGGCCCATGCCCGGCTGGCATGCCCCTTCTGCATATAATCTGGGGGAATAGTCATGGGCTGCACAATACCTTCCCGGGTCGCTAGATGGCAGCCCTCCTGAGTGGCAGTGGTGCCTCAGATTCCAGCAGAGCTTCATGGGAGATGAAGTCCTCCACAGCCCTGTTGGGACCCGGGGTGGCCACCAGGGGGTGCTGCAAGGGTTCCTGAGCCCGTCTGGGCGGTTCTTCAGCCACACTTCCGGGTGGACTATAAAAGAAGCCAGCAGCCACCACTTTGGGAGCCAGAGTCGGGAGGAGTGGTGGTGAAGAGTGTGTTTTTGTTTTGGTGTTTTGGTTTGTGCTTTGTGGGACTGTGCTGTAGCTGAGGGGCATGGAGAAGACGTGTTCCCCCAGCTAAAGAAAAAATAAATCTTTGTTTTATTTTTACGTGTGCCTCTGTGTCTCTCTGTGCCGGGTCGGGCACCAGTATACATTGTTCTCAGCATTTGCCTGAGCTGGCTACTGGGAACTGTGGTCTTTAACACTTGTTTGTCTCCTTCATTTGGTCACCATGCCTACTTGGTTTGACGTTTAGTCTTTATGGCCCATTTGTTGTCAAAGTTCTGGTAGGCATATACACCCACTGAGCAAAGTATGAGGAAGACTATCCTAATACATGGTAGGGCCCTCCTTTTGCTGCCTCAATTCTTCAAGGCATGGATTCCACAAGAATTTAGTTCACGTTGTCTTGATTCCATCAGCTTTGTTATCTGCACCTTCATGCTGTGAATCTCCCGATCTACCTCATCTGGATTATCCTTTGAGAAACACTGAGCTCATTGTCTTGTTCATGAAACCAGTTTGAGACGCGTTTTGCTTTGAGATGTGGTGCATTATCTTGTTGGAAGTAGCCATTAAAAGATGCTAAATTGTGGCCATGAAGGGATGTCCAATTATTCAGAAAACTTTTGCTCTTAAAATAGGCTCAGTTTTTTGTGGCACGGATTCCACAAGATGTTAGAAACATTTTGGTCCATGTTGATATAACTGGATTATGCAATTTCTGCACATTTGTCAGCTGTACCTTAGTGGTGTGAATCTCCTCTTCTACCACATCCCAATGGTGTTCTACAGTTTGTACAGTCGTGTGAAAAAGTAAGCACACCTCATGGAAACTGTTCACTCTTTCAGCATATTTGAGCTGGCAGGCAGTAGATCTTCACATAAACATGGCCTCCAGGTAAAGGTGATCTTCTTGATCAAGTGACACATCAAGGTGACTTGGTGTGTGTATCCTCATCATCTAAATGAATAAAAGTACAGATTGGTCACCCCTCCATTTATCACCACATAAGGTCCATCAGATTTGAATCAGGTGTTCTAGATGAGGTGCCAATGTTTCGAAACTCCTGAAGGGGTATGCCAGGTGGGACCTGTCTTATGTAAAACACAGATATCAAGGGACTGGTGCTCTCTTTGCTATTGGCACATGTGGTGACTTCATGCCAAGATCAAAAGATCTCACTGATGCCCTTGGAAGAAGGTTGTGGAGGATATGCAGGAGGGTGGCAAATGATTTAAAAAGATCACCAAAGAGCTGCTGATTTGTCCAGGACTTGCCAGACCAGGAAATTGAGCCCAAGAGTTGATCACCTCATGAGTGTTATGAGGTAGGGAGAAGGTTTAACTGTTAACTTTTAATAAGACAATTTCTTTAGGTACAAGCAGATGGTACAACTGTCATAACAACTTGAAACATCTCCCAAGTGCACCAGCCATCAAGGTGATCTCACAAGACTCTACAGGAAGTGCAGAAGGACATGCTTAATGATAAATAACATTACAATACAACAGAGATGTCTACAGAAATAACAGAAGTCTCCAAGAATCCCACAATTTCAGGATCTGCAAGGAACTCGTGCAAAAGTTGGCACTGAAGTGCATGCATCTACAATCAGAATAATGATGTGAGGTGCTCCTGCAAAAAGTATTTACTGTCCAAAAAGAACATTAGAGCAAAACAACAGTTTGCAATTGAATGTCTAGGCCAAGACCAGGCCTCCAGGGACAATGTGCTCTGGACAGAGGAATGAAAGAGAGAGTTGTTTGGCAAACACAGTAACAGTAGACATGTTTGGTGCAAACTGAAGACAGCATTTCATGAGAAGAACCTCAGAATAACTGGGAAACATGGTGGTGGAAATGTGATGGTTTCAAGTTGCATTGCTGCCTTAGAGACAACTTTGAATTCTGCATCATATCAAAGTGTGCTTGAGGAGAATGAGAGGCCATCTTTCCAAAAGTTGAAGTTGAACCTAAAAATGGACCTTTCAACATGCCAATGATCTAAAGTACAGTAGTAAGTCCAGCAAGCAATGGCTCAAAATTAAGAAATGGAGGCTTATGGACTGGCCGTGTCACAGCCCTGATTTGAATCTCATTGAAATGTTGTTTGGGGATTTGAAACTTGGAAGAAAACCCACAAACATCTGGCAACTGAAGGGATTTTGCACAGAGGATTGGTCCAAAATGCCTACAAGAAGTTATTTCTGCTAAAGGGGGGCAAGAAAGCTTCTGAAGCCAAGGGTGGACTGACTTTTCTCCCAGTAGACCATTACGTCTGTTGGCAATTTGGTTGAACAAATTTTATTGATTCTATTGTAATCATTCCATACAAATAGATAAATTTTTACAAAAAATAGGATTGAAAACAAATCAACCCCCACCCCTGAGAAAGAGAGCATGGCCAATGGAATAAAACTTAAAGCTAGTAAAAATAAATAAACTGATGAAATTAATAGGTGGATAAAGATAAATGGAGAAGAAAAAGACATGGGAAGAGAATCTGCTTCCTCAGTGCTTTAAGAGCTTATTCTAAAATATTATTGATCAGATCCTGCCAGGTTTTGAAAAAGTTCTGCACAGATCCTCTAAGTGAGAATTTGATTTTTTCCAGTTTCAAATAATATAAAACATCAGTTACCCTCTGACTTAAAAGAGGAGAGTTAGGATTCTTCCAGTTTAGCAAAATAAGTCTGCATGCCAATAGTGTAGTGAAGGCAATCACAGTTTGTTTGTCCTTCTCTACTTTAAGCCCCTCTGTGAGCCCACCAGACACAGCTGTTAGTGGATTAGGAGGGATTGTGACTCCAAGGCTGTCTGATAGGCATTTAAAGATTTTGGTCCAGAATGATGTTAATTTGGTGCAGGCCCAAAACATGTGACCCAGTGAGGCTGGAGCTCGATTGCAGCGTTCACAGGATGGCTCTCGCCCTGGAAACATTTTGGACAATTTCAAGCGAGACAGATGTGCTCGATATATAATTTTGAGTTGAGTAATTGTATGCTTTGCACATATGAAGCTTGAGTGGATTCTCTGCATTGCTACCTTCCACTCCTTTTCTGATATATTAATTAAAAGATCTTTTTCCCACTGCCCTCTTGGATCTTTGAAAGGGAGGGACTGTAAAATAGTTTTATATATTGCAGAGATGTTGTCTGAGTCCTCAAAACTTAGCCATATTTTTTCCAGCATAGAGGAGGGTGCGAGATGAGGAAAATCTGGCAGGTTCTGTTTAACAAAGTTCCTAATTTGAAGATAGTGAAAGAGATGTGTAGCTGGAAAGTTAAACTTGGAATGTAATTGTACATAGGATGCAAAGATGTTATCTATATAAAGATCTCTAAGCAATTTAATCCCAAATATTTTCCAGATATTAAAAACTGCATATGTTTGAGTTGAAAAAGGTGGTCCTCATGCAGAGGTGCCACAGATAAAAGATTCTCCATCTTAAAATGCTTTCTACATTGGTTCCATATTCTGAGTGAGTGAAGCACAATTGAGTTGTTAGTACGTTGGCGATAACTTGTATTAATTGGGGCACAAAGCAGGGAATATAAAGAAGTACTGCAGGATTGTATTTCTATTGCAGACCAGGGGCCTCATGTATAAACGGTGCGTACGTACAGAAATGTTGCGTAAGAACGTTTCCACATTCAAATCACGATGTATAAAACCTACGCTTGCCGTAAAGCCACGCACTTTTCCATGGTACCTCATACCCTGTCGTACACAAGTTCTCCGTTAGGTTTTGCAGACTGGCGGCACCCAGCGTCAAAGCAGTGTTACTGTTCCTGTGTGGTTACCCTTTCTTAGATCCACATCCACGACGGCGGCTCAAGTACTCCTTGTAGAACTGTTTGTACTTGCAAGTTACCGTGAGGTAATTGTACTTATGATACAGTTATAATATTGCACAACCTGAGCCACTTTATAAAGCGTGTATTTACATATGATGACAATATCATTGTTAAGATTAAATGCAGCAAAATATGTTGATTATATTATACAGATAAAACTTTACCTTTAACTACACGGTGCCGCAGCGCTAGCGAGCTTGAGCTTCGTTCACGGTTTGTTCCTGCCTCGCGCTGTTTTCATGCTGTGGCTGGCGCGACACTGGAAGGATAGATGGATAGAATAATTAAACATTATGAAGATATTTCGATGTTCCTTAAAAGTTTTGAAGAATCGGCGTTCTAAGCTTACAGATGGCTTAACATCTATTACAGAGCTGATTGTGTGGCGATTGGGTATTTGGAGAAAGAAAAGGAAGGACAGGAATTGGGGTTAGAACGTTTGAAAAAGACAGTACTTCTGCAATACTGTAAAGCATTTCATTGAAGGTCGTGCATAGCGCAGCAAGCATCTTGCTGTAAGACATGAATAATCACTGTGCCACCGAGTTCCCATGTTTAATAACATGCTTTAACTCATATCATCATGAAAATGATATCACGTATACATCTCAGTATTTTAATTACTCTGAGAGCTGTAATATTACGAACGTAATGGATTCTGTGTCCTGTCGGAGGAAGAGTACGTAGTGATTCAGGCACATAGAGCACATAGAAGATCAAATACAAAACAAAGCATTTAATGTGCTACTTTATTTACAATGGGATTTGAGAAACTAGTAAATTAAACGTTTTAAGATGAAGTTTATGATGTTCTACTTTAACGACAAAATAAACTATGTGATTAAAGTGGAAATTTCGAGATTAAAGTTGACATTTCGTGCTTTTTTCACACTGTGTGCCTTTTTTTTTCACTGTACCCTAATAAACTTTCATATGACACTCAGACGTTGGGCTACGACTCGCCTTTTCACGGTGACTTTGATATCTGACCAATTCTTTTTTATTTCGGGCACTGTGCGTCTTTGTGAACTTGAGCTTTCGAGTTTCTCCGACGCGCTATGTCACTCGATCAACTTCCTTTTGTTGCTTATATAGCTGTTTAAACCAACAAAAAGTACATTTTTCTTTGCCTTAATTTGGTATTCGCTGAAATTCTTCTGTTTTTTCCTCGTACTTTTGCCATTGCCTTTTCACAGAACGCTGGGCTTAAGGGTTATTTATATTGCTTTGCATATTCAAAGAGGTGTAATTCTGGGAGGAGTTGTGGCGGGACAGCAAGCACGTGCACGTGCGTTTATTTCCATGCAGAACGGGATTCATGTAGCCGAAGAACGCGGAAGTTGGCGAACGCACAGATTCCTGCATCAGGATTTTTCTGTGCATAGGTACATTTCGGCTTTTGTGCTTACGTCATGTTATAGTGCAAATTCTACGCATGCCGTTATGCAATAGACCCCAGGCCTGTGTATGTTCATCTATTTGTGTCCATGTTTTTATAGCTTGTATGTTTGCTGCCCAGTAATAAAACTGAAAGTTAGGTAGCGCCGTGCCACCTTCTGCCTTAGGTCTTTGTCAGGTTGCTCTTTGGATACGTGGATGTTTTAAGCTCCAAACAAATGAGGTTATGGTTGAATCTAATTGCTTAAAAATGATTTATTGATGTATATTGGAATGTTTTGAAATAAAAAAAGAAGCTTAGAAAGAATATTCATCTTAACAACGTTAATTCTTCCAGCTAGAGTGAGATGAAGGGTTGACCATCTATTCAAGTCTTGCTTCATTTTTTCCATACAGATGGCGAAATTTTGTTGATAAAGAGCTTTATGTATACTGATGATATTTACCCCTAGGTATTTAAACTGATCAAGTTTATCATCTTTATCTGTAGGCACCATTTGCATGAAGATCGAATGTTTGCCTGTTGAAATATGTTGAAAACGTCAACAGTTTCCATGGGGTGTATTTACTTTTTCACATGATTGTATCTGTCTATCTATTGTGACCACAAGTGGGTGCCAATGAGCCCCAAACCCAAGACACAGTAAAACTCTAGATGTTTTTGAAATATTTATTTACACCAAGCACATTTCCAATGACCAGCTCTCCAAATATCTGCCACAATGATACAAAATACAAAATTCTTCCTTCTTTCGTCCTTGGCTCAGTGTTACTCTAACTGATATTCACTATATGATATTCACTATATGATATTTTTATAACTTTGCACAGTTTTTGATAAGCGGATGAGGATGCATTTCACTGCGTGTTGTCCTGTATAACTATGCATGTGATAAATAATAAAGAATCTTGAATCTTACCTGCTGCCTCCCGACTCTGACTCCCCGATGTGAGGCAGCAAGCTCATTTTAAGCTGGACTCAGTGCCATGCCATGTCTTCCAGGAAGCACTTCTGAGCCATAAAGAAGTAGGTAGGTCCTCTGTCGGTATGTAGGGACCCTGACAGGGCTGCATTTCCGCATTGCATCTCCCAAGCACCCCTGCGGGCATTCCAACTGGGTTACCACATGAGGACCACTGCCGCCTCGCATATTGGGGATGGAGCAGCTCCTGACTCTCGGCTTCCACTGGTCCAACTGCTGCATCATACCAGCTGGGCACAAAGTGATATCGATGTCCTGCTGGCCAATCCGTGTAATCTTCCGTCAGGAGACTGTTCTCCTCCTACTGTATATATCTCTCCCCTCAGCTGATCCCTATAGAGATTGGTATCTGGCTCCGCGAGGGTGGAAACGCAGTGCAGAGGTGATCACCCACAGTCCATAAGGTAGCCTCTGTAAAAAGAACAAAAACAGTTATAATGGGCATCAGGTGGTCACTGTCGAAAATGGTGTAGCAGTCGAGTGGGGCAGTTTCTCCATCGGTGCCCCTATATATGGCATGTGAAACACTGTCCCCTTGTACTATTAAGGAGCAGAGGAGAAACTGAATATTATCTGCTCCCTCTGGTACCTTTTCCTTTGGTGCTACATCCTGCCAAGGCATGTCCTCCAGTGATGTATCTGCCAAAGGCAGCATCAAACCTCTCACGTGATTCAGGTCCTTGTTCCTGAGTGGTCACTTTCATTTTGTTGGGTGAGTCTACTTCTGAATGACTTCCCTTTTTATTTACTGTCCTGCAGATAGTTTGGGACTCTGTGATGATTAAAGACGGGTTCTGTACCGTCTCTGTGTCCTTTACAACACTGGGGTTCTGTTTTTCCTTCAGAAATTTTTGTTCTACTTTTGTGCTACTTGACTCCTTTCAATATTGCCTGGGGTCACTTCGAACTGCATCCTAGCTTTTCTACCCCATTGAACCTCATTAGTCAGAGTAGATGCCACCAAGACAGCCCACTGCAGGTTCTCCATCTTCAAGGATTGAGTCCACAAGGGTCTTTTCGATTGTTTTGAAGGACTTGGGCCCTTCGATGGTACATACCTCATTGTTCTTCCCATTAAAGAAGCCATCCAATGTCCATCCCGCGAAGTAATCACCCTTCTAATCTTGGAATCGTTACGTTGTCCATCCATCTTGTGTTTTCCATAAGCTCCCTGATGGAAACCAGGGATCCGCTGCCCATCTGTCAGTTTCCCGTTGGCTGGCTTTCTTACACAATTTTCTTCCTATTGTTGGTGATAGGAGTGGTGCCAGTGGTGTGGATTTACTGGTCTGTATTCCAGCCACAATAAATTTTAAATGGCAGGTTTCTGCGCACTGGATGGCAAGAAAATCCTGCCGACTACACCAATTGTGACCACACGGGGGTTCCATTGAGCCCCAAACCCAAGACACAGTAAAACACCAGACATTTTAAGAATAACATAAAAGGTATCTATTTACACCAATCATGTTTCCAAAGACACGCTCTCCAAATATCTGCCATAATACAACAAAATGCATAATTATTCCTCCTCTCATCCTCTTCACATCAGAGAGTCAGATTCAGGAGGCAGCGGGCTCCTTTAAAGACAAATCTGAGAAAGCTTCTGGTGCTGTGCCAGGTCTTCCAGGAAGCACTTCCGGGCATAAAGAAAGTGGGGAGGTCTGCCCCCCAGTGTCCTCTGTCGGTACGTATGGACACCGACAGGGTTGCATTTCCAGACTCCGTCTCCCAAGTCCCAAGTATCTATCTATTAAATAGTGCCTTTCATATCTATCTATCTATCTATCTATCTATCTATCTATCTATCTATCTATCTATCTATCTATCTATCTATCTATCTATCTATCTATCTATCTTATAGTGCCTTTCATATCTATCTATCTATCTATCTATCTATCTATCTATCTATCTATCTATCTATCTATCTATCTATCTATCTATCTATCTATCTATCTATCTATCTTATAGTGCCTTTCATATCTATCTATCTATCTATCTATCTATCTATCTATCTATCTATCTATCTATCTATCTATCTATCTATCTATCTATCTATCTATCTGTAGCAGACTGGTCATCCTGTGATCTTTGCAGTCCAAGCCTGATTAGTTCTGATCTTCTCCTCTCCACCATCGTAAACACAGAGCTGGTTCACTCAGATGGATTTCCTGTCACAGTTTTATTCAACTGAGCGGAGCGCCAGCCTTATGTCTGACTTTATATTGTAAACATGCACAGTTATAGAAAACCATTAGCACCCTCTACAGGCCTGTTGTAACAGAATATCAGCTCGGAGGGCCTTTCCTGGAAAGCACATATCCTGCAGGTATTTTATAGAACTCTTTTCCAGATGTGCAATATCCATGCTCAGCATAAAACCTTTATCCACTCATCCAATTTCAAGCCTGTTTAACGCAATTCAGGGTCAAGCTGGACCAGAGATTACCCAGGAAGGCAGCACTGGACACAAGCTGGGAGCTAACTCTTATGCCAGTTACATTTGGATAGACAGGAGAATTTGGAATTGCTACCATGCTCTTTGCATTCCTTTGATTCCCATTTTATATATATAACTAAAGACCCCCTTCTAGAAAGCAACAGTGGTCAGTTGACATTCCCACCAGTAGATTCTAGGAAAATTTCTTCTAGTGATTCATAAGGTTGCTGAAAAGTCAGTCCTAACAATTCAGATGTTGTACATCAAGTATTCAGACACCTTTACTTTCCTTACATTTTGTTACAATGGCAGCCTTGTGCTAAAACTGTTTAAATTAATTTTTCCTCTCATCAAGCAACACTTAATATCCCAGAATGACAAAACCAAAACAGGATTTTAGGAATTTGTTCAAATTTATTAAAATAAAAAACTGAAATCTCAGATTGAGTATGCAGACCCTTTATTCAGTACTTACCTGAGGCCCCTTTGGCAGCCATTCCAGCCTGAACTCTTCTTGGGTTTGACATGTCAAGTGTCACACACACCAGAATTTGGGGATGTTTGGCCATTCTTCTCTGCAGATCCTTTCAAGTCTACTGTATATGATTAGGTTGGATGGAGACTGTCAGTGGACAAGATATTTTTAGGAAGGACATTCATCCTGGATGGGATAAAAAGAGGATTCATACACAGCAAGGAGGCCATATTGGAAGGATCAGGTGAGCAGGCTCACGGGGAGCAGTTCATTCCCTAGTATGGCAGGTGGCAGAGTTAAACCCAATCAGGACACCCACAGGAGTCCTGAGATGCAGTCCTGTTGGGGTCTTTAGGGACCACCAGAAGGTGCTGCTAGGGGAGGACTGCTCTACCCATTAGTGCTTCAGAGGACTTGGAATGGAAACCGGAAGGAGTTCCTGAACAAATGCATCAGGAAGGCCTTCTCTAACAAACCCTGGACACACTGGAAGTAGTTGTGGAAATGAGGAGGCTGGCAACATTGGATGCCATCATGAAAAATCCACTCCAGGAGGTGCTCTCTTGAATCACTTTTAGCCACAACGGTGTGCTAAGAAGCTCCTCCGGGGGTCTTTTCTGCCCACTGCTATCTGGCAATTTAATGGATCAGAGACCAGAAGCAGTTTCCAGGTCTAGATTAAAAGAAAGCTTACTGCCTCACTTAAATGGAGTCAGAGTCGGGATGCAGTGGGCAACACTCTTTTGGATTAGTGCTGGGTATTGCTGTGTCTGTGGTTTTGGAGCTCAGTGGCGCCCCCTAGTGGTTACAGGTGGTATGGTTGGGCTCTTGTTGGGCAACTGAAGGATATTTCCCAAGTTGTTCTTAGGCCACCCCTGTGTGGTCTTTTCCTGGTGTTTAGGGCCATTGTCCTCCTGGAAGATGAACCTTGAGGCCCAGTCCAGAGCATTTTCTAAAGCAGGTTTTATTAAAGATATTCTCTGCAATTTGCCCCATTCAGCTTTCTCTCAACCCTGACTGGTCTCCCAGTCTCTAATGTCAAGACCATCATGCGTCACCGTGCCTCGTTTCTTCCAGCATTGAAGCCAAATTCTTCAGTTTTAGTTTCATCACATTATTTCTCTGAGGGTGTTGATGGAGAACTATAGAGAAGGCCAGAAGGAGTTGCATTGCATCTTTGTGGACCTGGAGAAAGCATATGACAGGGTACCTCAAGAGGAGTTGTGGTATTGTATGAGGAAGTCGGGAGTGGCAGAGATGTATGTAAGAGTTGTACAGGATATGCACGAGGGAAGTGTGACTGTAGTGAGGTCTGCAGTAGGAGTGATGGAGGTGGGATTACATCAGGGATCAGCTCTGAGCCCTTTCTTATTTGCAATGTTGATGGACAGGTTGACAGACGAGATTAGACAGGAGTCCCCGTGGACTGTGATGTTTGCTGATAACATTGTGATCTGTAGTGATAGTAGGGAGCAGGTTGAGGAGACCCTGGAGAGGTGGAGATATGCTCAAGAGAGGAGAGGAATGAAGGTCAGTAGGACCACCAAAACAGAATACATGTGTGTAAATGAGAGGGAGGTCAGTGGAATGGTGAGGATACAATGAGTAGAGTTGGCGAAGGTGAATGAGTTTAAATACTTGGGATCAACAGTACAGAGTAATGGGGATTATGGAAGAGAAGTGAAGAAGAGAGTGCAGGCAGGGTGGAATGGGTGGAGAAGAGTGTCAGGAGTGATTTGTGACAGACGGGTATCAGAAAGAGTGAAAGGGAAGGTCTACAGGACGGTAGTGAGACCAGCTATGTTATATGGGTTGGAGACGGTGGCACTGACCAGAAAGCAGGAGACAGAGCTGGAGGTGGCAGAGTTAAAGATGCTAAGATTTGTATTGGGTGTGACGAGGATGGACAGGATTAGAAATGAGGACATTAGAGGGTCAGCTCAGGTTGGACGGTTGGGACACAAAGTCAGAGAGGCGAGATTGTGTTGGTTTGGAGATGTGCAGAAGGGAGATGCTGAGTATTTTGGGAGAAGGATGCTAAGGATAGAGCTGCCAGGGAAGAGGAAAAGAGGAAGGCCTAAAAGAATATTTATGGATGTGGTGAGAGAGGACATGTAGGTGATGGGTGTAACAGAACAAGATGACAATGGATGATATGGAAGAAGATGATCCGCTGTGGCAACCCCTAACGGGAGCAGCCAAAAGAAGAAGAATTTCTCATAGTCTGAGATTCCTCAGTGGTCCCAGGACCTCACATTATCCTCTCCTGCTGCTGAGAGACATTTTCTTAAAATATTAAATTTCCACCAAGTAATCTCAATCCCAGTCATGAGTTCACTCAATTGTGGTTGAGGGAGGTATGACATGAGATCCAAAATAAATGTTGTGGTGCCAACCTCTTCGTTTTTTCCACATTGATTCTGGGGTCCGTCAGGGGTCTGTTTTTGCTCCTACTCTGTTCAATGCTTGCATGGACTGGCTGGGTGTTGGGTAAGGTCGTGGGGTCTAGCAGCAGTGGGGCATCTGTTGGTGAAGATTCACGGATCTTGACTTTGCTGACGATGCTGTGATCTTCATGGAGTCAATGGAGGCTCTGATTGGGGCGCTTGAGAGACTGAGTGAGGAGTCTGAGTGTCTGGGCTTGCGAGTGTCCTAATAAAAACCAAGAGCCAGACCTTTAGTGACCTCTTGGGCATGGCCATTAAGTGTGTCTGTCTGCGGTGAGAGTGTCGACCTCGTCGAGAGGTTTACTTACTTTGGCAGTGACATTCATGTCTCTGGTGACTCTTCCTATGAAGTCAGTAGACGGATTGGGAGAGCAATGGGAGTCATGAGGTCGCTGGAAATGGGTGTGTGGTGCAAAAGGACGAAGGTCCAAGTCTTTAGAGTCCTGGTGCTTCTTGTTTGTGCGACATGGATACTATCCAGTGACCTGAAATGAAGACTGTACTCCTGTGTCTCTGCGGATAATCCTTGGGTACCATTGGTTTGACTTTGTGTTGCTCATGGAGTCCCGAATGACGCACATGACCTGCATTGTGAGGGAGCGTCAGTTACGGCACTATGGCCATGTGACAAGTTTCCCTGAGGGTGATCCAGCTTGTAAGATCCTTATTGTTGGGTACCCGAGTGGCTGGATCAGGCCAAGTGGTGTGGTGGCTCTGAGGCTAGGGATCTGCACTAGCAATCAGAAGGTTGCCGGTTCAAATCCCGTAAATGCCAATAGGTACTCTGCTCTGTTGGGTCCTTAAGCAAAGCCCTTAACCTGCAATTGCTGAGCGCTTTGAGTTGTGAGAAAAGCGCTATATAAATGCAAAAAATTTTTCAAGGGGTTGCCCATGTAACACCTGGCTGCGACAGATAGAGGGTCATTTCCGGAGGGTGGAACTGGACTGCATGTCTGCCTGGGGTGTTGCCAACCAGGATCCCGAGTTGTTTCGTCATGTGGTGTGTGCGGCAACACACTGTACCAGTGCATGCTCCCCAACTTGACTTGACTTGACTTGACTTGCCAACTGGGATGCTCTCGTTTAATAATGGTTCCAGCAAGGAAAGAAATAAAGCTTGATGGCATAAAAATCAAACAAGAACCGCTACGCTACAGTGCCGGTCATGTCTGGGGGTAGCGCGCCGTCCTTTGTGGGTCTGAGAACAAATGAGATGCCACCTTACAGGAGTGCCTCGAATTTATAGACCTCCAAGCAGAAGGGGTGGAGTCAGGTGCCCTCATTGAGCATCTTCTGGGAGCTGTGGAAATCCAACGAGATGTTACCATTAGCAACTGTGTCCCCTCTTGTCCTGGGGTGGTACTGAGCCAAGAAGATAACTTGCTGATGATGATGAGGAGGAGGAGGAGGAAGAGGTTGGGAGCATGCGCTGATAGCACATTTCCACACCCACCACATGATGAACCACCCGACTTGGGTCCCGAGTGCACGGGTGACACCTCAGCACTACACTGGAACAGTGTGAGTTTTTATTACGGTGGCTGGAGTGCCAATCATGCCATCAACCCTCAAGTTTGACAACAGATTCAGTTTTACTCCTCATAAGCTGAGCCTTAACAGAGATTGTCTCTGTCACACTTCTGTGATGCCCCTGGGACGGTCATGCACATGTATTGGTTTTGTCCCCCTCTGGTGTCTCCTTGTTTGCTTGCTCTCTTCACTGCTCTCAGTTCCTGCTCCTCTTTTTCCACATATTCCTGTACTCTTAGATCTTTCATGCCTTGCTGTGACATTACACCGCTGCAAATTCTGATGTCTCGCCACTGCAGCTGCTAAACTTCTTCTTGGATTTAGGTGGAGGTCCCCTGATCAAATCTTGCTGAAGAACTGGGCTCTCCTCCCTTTAACAAAACCGATCCTTCTGGAGTTGTCTGCTTCATGGATTAATGGAGCATCCCACGAGTCCATTCAGGACTGCGAATCAGCTGCCTCCATCTTTTATGTGCAGGGACTCCTGGAGCGGGCACTCCCTGGCTCGTCTGTGGTGGTGTGGTCATTTGGCACAGCCACGTTTCCTGGTGGTATGGCATGGGACTTGGGACCGTTGTATGGGTTTATTTCACCTGCTGATTATTTCCCATTCTGTAATATTGACTTCTTTTTTTCGACATTGTTAAATAAAATAAACAATTGAACACAAAAGAATAGCCTGAGATGCCTGCAAGTGGCAGCAGTGCCAACCACTGCATCAGTATACCACCCACCATCATTTAAGACTTTTTGCTTTCCCCGGTTTCACTTGTGGTGTTCTTATGTAATAAACTTACATAGTGGATGAGATAAAAGTGTCTTATAAATAAAGAAATAAATGTTCTTAATATCTTCTTGATATTCTGCTATGTTGTATAAACTTTGGCCTTGCAGTCCGTGTGCTGAGCTCAAAAGCTGTCAAGCACTTCAGTGGAAGAGAAGACAGAATTGTTGTGCAGTGGAGCACAAAGACATGAAAGCTGCTCGCAGGGTTAAGGGAGCCGCATTACATTGTCTTCTTCTGCATTTTAGCTCACTGGCAAACATTTGACATTGTTTGACACGAAATATCCAACAAAACAGAAAAGTGCAAATTGTATTCAATGCCTGTGCAGGCCTCATCAAATAGAGCGGCGGGGACGGATCAGACTCGGAATAAGCAAGCAGCTTCCACCATGACAGCGGAAACAGCAGCATTGTCCTTCCTGTCAAGTTTATTATTGTGCCACCAAACAGAAAGAAAAAATATTGGATTTGGAGCTTTAGGGTCATTAATGTTACGTGTGCAGAGTGCCGTGAAAATCTCAATTAAACTGTGTGATCAACACAGTCAACGTAACACAATGGACTCGGAGGTAAGAGCAGAAGAAATCTCACATTAAAGATAGTGTTAAATAGTGCCTTTCATATCTATCTATCTATTATATAGTGCCCATCTATCTATCTATCTATCTATCTATCTATCTATCTATCTATCTATCTATCTATCTATCTATCTATCTATCTATCTATCTATTATATAGTGCCCATCTATCTATCTATCTATCTATCTATCTATCTATCTATCTATCTATCTATCTATCTATCTATCTATCTATCTATCTATCTATCTATTATATAGTGCCCATCTATCTATCTATCTATCTATCTATCTATCTATCTATCTATCTATCTATCTATCTATCTATCTATCTATCTATCTATCTATCTATCTATTATATAGTGCCCATCTATCTATCTATCTATCTATCTATCTATCTATCTATCTATCTATCTATCTATCTATCTATCTATCTATCTATCTATCTATCTATCTATCTATCTATCTATCTATTATATAGTGCCCATCTATCTATCTATCTATCTATCTATCTATCTATCTATCTATCTATCTATCTATCTATCTATCTATCTATCTATCTATCTATCTATCTATCTATTATATAGTGCCCATCTATCTATCTATCTATCTATCTATCTATCTATCTATCTATCTATCTATCTATCTATCTATCTATCTATCTATCTATCTATCTATCTATCTATTATATAGTGCCCATCTATCTATCTATCTATCTATCTATCTATCTATCTATCTATCTATCTATCTATCTATCTATCTATCTATCTATCTATCTATCTATCTATCTATCTATCTATCTATCTATCTATCCACTGTTAGTAAAAATGGAAACAATGAGGGTATTAGAAATAAACTTGATCCCTTAGAATTAAAAGTCAACACAGAGGTAAAAAATGTGGCGTAATCATGGATTCTGATCTAACCTTTAAATCACATATTAACCAAATTACTAAGATTACATTTTTTCATTTAAAAAAACTGCAAAGTTCAGACTTTGTGTAGCTTTGCCAGAGGCTAAGAAATTAATTCACACTTTTGTTTTTAGCAGGTAGATTACTGCAATGCACTCCTAACTGGACTACGTAAGAAAGACATCAATCGACTGCAGTTACTTCAGATTACAACAGCAAGAATTCTAACCAGAAAAAGGCAAACTGAGCACATCTCCCCAGTCATAGCGTGTTGACTTCACAATGCTATTAATGGTGTTTATTTTGGAGAGTCTGCCTCCCTGCATTCTGAGTCATAACATAAGATCCTCTGATGATGGTCTGCTTATTATTCCAAGATCCAAGCATATAAGAAGTGTTGCTGTTATCCACCACAAATCTGGAATACTTTACTAAATAGAGATACACAAGGCTAACACTGTAGACCATTTTAAAATCTCCTCAAAACTCACTTTTTTAATTTGGCCTTATTCCACTTCATTGGGCCCTTGAGTGAGGCCCTTATGCTGCAGTTGCTCTGTCCTGGGTATGACGTTAATCTGCACCCAGCTCTGTAAGCAGGTCCTCTAATTGGCAGGGAGAACTCGGGGTTTGGTGGCAGGACTGGCACTCTGACTACTGTAGAAAGCCTCAGACTATTCCAGTGTGGTGCTGAGGTGTCACCTGCTGCAAGGCTGAACTTGGGTCCAAAATTAGGATCCTGAGGTGGTTTGTCATGTGGTGGGTGCGGCAACATGCATAGAATATGCAATCTTTATTAATCTTTACTTTTCTATTTTTTTTTTCAGTTCCTCTGTGGTGGTATTCTGTGCCATCACCATCTGACTAACATCCTGTGACATCGGATTGGATGAGAACTACTTGTCTTTAAATACAGATAAAACAGAGATGTTCATTGTT
The DNA here is from genome assembly GCF_900747795.2 of Erpetoichthys calabaricus. Taxonomy (NCBI): domain Eukaryota; kingdom Metazoa; phylum Chordata; class Cladistia; order Polypteriformes; family Polypteridae; genus Erpetoichthys; species Erpetoichthys calabaricus. The sequence continues at coordinate 237,023,416 of NC_041398.2, forward strand.
GGAGGGATTGACGCTGATCACAACAATATTTTGTCATCATTTAACTCAGTTGGAATCCCAATTAATTTTACTGAATCAGCCCGTGATCTCTGAGTTATGTTTGACTCTAGCAGGTCATTTAGAGCGCACATTACAAAGTTGTCCAAATTACGTTTCTTCCATCTTAAAAATGTTGGGAAATTAATGTGCCTTCTAAATAAACAGGATTCTGAGAAATTACTTCATGTATTTATCTCTAGTAGGATTGACTACTGCAATGTGGTGTTCACTGGATGTTCAAACTGTTCTCTATTCAGCCTCCAGTTAATCCAAAATGCTGTGGTAAGAATTATTACAAGAACAAGAAAATACGAACACATAACTCCAGTTCTTAAATCCTTACACTGGCTCCCGGTTAAGTTTAGGGCAGATTTCAAAATCCCCCTTTTAACATATAAAGTATTAAATGTCCGAGGTCCGGCTTACTTGTCTGAACTTATCATGACTTACAAACCAGAGCGCACATTAAGAACTCAAGATGCCGGTCTACTTAGAATTCCAAGAATTAATAAAATAACAATAGGAGGTCGAGCTTTTAGTTACAGGACCCTTAAACTGTGAACTGGTCTGCCTGCTACTATAAGAGATGCCCCTTCGGTCTCAGCTTTTAATTCCCAACTGAAGACTCACTACTTCAGTTTAGCACACCCTGACTAGAGCTGCTGATTAACTGTACAGACTGCATCTCTGTTGTTAGCCATCAACACTAAAACATAAGCAACACGATCATTCTAATTTGTTACTAACCCTCACCTATACTGTTGTTCTTCTCGGTACTCAAATGTGGCACTTGGTGCCATGGCCCACCTGCCAAGTTGTTTGCCTGCCTAAATTAAAGTCATCCCTGATGGAGGATTGCAGGAATAATCAGGTAGAGGGGTCCTTTCATTGGATTGGCTGGCCCAGTGCTGTCTCAGCTGTGGAATGGCCAATGGGGGAGGCAGCTTGATGGTCGAGTTCTTCAGGACTCTAAACAAATCCAAATCATATTACGTGATATCATCTACTGTTAAATTCTGCTCTGTATTTGTAATATTTCTGTTGCACTTGTAGCAGTGCTACTATTAGTTAAAACTGCATCTCCCAGCAGTCCCTGCAGGGGCTGTTAAGGTTGAAGGTGGTCAGAGGGGTTTAAAAGGAGGGCAGGTGTCTGAAAGGGGAGGAGCGTTTTTTGTTGTTGTATTTTGTGTTTCGTTTACCAGTCGGACTGCCTTCTGTTAATTAAGCCATATTTAATCACTGTGTCCTGGATTGTATTCATTGCTGGGGTCTGGATCGTCTGTCTAACTGTGTGCTGAGGACTGATTGGTGATTCACGGCTTTCCCGCTAGTACAGCAGTGCTCCTGAACCATCCATCCGTCTTCACCCTTACAGTGTCTACCGGTAAGACTGTTTTTTCATTCCCTTTCAACATACAGATCTCTGGACTTACTCTCGTCATCTCTCATTACATCCAGTTTGGTATTCCATGGACTTTGCTGTGTGGAGTTGTGTTTTTGTGTTTAATGTAATATCGCGGGCAGCACAGTGGCACAGTGGGTAGCGCTGCTGCCTCGCAGTTGGGAGACCTGGGGACCTGGGTTCACTTCCCGGGTCCTCCCTGCGTGGAGTTTGCATGTTCTCCCCGTGTCTGCATCGGTTTCCTTCCACAATCCAAAGACATGCAGGTCAGGTGGATTGGCGATTCTAAATTGGCCCTAGTGTGTGCTTGGTGTGTGGGTGTGTTTGTGTGTGTCCTGCGGTGGGTTGGCACCCTGCCCGGGATTGGTTCCTGCCTTGTGCCCAGTGTTGGCTGGGATTGGCTCCAGCAGACCCCCCTGACCCTGTGTTCGGATTCAGCGGTTTGGAAAATGGATGGATGGATGGGTGTGCTTGGTGTGTGGGTGTGTTTGTGTGTGTCCTGCGGTGGGTTGGCACCCTGCCCGGGATTGTTCCCTGCCTTGTGCCCTGTGTTGGCTGGGATTGGCTCCAGCAGACCCCCCTGACCCTGTGTTCGGATTCAGCGGTTTGGAAAATGGATGGATGGATGGGTGTGCTTGGTGTGTGGGTGTGTTTGTGTGTGTCCTGCGATGGGTTGGCACCCTGCTCGGGATTGGTTCCTGCCTTGTGCCCTGTGTTGGCTGGGATTGGCTCCAGCAGACCCCCGTGACCCTGTGTTCGGATTCAGCGGGTTGGAAAATGGATGGATGTAATATCGCCATAGGGGTACAGGGGTGGTATTGTTCTCATTTATATTATTTGATTTCATTATATTCTTTAATTGTCGTTAGTTCCCAGTGTGCTTTATTTTGTCTCTGTTTGTGAGTGTGTGCGGGTGGGCCAAGGCTGGGAGCATCCCTGGGATCCTCTATAAAAATAAATAAATCACCGTCATCTTGACGGTGTGAATCTTAGCGGCACCGGACCGCTACACACTATTATATTGTATTGAGGATTACTTGTGTTCTGTTCTGTGTGTTGTATTGTATTGACCCCCTTCTCTTTGACACCCACTGCATACCCAACCTACAGTACCTGGAAAGGGGTCTCTCCTTGAACTGCCTTTCCCAAGGACTTTTCAATTTCTTCCCTACTAGGTTCTTTTTTGGGAGTTTTTTCCTTGTCTTCTTAGATAGTCCAGGCTGGGGGGCTGTCAAGAGGCAGGGCCTGTTAAAGCAATTCTTGTGTGATTTTGTGGCATACAAAAATAAATTGTATTGTATTGTCAGTCAGTCATTCTCCAACCCGCTATATCCTAACATAGGGTCATGGGGGTCTGCTGGAGCCAATCCCAGCCAGCACAGGGTGCAAGATAGGAACAAAACCCCGGGCAGGGTGCCATCCCACCGCAGGGTACACACACCAAGCACAATTTAGGATCACCAATGCACCTAACCTGCATGTCTTTGGGAGGAAACCGGAGCACCCGGAGGAAACCCACGCAGACACGGGGAGAACATGCAAACTGCACGCAGGGAGGACCCGGGAAGCGAACCCAGGTCTCCTTACTGTAAGGCAGCAGCGCTACCACAGTGCCACCATGCCACCCGTATTGTATTTTATTGTATTGCACATCGGGAAAAGAACGTTGAGGATGGAAACGGCAGGCAAGAGGAAAAGATGAAGGCCAAAGAGTAGGTTTATGGACGTGGTGAGAGAGGACATGAAGGCAGTTGGTGTGGGAGAAAACGATATAAAAGATAGGGATAGATGGAGACGGAGATTCACTGTGGTGACCTGTAAATGGGACCAGCCAAAAGAAGAAAGCAGTAAAGTTGTTCTAACTAATTAATAATAATTCTTTATATTTATATAGCGGGGCAGCATGGTGGCGCAGTGGGTAGCGCTGTTGCCTCGCAGTTGGGAGACCTGGGGACCTGTGGTTTGCTTCCCGGGTCCTCCCTGCGTGGAGTTTGCATGTTCTCCCCGTGTCTGCGTGGGTTTCCTCCCACAGTCCAAAGACATGCAGGTTAGGTGGATTGTCGATTCTAAATTGGCCCTAGTGTGTGCTTGGTGTGTGGGTGTGTTTGTGTGTGTCCTGCAGTGGGTTGGCACCCTGCCTGGGATTGGTTCCCTGCCTTGTGCCCTGTGTTGGCTGGGATTGGCTCCAGCAGACCCCCGTGACCCTGTGTTCGGATTCAGCGGGTTGGAAAATGGACGGATGGATTTATATAGCGCTTTTCTCACTACTCAAAGCGCTCAGAAACTTCAGGTTAAGGGGCTTGCTCAAGGGCCCAACAGAGCAGAGTCCCTTTTAGCATTTTACATTATTTGAACCAGGAACCTTCCGATTGCCAGTGCAGATCCCAAGCCTCAGAGCCACCACATTTTATGTAAATGCACCTAAAAAAGAGGACTTATGAATAGAAAAGGTTAGAGGCATAGAGTCGGCTTTCTGGTGTCATCCTCGTTATCTCCGCACAGGAATCCAGCAAAGACATCTCTTTCGATGTTTGTGTGATTCCATTTTTTCCGCTTCACTGACAAAAATGATTTCTGACTCTCTTTACAACATCACGTCGATTCAGCTGAGCCGTAAGCCTTTGTCGCAGGTAGTGTACTTTACTCATTTTCTTTTTTGCTACATGGCTGGTTAACTCTATTCATCCCCTTGGGAAAACAGAAAGAAACAGTAAATTACAGAAACACCTCGGTACACTGAAATGAGCTACCATTAAACATTAATGAATCCCTAATCATCTTACTAATTAAATGTTTGGCTGGATTGGAGGTTGTGTATACACAGCTGGTGTTAACATACGTGAGGATGTGAAAGGAAATATGCCTGCAATTAAAAGAAGCTTTAGACGAGTTATATTAAACTATCACGAAAATAAAGATGGAGCTGGGGGATGCTGATGCACTTTGACTCTGCCAGGAAAACAAATGTGTTACTATAAGAGATTGTATGTGTGTGTTAATTGGAACGTTGCAGGTGAACATGTTCTCCAAAGTTGTTACCTCGGTACGATGTAAGGTGTACTGCACTGTAAATGCACACTTTATATATGATGACAATAGAAGTGTACTGTATATCCCCAAAATCATTCAAGGAATGACTCAATGGGCCCCATTTTTTGACAGCCCCCCAAGGGTTGATTCCCTAAGAAAACAAGAAAAAAAACTCCTAAACAAAGGGGCAATTAATAATAATAACTCTTTTCATTTCTATAGCGCTTTTCTCACTACTCAAAGCACTCAGCAATTGCAGGTTAAGGGTCTTGCTTAAGGGCACAACAGAGCAGAGTCCCTTTTTGTCATTTACGGGATTCGAACCGGCAACCTTCCGATTGCCAGTGCAGATCCCTAGCCTCAGAGCCACCACTCCGCCTAATAGAGAGACCCCCTTCCAGGTAGGCTGGGCGTGCAGTGGGTGTCAAAGAATGGGGCAAAAACAGCACATAAAACAGAACACGAGTAATCCTCTGTCATGAACAGTCCAAACTCCTATGTTCTTGCACAGCACTCCTCACCAAGTGGCGTGACGTGACAACTCTCAAAATGCAAGAACAGATGACACCACTCACTAAATACAGAACTGTCACTTGTAAGCATACAGATTTGCTCAAGTACATCAAAAACAAAGTAAGCAGCTAATTAACATGAATGAAAAACAACAATGTCTGTCCATCAGCTAATTGCAGATTGTGGAAAAGGAGTCGGAACCAACCAGACACAGTCCGAGTCCCGGAGACCTCTGCCAACAAGCCGCCTGCCCCCTACTGACCATCCTACAGCTGAGTCAGTGCTGGGCCGGCCAATCAGATGAAAAGAGCCTTCTACTCAAGGATTCCACTGTTCCTTTTTCTGAGATGACTTTTCCATAGGCAAGCAAACATCTTGGCAGTAGAGCAGTGGCACCAAGTGCCATATGAGGGTACCAAGAAGAGAAACAGAATAGAGGAGGATTAGTATCTGTTTATAGATATCATATTATTTATATTTTAGTACTAATGACTAACAACAGAGATTCAGTATGCACAGCTAATCAGCAGCTCTAGTCAGGGTGTGCTAAACCGAAATCATGAATCTTCAGCCTTAATTTAAAAGTCGAGACTGAAGGGGTACCTCTTATAGTAGCAAGCAGACCAGTCCACAGCTTCAGGGCCCTGTCACTAAAAGCTCAACTTCCCACAGCAGTGTTGTTAATCTTTGAAATTAAAAGCAGGCCATCATCTTGAGATCTTTTTTTTTTCTGTTTATTAATTTTTATTGTAATCATTCCATACAAATAGATCAATTTATAACCAAACAAAATTGAAGACAAATCAAACCCCACCCCTGAGAAGGAGAGCTAAGCCATAGGAGAATTACTTAGGGCTTTTTAATAAGGCAACAATAAATAAAAGAAAGGGAGAAATAAATATATAGGTAAATAAGAGATGGAGAAGGGAATTAAATGCGGTAATAGTTCTTGAGATTTTAATGTGCACTCAGGTTTGTAAATCATGATAAGTTCAGATAAATAAGCAGGGCCTCTGCCATTTAAGGCTTTATATGTTAAAGGGAGGATTTTGAAATCTGCCCTAAACTTAACTGGGAGCCAGTGTAAGGACATGAGAACTGGAGTTATGTGTTTGTACTTTCTAGTTCTTGTAATCATTCTTGCAGCAGCATTTTGAATGAACTGAAAGGTGTATAAAGAACAATTTCAGCAGACACAGAACACCACATTGCAGTAGCTAATCCTACTAGAAATGAATTCATGAATTAATTTCTCAATACCCTGCTCATTTAGAAAATGTCCATTGTTTACAACAGGCTTAATGGTTCAATGGTAAGTCCACCTGTTTTGATCATGTTGTGCATTTACAAACCTCACATCCCTCTTTCTTTGTGTGTCTTGTTGCCTTTCTTCATTGGACGTATTGTGAACACCAGATGACGGGACATACAGACATAAGCCACTTGGTATACTTACTATCTTATGCAGGCCACTTGCCTTTGTCCATCGGACATTCCCATCTTGTGGTGGATGCCAGATGACATTACGCCCAGGCAGGGACATAGACACCAGATAGATGAATGTTTTATTGTTTTATATACTCTCACTGGCCACTTTATTAGATACAGTGCATCCAGAAAGTATTCACAGTGCATCACTTTTTCCACATTTTGTTATGTTACAGCCTTATCCCAAAATGGATTAAATTCATTTTTTTCCTCAGAATTCTACACACAACACCCCATAATGACAACGTGAAAAAAGTTTACTTGAGGTTTTTGCAAATTTATTAAAAATAAAAAAACTGAGAAATCACATGTACATAAGTATTCACAGCCTTTGCTCAATACTTTGTCGATGCACCTTTGGCAGCAATTACAGCCTCAAGTCTTTTTGAATATGATGCCACAAGCTTGGCACACCTATCCTTGGCCAGTTTCGCCCATTCCTCTTTGCAGCACCTCTCAAGCTCCATCAGGTTGGATGGGAAGTGTCGGTGCACAGCCATTTTAAGATCTCTCCAGAGATGTTCAATCAGATTCAAGTCTGGGCTCTGGCTGGGCCACTCAAGGACATTCACAGAGTTGTCCTGAAGCCACTCCTTTGATATCTTGGCTGTGTGCTTAGGGTCGTTGTCCTGCTGAAAGATGAACTGTCACCCCAGTCTGAGGTCAAGAGCGCTCTGGAGCAGGTTTTCATCCAGGATGTCTCTGTACATTGCTGCAGTCATCTTTCCCTTTATCCTGACTAGTATCCCAGTCCCTGCCGCTGAAAAACATCTCCACAGCATAATGCTGCCACCACCATGCTTCACTGTAGAGATGGTATTGGCCTGGTGATGAGCGGTGCCTGGTTTCCTACAAACATGACGCCTGGCATTCACACCAAAGAGTTCAATCTTTGTCTCATCAGACCAGCTGGGCTGCCATGTGCCTTTTACTAAGGAGTGGCTTCCATCTGGCCACTCTACCATACAGGCCTGATTGGTGGATTGCTGCAGAGATGGTTGTCCTTCTGGAAGGTTCTCCTCTCTCCACAGAGGACCTCTGGAGCTCTGACAGAGTGACCATCGGGTTCTTGGTCACCTCCCTGACTAAGGCCCTTTTCCCAAGATCACTCAGTTTAGATGGCCGGCCAGCTCTAGGAAGAGTCCTGGTGGTTTCGAACTTCTTCCACTTACGGATGATGGAGGTCACTGTGCTCATTGGGACCTTCAAAGCAGCAGAAATGTTTCTGTAACCTTCCCCAGATTTGTGCCTCAAGACAATCCTGTCTCGGAGGTCTACAGACAATTCCTTTGACTTCATGCTTGGTTTGTGCTCTGACATGAACTGTCAACTGTGGGACCTTATATAGACAGGTGTGTGCCTTTCCAAATCATGTCCAGTCAACTGAATTTACCACAGGTGGACTCCAATGAAGCTGCAGAAACATCTCAAGGATGATCAGGGGAAACAGCTCAATTTTGAGCTTCGTAGCAAAGGCTGTGAATACTTATGTACATGTGCTTTCTCAATTTTTTTATTTTTAATAAATTTGCAAAAACCTCAAGTAAACTTTTTTCACGTTGTCATTATGGGGTGTTGTGTGTAGAATTCTGAGGAAAAAAATGAATTTAATCCATTTTGGAATAAGGCTGTAACATAACAAAATGTGGAAAAAGTGATGTGCTGTAAATACTTTCCGGATGCACTGTACATCTTGCTAGTACCGGGTTGGATCCCCTTTTGCCTTCAGAAATTCTTTGTAGTGTAGATTCAATAAGGTGCTTAAAACATTCTTCAGGGATTGTGGTCCATATTGACATGATAGCATCATGCAGTTGCTTCAGATTTGTAGGCTACCCATCCGTGAGGCGAATCACCTGTTCCACCACATTGCAGAGGTGCTCTACTGGATTGAGATCTGGTGACTGTGGAGGCCATTTGAGTGCAGTGAACTTATTGTCATGTTCAAGAAACCAATTTCAGATGATCTGAGGCTTGTGGCATGGCGGATTATCCTACTGGAAGTAGCCATCAGAAGATGTGTACACTATGATCATGAAGGGATGGACATGGTCAGCACAATTCTTCAGGTAGGTTGGCATTTAAACAATGCCTAGTTGGCACTAAGGGACCCAAAGTGTTCCAAAATAATAACCCCCCCCCCCCCCCCCCCCCCCCACACACACACACACACACACCATTAAAGCACCACCACCAGCCTGAACCATTGATACAAGGTGGGATGGATCAAGGCTGTTATGTTGACTCATCAGACCAGGCAACATTATTCCAATCATCTGTTGTCCAATTTTAGTGAGCCGTGCAAATTGTAGCCTCAGTTGCTTGTTCTTAGCTGACAGGAGTGGCACCCGGTGTGGTCTGCTGTAGCCCATCAGCTTCAAGGTTCAAAGTGTTATGCATTCAGAGATGCTCTTCTGCATATCTCGGTTGTAACGAGTGCTTATTTGAGTTACTGTTGCCTTTCTTTCAGCTTGATCCAGTCCGGCCATTCTCCTCTGAACCTCTGGCATCAACAAGGTATTTTCACCCAGAAAACTGCCACTCACTAGATACTTCCCTTTTTCGGACCATTGTCTATAAACCCTAGAGATTTATGAAATATTCAGACCAGCCTGTGTGGCACCAACAGCCGTGCCATGTTCAAAGTAACTTAAATCCCTTTTCTTCTACATTCTGATGCTCGGTTTTAACTTCAGCAGGTCGTCTTGGCAATGTCTACAGTTGCTGCCACGTGATTGGCTGATTAGATACTTCCATTAACAAGCAGCTGAACAGGTGTACTTAATAAAGTGACCAGTGAGCATATATAGAAATTCTTTTTCACATACAATGGGACACAGAGGATGTCTCCTTAATGAAAAGCATGTTTAGTGTACTGAATAAACAGATCAGGATAGAAGATGGGGTTGAGGGGTAGGCAAACATTGCAAATCATTACAAGAGAGTCAAATCTATTACAAGAGAACCAAAAATCAGAGTCAAAAGAAAAAAAGTATAAACTCTTAAACCAAACAAAATTAAAGGTTCTTTCAGAAAGCAGAAGTTTTTTAACATCCGCAAACTCGGATAAGGAAAGGGTATTGGAGGCAGCCTTATATCCTATTGCCACAATAACGTCACTTGTTGCAGAATTCCCAGTTGTTGTGGAATTCCCAGTTGAAACCATTGTGGCAGGCGACCGGTGTCCATGCCCAGCCGGGACGCCCCTGCACACTATATTCAGGGGGAGCAGCCCTGGACAGTGCAATACCTCCCCCTGGACGCTAGATGGCCGCCCCCCTGGGCTGGAACAGTGCCTCGGGTTCCAACAGGGCTCCCTGGGAATTGGAGTTTGGTGCAGCCCTGTTGGGTCCCACAGGCACCGCCTGGGGATGCTGTGTTTGGGACTCCTGAGCCCGTGTGGGCAACATGTCCATCACACCCAGAACTACAGCCGGAAATCGGTGATCAAGCACCTGGAGCACTTCCGAGTGAACTATAAAAGAAGCCAGCAACCACCACTCAGGGCCAGAATTGGGAGGAAGAGGATGAGGGTGCCTGGGAGGAGTGGTGGTGGTGCCAGAGGAAGGGTTGGTTGTTTGGTTAAGTTCTTGGGACTGTGTATTGCCTGTGGGGTTCACGGGGAAGACGTGCCCTACAGGTGAAGAAAAATAAAAGTCTCTGTGTTTTATACACGTGCCTCTGTGTCAGTCTGTGCCAGGTCGGGCGCTATATAGCGTCTATTTCACACCATGCAATAAATAAACAAATGTCAGAGCCCAGGAATAATGATGAAGTTATCCATTTCCATCCATTTTCCAACCTGCTGAATCCGAACACAGGGTCACGGGGGTCTGCTGGAGCCAATCCCAGCCAACATAGGACACAAGGCAGGAACCAATCCCGGGCAGGGTGCCAACCCACCACAGGACACACACAAACACACCAAGCACACACTAGGGCCAATTTAGAATCGCCAATCCACCTAACCTGCATGTCTTTGGACTGTGGGAGGAAACCCACGCAGACACGAGGAGAACATGCAAACTCCACGCAGGGAGGACCCGGGAAGTGAACCCAGGTCTCCTAACTGCGAGGCAGCAGCACTACCACTGCGCCACCGTGCCGCCCACAATGAAGTTATGCAAATCAATAATAAACATCTTTAATAACTGCCAAAATGAAAAACCAATATAGAAAGCAGAACATCCAAGGTCAAAACCACCAAGTGGGTGAAAGAAATTTAAGCAAAAACTGGTCTGGAATGGTCCCTACGGCACTTCTATGTAATTTCCACATTAACAATACTGCAGGTAATCACTCAACAGAAGGTTTTACAATACAAAACAACTGAGTGTACTGTACAATAATATTGTCTTGAAGTAAGAGTGTCAAAACACCCAAGTCCCAAAAAACTTCCAAGAATGCCCACTAGAGGGGGATATTACTGTCAAAACCCCAGCTAGTAATAGGGCAATACAGCATCTTAATAAAATAAAAGATTTATTGTTAACAAAATACTTAGCAACCAAAATAGGATAAGAGATGCAGTCGAGGGGCAGGCAAAGATCGTAACCGGGAAATTGTTACAAAAGTGTCAAAACTCTTAAACGAGAACCAAAAATCAAAGTCAAAAGGACAAGCGGAAATTCTTTTAAACCAGGAGATCGAAACAAGATTAGAGTTTCTTTTTGAAGGTACATTGAGCTCTTTAACATCCACAAACTCAGACAAGGAAAGGTGAATGGAGGAGACGTTCATGTCGCCATGATGACATCACACTGCAGAATTCCTGGTTGTAACCAAGGCAACAAATTAACAAATGGCAGTGCCCATGAATAAGAATGAAATGGAGTGAATCAATTATAAACATTTTCAATAGCTGCCAAAATGAAAACCAATGTAGAAAACAGAACATCCAAGGTCAAAAACACCAAATGGGTGAAACAAATTAAGACATGGAACCATGGAACAGTCCCTACTTTAGTAGTATAGCAGGTAATAATTCGATGGAAGATTTTTCAATACAATACAATTGATCGCCCTGCTCAGATGATTGAGCTAAATTCATGGTGGACTAAATGGTGGGTCACAAACACACGAGCTGGTGTGGGTCATGACACCACAAAGGCTGAGAACCATTGATTTTAGTTTCATATGTTTGGGTAGGGAATCTTTTTTCATTTTTATTTTATGAATTTTGCAAATTACTGTAAATAAGACAAAAATATCAATCAAGAATATGTCAACCTGTACATTAAAGCTCGGGTAGGGAATCCTAATGTGGACATTCTGAGTGATGAAGCAAACAGCAAGCTCAAGTCAGCATATAAAATGGAGTGTACTGTTACTCCACACTGCTAGGTATGTTTATTACACCGAAGAAATTAGCAAAGCAATGGCTACCACGTTTTGGGAACACATAAAATGGAGCAGCCAATGGAGATGAAAAGCCTGTGCTGGAAAACCTCAGATGCTTGTCAAATCCTTACCTTCGAAGGTGGCCTCAATATTTGTTGGAAGATCCTTCAATTTGCAGAGTAAACCTGATGCATTAAAGTAAAATGGCATCAAATTCACAAGTATATTTATTTCTGAAGTTTCTTGAACTAACTTGCTGAGACTCATATAGAGAATCAGTGGCTAATACCGAACCATCGAGCTCATGGCTTACGGTTCAGCACTCAGGGCAGCAGGCCATGCCATCTCATGACCCTGACTGAAGTCCGGTGATGAATGAGCCTCCGCAAATCACTCTGGTCAGCTTTGTGTGGTTCTGTAAGGCAGCAAGAACCCATAACGTCTGCATTTCATCCAGCTTACAATTGAGCTTTTCACCACAGATGACTAACTTTACACTTTGTGTAGGAATAGCAGCTCAGGATATTAATTTTCAGATGAGTGACCTTTTGGAACAAAGGCTATTGCAAAAAAAATAGATATAGCAATCTGAACAGTGTGTAGCCATCCATCTATGTCTTTGTAACTCCATGTCAGGCCAGTATGACAGAAATACAATTGAAATACAATGGCGCAGCTTTGTTTTTATTATTGGGATGTATGAGTCCCAGATTCTTGACTCTTCCTCTGCATCAGTCTATAAACTAAGAACGTTTAATTTATTAATAACATTTATAAAAGTTAAGTTTGTATTTGCATTAACCTTGTAAATGCTACTCAGTAGTGCCATTAGTAACAACAGTGGCATCTAGTGACCAACTTCAGTATTGCAGCTTGGCGACAGATTTGAAAGGTGCTATATAATAGATAGATAGGAATGGTGCTAAAATATAGATAGATACAGTTAGGTCCATAAATATTTGGACAGAGACAACTTTTGTCTAATTTTGGTTCTGTACATTACCACAATGAATTTTAAATGAAACAACTCAGTTGCAGTTGAAGTGTAGACTTTCAGCTTTAATTCAGTGGGGTGAACAAAACGATTGCATAAAAATGCGAGACAACTAAAGCATTTTTTTAACACAATCCCTTCATTTCAGGGGCCCAAAAGTAATTGGACAATTGACTCAAAGGCTATTTCATGGGCAGGTGTGGGCAAGTCTGTCGTTATGTCCTTATCAATTAAGCAGATAAAAGGCCTGGAGTTGATTTGAGGTGTGCTGCTTGCATGTGGAAGATTTTGCTGTGAACAGACAACATGCGATCAAAGGAGCTCTCCATGCAGGTGAAAGAAGCCATCCTTAAGCTGCGAAAACAGAAAAAACCCATCGGAGAAATTGCTACAATATTACGAGTGGCAAAATCTACAGTTTGGTACATCCTGAGAAAGAAAGCAAGCACTGGTGAACTCAGCAAAGCAAAAAGACCTGGACGTCCACAGAAGACAACAGTGGTGGATGATCGCAGAATCATTTCCATGGTGACGAGAAACCCCTTCACAACAGCCAACCAAGTGAACAACACTCTCCAGGGGGTAGGCGTATCGATATCCAAGTCTACCATAAAGAGAAGACTGCATGAAAGTAAATACAGAGGGTGCACTGCAAGGTGCAAGCCACTCATAAGCCTCAAGAATAGAAAGGCTAGATTGGACTTTGCTAAAGAACATCTAAAAAAAGCCAGCACAGTTCTGGAAAAACATTCTTTGGACAGATGAACCAAGATCAACCTCTACCAGAATGATGGCAAGAAAAAAGTATGGAGAAGGCATGGAACAGCTCATTATCCAAAGCATAGCACATCATCTGTAAAACACGGTGGAGGGAGTGTGATGGCTGCCAGTGGCACTGGGACACTGTGTTTATTGATGATGTGACACAGGACAGAAGCAGCTGAATGAATTCTGGGGTGTTCAGAGACATACTGTCTGCTCAAATCCAGCTAAATGCAGTCAAATTGATTCATGATACAGATGGACAATGACCCAAAACATACAGCCAAAGCAAAGGAGGAAACCCAACATCTGGTGATGTCCAGGAGTTCAAGACTTCAGGCTGTCGTTGCCAGCAAAGGGTTTTCAACCAAGTATTAGAAATGAACATTTTATTTCCAATTATTTCATTTTCCAATTATTACTTTTGAGCCCCTGAAATGAAGGGATTGTGTTCAAAAAATACTTTAGTTGTCTCACATTTTTATGCAATCGTTTTGTTCACCCCACTGAATTAAAGCTGAAAGTCTGCATTTCAACTGCATCTGAGTTGTTTCATTTAAAATTCATTGTGGTAATGTACAGAACCAAAATTAGAAAAAAGTTGTCTCTGTCCAAATATTTATGGACCTAACTGTATATAGAAAATTAAAGAGAAGAGCACAGAAAAAGGTTTGGGTATATCTGTATACTTGGAGATTCGGATGGAAAAAGTGAGAAAATGATCAATATGTCTTTACAGACTTGAGTCCAGAACAGAACTGATTCATTGTTAACAAGATGGCGTTTTTATAGTTGGGGTGAGGAAGTGACATCATTAGCCTGGAACCAGAAGTGATGTCATTGGGTCCAGGACTGGAAGTGATGTCATCAGGCCTGGAACTGGAATGTTGACAGGCCCAGGCAGGATTTTCCTTAAGGTGGTTTGTAGGAGAAAGAGAGTCAGGGTTAGTGCACACTGCCACCCTTGGCCTGGTATAGGATTGCCATCTTTTGAGCCTTTTAGCTGTCTCTTTGCACACGTGTGTGACAATATAGATATATTGAGAGACAGATAGAGAGAGAGAGAGAGAGAGAGAGAGAGAGAGAGAGAGACAAAGAGACAGACTTTTGGTTTAGTAGAAGCCACAATCTCTAAGGAACATATTACCAGGGAGCGTGCACCCACTGCCGGATGCACTGAGCCTTTCCAGTTTAGACATAAGGGGATTAAGAGGAGACATCATTGAAAATTATGAAGGGAATTAGCACAGTGGAAACCTGTTAAGGATAAATTCCTCACAGACATTTTTTACACAGAGAGCCACAGACACATCAGATAAGTGATGAAGTAGTGTGGTAGACAGTAGGGACTTTCGAAACTCGGCTTGACATTATTTTGGAAGAATTAAGTAGATAGGACTGGCGAACTTTGTTGGGCTGAATGGCAGGTTCTCATCTAGACTGCTCTCATGTTTAATCCTAACCCAACTTACTCTTGCCTTTCTAACAACAACAACAACATTTATTTATATAGCACATTTTCATACAAAAAGTAGCTTAAAGTGCTTTACATAATGAAGAAAAGAAAAATAAAAGACAAAATAAGAAATTAAAATAAGACATTAGTTAACATAGAAAAGGAGTAAGGTCCGATGGCCAGGGTGGACAGAAAAAACAGAAAGCTGGAGAAAAAATAAAATCTGCAGGGGTTCCTGGACACGAGACCGCCCAGTCCCCTTTGGGCATTCTACCTAACATAAATGAAATAGTCCTCTTTGTAGTTAGGGTTCTCATGGAGTCACTTGATGCTGATGGTCATACAGACTTCTGGCTTTTAATCCATCCATCATTGTTAGAACATCATGGTTGCGCCACCACCAAAAGGACACCGGAAAAGGAAACAGAAGAGAGAGTAGGGGTTAGTACAGATTTTAGAGCGACCATGAATAGTTATTATAATGAATTGGATATACAGAGTATCAGGATTAAATTACAGTAAAGTTATGAGAAGGCCATGTTAAAGTAATGTGTTTTCAGCAGTTTTTTAAAGTGCTCCACTGTATTAGCCTGGCGAATTCCTACTGGCAGACTATTCCAGATTTTAGGTGCATAACAGCAGAAGGCCGCCTCACCACTTCTTTTAAGTTTTGCTCTTGGAATTCTAAGGAGACACTCAGTTGAGGATCTGAGGTTGCGATTTGGAATATAAGACGTCAGACATTCCGATATATAAGTTGGGGCGAGATTATTTAAGGCTTTATAAACCATAAGCAGAATTTTAAAGTCAATCCTGAATGACACAGGTAACCAGTGTAGTGACATCAAAACTGAACAGATGTGCTTGGATTTTCTTTTCCTGGTAAGGATTCTAGCAGCTGCATTCTGCACTCGTTGCAAACAATTTATGTCTTTTTTTGGGTATTCCTGAGAGGAGTGCGTTACAGTAATCTAGTCGACTGAAAACCAGTGCGTGAACTAATTTCTCAGCATCTTTCAATGATATAAGAGGTCTAACTTTTGCTATGTTTCTTAAGTGAAAAAATGCTGTCCTAGTGATCTGATTAATATGCAATCTAAAATTTAGATTACAGTCAACAGTTACCCCTAAGCTTTTTACCTCCGCTTTGACTTTTAATCCTAATGCATTAAGTTTATTTCTAATAGCCTCATTGTATCCATTATTGCCAGTCACTAAGATTTCAGTTTTCTCTTTATTTAATTTGAGAAAGTTACTATTCATCCATTCTGAGATACAAGTTAGACATTGTGTTAGTGAATCAAGAGAATCGGGGTCATCAGGTGCAATTGATAAATACAGCTGTGAGTCATCAGCATAGCTGTGGTAGCTCACGTTGTGCCCTGAGATAATCTGATCTAATGGAAGCATGTAGATTGAGAAGAGCAGCGGACCCAGGATAGAGCCTTGTGGAACACCATATAGGATATCATGTGTCTTTGAGTTGCAATTATCACAACTAACAAAGAATTTTCTCCCTCCCAGGTAGGATTCAAACCAATTTAAGACGCTGCCAGAGAGGTCCACCCATTGACTAAGGCAATTTCTAAGAATATTATGATCAAAGGTGTGGCACTCAGATCTAAGAGGATGGGAACAGATAAATGGCCTCTGTCTGCCTTTACTCGCAAGTCATTTACTACTTTAACGAGTGCAGTTTCTGTGCTGTGATTTGTTCTGAAACCTGACTGAAATTTATCAAGAATAGCATGTTTATCAAGGTGCTCATTTAACTGCATAATTGCTGCCTTCTCTAGAAGTTTACTTAAGAAAGGCAGGTTAGAGATGGGTCTAAAATTTTCAAGAGCAGAGGGGTCGAGATTATTTTTCTTAAGTAGGGGTTTAACTACAGCAGTCTTAAGACAGTCTGGGAAGACCCCCGTATCTAATAACGAATTTGCTATGTCAAGAACATTATCAATTAGCACGCCCGATACTTCTTTGAAAAAATTTGTTGGTATTGGGTCAAGGGCACAGGTGGAGGGTTTCATTTGAGAAATTATTTTATGTAAATCAGGTAAATCTATCCTAGTGAAAGACTTTAATTTGTTTATTATGGGGTACTGGGGTTTAGGAGGATCCTTAGTGTTGGGCAGATATACTATATTATTTCTAATATCATTAATTAACTCCTGTTGTACTTTCTTTTCAAACAATCCTCTACAGCTCTCCTTAAACATTCTGCTAATTATCCCCAATTTTTAGGACAAAGGACTTCTGATGGGGCCCTAAATTGACCTGCGGCTGCCCTTAATTCTGCAGTGGTGTTTACAAAAAACGCACTCCACTAACAACTGACAACAGAAGCAAACAATCCTATCCCGATTACTAATTCCTGACGTACCTTCTTTCAAACTGGTCTACCTTATTTCAAAACCAATATATTTTCTGAATTTGGGAACGAGGCACAGCCAGGGTCAGACTGTTTTTATTTCTTACTTCAAATTCCTTCACCAACAGAAATACTAATTCAGCTTCTTCCATCTCTATTAGCCGTATGATGGTCTGACGTCCGCCCGGGATCGGTTCCTGTTTTTGGTTCAATGCAGTCAAAATAAGCTGCGGACACTGCCCACCCCCAAGAATGAAATCAAACAGTTTTCAAAATGGATGGATGGATGGAAGTAATTCCCTCGGCCTTGAAAGTTGCAGAAAATAGAAATCAAATCTGTCAGCAAAGTCCATTTATCTTAAGTGTTCCGATAACAAATTACATTTTTCAGCCGCCTAGATCGTAAAATGGATTTTTAGAATCATTTCTGCTCAGGCAGAATTTTGTTACTTCACTGAAGATGTGAAAATAAAGCAGAGATGCAACATCGGCTAAAACTTTCTGCATTGCACTTGACTTTGAGTCCATCGGCTGTCTTTTTTTTTTTGTCTAAATCAAAGCTGCTGGCAGTTTCTTTGTGTTTCTAAAACACAGGCCCACTCACTTCATTTAGGCCGGCCTTTTTACTTAGTAGACAGGAAGTCTCTGACATTTACCATTCAGATGTGTCATCCCATTTTTATGAATAAAAGATCAATGCGGCCTCGGTATACGGTTATCAGGCAGACTGCGGGTGCTGTGGTTGGCGCTGCTGCTTAATGGAGCCTGGGTTTGAATTTCACTCCCAGTCACTGCGTGTGAGGAGTTAGCAAGTTCTCCTCTCATTCTCTCTTGGTGCTTAGCTTTCCTCCTACTTCCCCAAAAGCATGCAGGTTAACGTCAATTGGCACTCATTTAAATGTGTTTAAAACACTGGTCTATAAAAAACATTTTTTGTTTGTTACTGGGAACTTCAGAGCAGCTCTTTATTAAGTTTTTTACACTGATTTTATATATGAAATCAGAATTAAGCCAGCACGTCAGATTTTTGAGATACACATCATTGATGTTTTGACACTTTTGAATATCAATATTATATATCAACACGATATCTAGAGTTTGAACTCTGTCCCACCAAAATTGTCTTGATGTGTTTATTCTGAAAACAAACCAGAAGAAGATACCAGAGACATGTTAATATCTCATGTGACATATAGAGGGCGCTGTTGTCCTCTTGAACCCTCAGACTTGACTCCAAACACCAGGTAAAAGTCCAATAATTCGTTTTATTTGGACTATACAGTGCACAAAGCACCCTCCACTCCACAATACTCATAAATAATAAATCAATCACTACAATAATCACAATCCTCCACTCCTAGACGCGTTGCCACCCTTCCACCCAGCTCTTCTCGACGCTCTGGTCTCTCACAGTCCTTTATATAGTCCGTGACCCGGAAGCGTTTCTCTCTCTCTGTCCATGTGACTGAACACTTCCGGGTCAGATAAAACCTCCTTTTCTTCAAACCGAAAGTGTGTCATTCGCTCTATCGCCGTGACTGACGCATTTCCGGGTTATAGGTGAAACCAAAGTCTCTGGGCCTTCCTGCAGCGTCCCCTGGAGGTTCCCATGGTATCCAGCAGGGCTCCACTGTCCATGATGCCCTGCTAGAATTCGAGGCACCTCTATGTTCCAGACAGCTTATGACTCTGCTTATGATTCCAAGGATTAATAAAATAACAGTGGGAGGTCGAGCTTTTAGTTACAGGGCCCCTAAACTGTGGAATGGTCTGCCTGCTACTATAAGAGATGCCCCTTCGGTCTCAGCTTTTAAATCCCGGCTGAAGACTCACCACTTCAGTTTAGCACACCCTGACTAGAGCTGCTGATTAACTGTACAGACTGCATCTCTGTTGTTAGTCATTAGCACTAAAACATAAGTAACATGATAGTTAGAATTGGATACTAACCCTCACCTATTCTGTTTTTCTTCTCGGTATTCAAATGTGGCACTTGGAGCCACGGCCCACCTGCCAAGTTGTTTTGCCTGCCTAAGGAAAAGTCATCCCAGATGGAGGATCACAGGAATCGTGGGAAAGAGGGGTCCTTTCATCGGATTGGCTGGCCCAGCACAGTTTCAGCCGTGGAATGGCCAAATGGGGGAGGCAGTTTGAAGGATGAGGTCTCCAGGACTCTACACAAATCCAAATCTTATTATGGGATATATCATCTACTGTTAAATTCTGCTCTGTACTTCTAAAATTTATATTTTTTATTTCTTACTATATTGAGGGTGAGAAGCTCAGTCATCCGGGAGGGGCTCAGAGTAGAGCCGCTGCTCCTCCGCATCGAGAGGAGTCAGATGAGGTGGCTCGGGCATCTGATCAGGATGCCTCCTGGACGCCTCCCTGGTGAGGTGTTCCGGGCACGTCCAACCGGGAGGAGGCCCCGGGGAAGACCCAGGACACGCTGGAGGGACTATGTCTCTCGACTGGCCTGGGAACGCCTTGGGATTCTCCCGGAAGAGCTAGAAGAAGTGGCCGGGGAGAGGGAAGTCTGGGCATCTCTGCTCAAGCTGCTGCCCCCGCGACCCGACCTCGGATAAGCGGGAGACAATGGATGGATGGATGGATGGATATTGAGGAATTGTTCTGTTCTGTGTACTGCATTGTATTGTATTGACCCCCTTCTTTTGACACCCACTACACGCCCAACCTACCTGGAAAGGGGTCTCTCTCTGAACTGCCTTTCCCGAGGTTTCTTCCATTTTTTTCCCTACAAGGTTTTTTGTTGGGAGTTTTTCCTTGTCTTCTTAGAGAGTCAAGGCTGGGGGGCTGTCAAGAGGCAGGGCCTGTTAAAGCCCATTGCGGCACTTCCTGTGTGATTTTGGGCTATACAAAAATAAACTGTATTGTATTTTATTGTATTGCCGTTTCCGTCCATCGCCTTGACAGAATTTTCAAATTAGTGGTGAATCGAACGAACAAAATGCCCTGAAATGTAATGTTATGTTTAACAGTATAACCTCAACCTACTGCACCGTCATGTCTGAGTTGTGTCATTATGCTTAAGAGTCATATAAGACTTGGTAATCAGTAACAAATATTTTTTCTGCTAATTAAAAATTAATAATTTTTAAATAAAATTAATAATGACAAGGTAAACAACTCACAGCTGTTAGTAATGTGTGGCGAAATCATTTATCTCAATGGCATCCTTAGTGGAATTATCTGTATTTATCAAAATGGTTATCCACCTTTACTGTCCAGTTACCCTAGTTTCCAAGACCTGGAACATTAGAACTAAAAAACGGAACGTGCTGGACGAAAACGGTTTTCAGATTTGGAGTCAGCAAGTGAAACCTGTTAAAGTAAAGGTGAAAGACTCCCAGTAGCAAAATGCTTGTTGACCAGTGTAATTAATAATTAATGATTAAGTATTTAGAAGAGGAAAGAGGAAGGCAATGCATTAGTCACATCTTTGCTCTGAGGAACATCACTGAACAGTGTATAGAGTGGAACAGCAACTTATACATCATTGACTTCGACAGCCTGCCCCATGACACCCTATGGAAGATCTTACGATCATAAGGAGTTCCTCCAAAGATGGTCATACTTATGGGGATGTTCTACTGTCAGTTTCAGTGCAGTGTCACTGTCAGAGTGGTTTCCTGGTGGAGTCTGGTGTGCGACAGGGATGTGTTTTTTGAGACTTTTGAATTTTAGTACTTTCATAATCTCTAACCTGCTCTGCATGTGTATCACCTCTTTACGATGTTCTACTTTGTATTCTACTCTTTGTCTTTTATTTCCGACTCCGCTTGGAGCTGAGAACGCAGGAACTGTGTCTGACAATAGCATTCACACGAATGAAAAGTGAGTGGACCGTGGGCGTGGTCGTAAATGTTTGAGAGGAGGGCGGGACTTGTCAAAATCTCTTGGCCAAAAGTCTTGTCTCGCGGGACCTGACATTATCTCTCGTGGGAGTTGAAATTATCTCTGAGAAAGTCTCGTCCCAGGATTTCCTTTTATAATAGGGAGACATATATACACACACATATATTTGTATATAATATTATATATATATATATATATATATATATATAGTGGCACGTGGCTGGGGGTGGTACCCAGCCGGGACGCCCAGAAGGACAGAAGGAGGGCTCATGCCTCCTCTGGACCGCCAGGGGGCGTCCTTATGCCTGGAGGACTTGGGACCCCGGCACTTCCGCCACACCAGGAAGTGCTGGCGGGAAGAAGAAAATGAGACACACGGAGTGCTTCTGGAAAGACAGCCGGCACTTCCGCCACACAGGGGCGTGTCAGGGGAAGATTGCCGGGAACCACCAGGAGTACATCCGGGTGATTATAAAAGGGGCCGGCTCCCTTCATTCAGGGCTGGAGTCGGGTGGAAGAGGACGAGGTCTCAGAGTGAGAGTAGAGGAGAGAAGGAGGTGGCCTGAAGGTATTGTGGACTGGCCTGGACTATTGGGGTGATTGGTGCTGTAGCACTGGGTTGTGCATATTTGGACTGTGTGCATTGTGTAAATAAACGTGTGTTGGGACCTTAAGATGAAGTCTGTCTGTCTGTGTCCGGGCTATTTCCGACAATATATATATATATATATATATATATATATATATATATATATATCACATTCATTGCATTTGTAGTCTGAGTCTCGACGACCTGAATTGTGTGGGTGGTCACCTGGTAGGTAACCACCCATACAATTCAGGTCGTAGAGACTCAGACTACGAATGCAATGAATGCAATTACTCTGGACCTACAGGCTGTCAAATAAACAAACCACACGCCGTGGAGCAGCATAAAGGAGATTTGTCCCTGATGTCCGAGGTTCGATTCCCCGAGAGGGGAGCAGTAGAGTGTGTACGCCAAATGAAGGTGAAACACGTGTTGCGTACTCTTTGCATTATTTGACAGTAAAACTATGCAATATATATATATATTGTCACGCTTGGGTCACAGATTTGCACAGAGACCCAGGAGGTTGTAGAAAAGAAAGGAACTTTATTCAAAACACTGCAAACAAACATTTGTCTCTTTTCAAAAGTTTAAACGTGCTCCTCCATGACAAGTCAGAGATTACAGTTTCCCCAGGAGGAGAGAATGTCTGAGAGAGGGATAAGGAGATGCAAGCAATCAGTTTAACAAACTGGCTTTTTGAGAAGGCGGAGCACCGCGCGAGAGGCAGATTACGCGACAGAGCTGGCCAGAAGGGAAAGGAGAAATGTGAAGGTAGCCTGTCTATGTTTCCTAGGGGTTTCCTAGGGGTTTTCCCAGGGGTGTCTGTATCTTTTGGGGGTATGATTAGCTTCGCAGCTCACAATATATAATATATGAAAGTACAGTACAGTAATCCCTCACTTATCGCGGGAGATAGGTTCCAAGGCCGACCGCGATAACTGAATTTCTGCGAAGTAGGGACACCATATTTATTTAATTATTTAACATGTATTTGGACGTTTTTAAACCCTCCCTGTATTGTTTACAACCCACCCTTTACTCTATTAATAACAGGGACAACTGCTAAGCAATATGAAATCGGTAGATAAGTTTACACTTACTGTATAGCGAAGTACACGTAGCAGCTTGTAGGCAGTCATGACGTCGTCAACCTTGTTGCAAAGATTCCTAAAGCAGATTCCATCCAGACTACTGCCTTATCACGTCCACTTGCAACTTGTTTTGTGCCCTGGTTAAAGGATACTGTGGCCGTAGGTCTTATATGCTTTTCCTCCTTTTTAAATAAAAAGAATCGTGGACTCATTTATGCTGTAATGGTGTCTGCAGCGGTGTAGCTGTTCCCTTCCTTCAGCATATCCAAAACTTTTACCTTTTCTACAATCATTTGCATCTTCTGTTGGCGCTTGGACACGGCTCCTGAAGCAGTAGCAGGAGCACGTTAATGCTGAATGAGTGAGATGAGACTTCCTGGTTAATGCAACACTCTGTCACTGAGCCAAACAGCAGCACACAGGAACTTAACTGCGTGCTCTGATTGGGTAGCTTCTCAGCTATCCGCCAATAGCATCTCTTGTATGAAATCAATTGGGCAAACCAACTGAGGAAGCAAGTACCAGAAGTAAAAAGACCCATTGTCCGCAGAAACCAGCGAAGCAGCGAAAAATCCACGTTATATATTTAGATATGCTTACATATAAAATCCGCAAAGTCGTGAATCCGCGAAAAGTGAACCGCGAAGTAGCGAGGGATTACTGTATCTCACCTATGGGAACCAAAATGTCACTGAAGACGCATTTCTTTACATTCTCATCTTGACTTTTTTCCACCAAATCTGGGCGATGTCAGCAATGAGTATAGGGAAAGATTTTATCAAGATATAAAGGTGATGGAAAACTGATATCGGGAGAAATTCACTCCGAGCATGATGGGTGACTACTGTTGGTTCTTGCAAAGAGAGATGGATGTGCAGTACAAGCGCAAAAGCGAGTGCCTCCAACATTTTTGGGCACACTGACCTCACTTTTATCCATCCATCCATCCATTTTCCAAC
Organism: Erpetoichthys calabaricus; assembly: GCF_900747795.2. Lineage (NCBI taxonomy): Eukaryota > Metazoa > Chordata > Cladistia > Polypteriformes > Polypteridae > Erpetoichthys > Erpetoichthys calabaricus. The sequence goes on from NC_041398.2 coordinate 237,047,329, forward strand.
CCGCTGAATCCGAACACAGGGTCACGGGGGTCTGCTGGAGCCAATCCCAGCCAACACAGGGCACAAGGCAGGGAACCAATCCCGGGCAGGGTGCCAACCCACCGCAGGACACACACAAACACACCCACACACCAAGCACACACTAGGGCCAATTTAGAATCACCAATCCACCTAACCTGCATGTCTTTGGACTGTGGGAGGAAACCGGAGCGCCCGGAGGAAACCCACGCAGACACGGGGAGAACATGCAAACTCCACGCAGGGTGGACCCGGGAAGCGAACCCGGGTCTCCTAACTGCGAGGCAGCAGCGCTACCACTGCGCCACCGTGCCGCCCCCCTCACTTTTATATTGAGGTCAATTGATATAAATATACAGTATGTATGTATAGTCACACTTGGGCACCTGGAGATGGCCGTCATAATTATTCTGGGATGAGAGGGGGTGCTGTTGCTGCCTAATGAGCTACCTAAGATGCCTAATGAGGGCACATAACTCACCCACAATGCCCAGAGAATGGATGTCCCCAGAAGGATTTGTTGCATTTAGACGTGAGCCTGCTACTGCTCTGTACTTCAAAAATTTATATATATATATATTTTTTTTATTTCTTACTATATTGAGAAATTGTTCTGTGTACTGTACTGTATTGTATTGACCCCCTTCTTTTGACACCCACTGCACGCCCAATCTACCTGGAAAGGGGTCTCTCTCTGAACTGCCTTTCCCAAGGTTTCTTCCATTTTTCCCTACTAGGTTTTTTTTGGGAGTTTTTCCTTGTCTTCTTAGAGAGTCAAGGCTGGGGGGCTGTCAAGAGGCAGGGCCTGTTAAAGCCCATTGCGGCACTTCCTGTGTGATTTTGGGCTATACAAAAATAAACTGTATTGTATTGTATTGTACAGGACAGAGCTCCCTACCTGACCTGCTCAGACAGCAACCAGTCTGCTGAATCTTTTGAAATGGCCGTTGACTGCCTGCTTTTGTGTTATTTTTTTTTTGTTTTGTTTTTTTGGCACCCCAACCCTTCCTCTGGACTCCAAAATTTCTCAGGCAATTACAATTATACGCATGTTGTAAGTTGCCTTGGGTAAAGACGTCAGCCAAATAAGTACACGTAAATGTACACATACACACACGCCCATTATGGAGTTCCTTTAGTTTAATGGTCTCTTAAAACAAATAATCACATTTTGAAAAGCTGTAGTCAGAACTGTATTACTCATCTTTTTTGACTGTCCCATCACTCATTTTAACTTCTTTGTCTAAGCCTGCAGCATAACAAGTGTCAGAGATCACTTTAAGTAGCCTTCCTAAAATTACCTTAGTAAAAGGAGTCACTGTGAATCCCATTTCCAAGGGCTTTTATCACTCAGATAAATGGCGTGTTTAACTTTTTATGTTTATTTTAATGCCTCACCGCAGTCACACTAATGCATCTCTAATGGGAATTCCAGAGCTCCTCTGTTAATGCTTTAGATGTGTCTCAGGTAACCATGGAAGTGCGGCTTTTATTGTTGCAGAGATGAAACTGATTTGGTATTTCAGAACTAATGCAATTTTCTAGCTACATTTTACAGATTTTAAAAGCTTGTATTACAATCAATATGTGGCTTACATCGTTAAATCTGTTTTGTTGTAGTGGAGGCAAAGCAATACTTAATTTATTTACTTGCTAATTTACTGAAAATCTTATCTCTTTCCTGATAAATAATTTAAAAACAAAACAAGAAAAACTGCTGCTGTGAGCTTTAGCTGCAGTATTCCTGCCTTCCCTCCCACATCCTAACAATATCTACGGTAGGTCATTTGGAAAATTCTAATTTGGCCTTGTGTGTGAATGGGCCCCGCAATGAACTACATTCCTCTTCTTGAATGCCTCCTGTCTTGTTACCCAAAGATAGCATGACGGGAAAACAATTCTGAATTGAATTAAGCAAGTTTGAGAAGATAATGTTACTTTTACGTTGGCACTTACTGTATACAACCAGTCAAAAGTTTTGGTTAAATGCAGTTTGTCCTTCTTTCTTGAGACACCTTTGCATGAGATCTTCAGTTTCTTAACAATCTGTCACATGAAATAAACTTCCCTCTGAAAAGAAAAACAAAAACAGAACAATAGACTGATATGTTTCTTAATAAAGCAATCTTGTTTTGGCCATTTTTCAACCAAGAACTGAATTTTAAAAGAGACATCAATTGAGTGCAGAATGCAGCTGCTAGAATCTTAACTAGGAAAAGAAAATCCAAGCACATCTCTCCAGTTCTGATGTCACTACATTAGTTACCTGTGCCATTTGGAATTGACTATAAAATACTGCTTACAGTTTACAAAGCCTTAAATCATCTCGCCTCATCCTATATTTCAGAATGCCTTTAACCTCACACTCCAAATCGTAACCTCAGATCTTCAAATGAGGGTCTGCTTAGAATTCCAAGAGCTAAACTTGAAAGAACTGGTGAGGTGGCCTTCTGCTGTTATGTGCCTAAAATCTGCAATAGCTTACTGATAGAAATTTGCCAGGCTAATACGGTGGAGCACTTTAAACTAAAAACTCGTTATTTTAACATGGCTTTCTCATAGCTTCATTTTAGTTTAATCCTGATATTCTGAATATGCATATTAATTATCATGGTGGCTCTGAAATCCGTACTGACCCCTACTTTCTCTGTTGCTCTTTTTCTAGTTTTCTATGGTGGCGATATGCGCCACCACCACCTAATCAAAGCACCGTGATGTCCCTACATTGATGGATTGAAGACCAGATGTCCACATGACCATCATCATCAAGTTCTTCCATGTGAACCCTGAAAACCATAAGGACTGATTGAGGTCATTTATGTGAGGTAGAATGCCTTGAGGGGGCTGGGTGGTCTCATGGCCTTGGAACCCCTGCAGATTTTGTTTTTTTTTTCTCCAGCTGTCTGGAATTTTTTTTTTTTCTGTCCTTCTTGGCCATCGGACCATACTTTTATTCTTTGTTAATTAGTATTGCCTAATTTTACTTTTATATTTTGTCTTTTCTTCTCTGTCTTCACCCTGTAAAGCACTTTGAGCTCCATCATTTGTATGAAAATGTGCTATAGAAATAAATATTGTTGTTGTTGTTTAGGAATTGCAGTACCCTGCAACCCAAGTGAACAGAACAGCAGGTTTTATCATTACTACTTTCAGTGGCAGACTTGCATTTTTGGGGGCCTGAAAGCTTAACTGTTAAGGGGGGGGGGGGCTTTGCAACCAGGAAGTAAGTCTGAGTAAGCACTGTTAGGCTTAAGCTAGCCTAACACTATTTTACCTTAATCACTTACCATACTCATTGTATGACTCAGGCGCCGCCGAGAGTGGCAGCCTTTTCAGCAGCTCCGTGTATAACTTTATTTTTCTACTTTTATTTTTCTCTTTTTTATTGATCACTCCTATCACTTTATTTAATGTGGATTTGTGAATTTCCCCTTGGGATTAATAAAGTATCTATCTATCTATTATATAGCACCTTTCACATCTATCTATCTATCTATCTATCTATCTATCTATCTATCTATCTATCTATCTATCTATCTATCTATCTATCTATCTATCTATCTATCTATCTATCTATCTATCTACTTTTCTGAATATAGAATTCATTTTTGAGTAGGGATAATTAAAATATTGTATCCTTATAAATACTTTCTTCAAAGAGTTGTCTAAATCTCTGTCACATTGAAAAAGAAATCACAGCATGACGTGCCAGCCACACTACCCTCTGTGTCACTATGCCACCCTAAATGTTCATACGTTAAAGAATACAGTATATAATCACATGTGAATGTTCTTTTTATTGGTATAAACCATAAACACTAAGATATTACACAATGCAATGTATAAAATAATAACAGATTATTGTGAACCCACTGTACATTGCCAATGAATTTATTTTTGCTCAAAACATACTAATCAACTAGATAATAAAACACTAATGTCTGTGTGTCCGGTCTTTCTGAGCAATCTGATTGGTCAGTTTGGCTTTGGTGATGTGACAAAAGTGGAAGTGTGAGTGTCAGACACACGGGGAGGATTAATGGTGTATGAGGCATGCTGACAGAGTCGCCATTCAAAGATGAAAAGTATAAAATCAGAAAGGAGGTGAAAAAGACGCCTCAAAAATAATGACAGTCTGAGAAAAAGGCTTTAAGGAAATGCACATGAGAGACGGAGTGCTGGTGAAGAGATGTCTATGGTAAGGCGCTGAAGGTACACATAGGACAAAAGATGGCAAATCTCTTATATATATTTCTCTTCTGGCTCGTCCTGCTTCCACTTCAAAACTGGTCCCGCCCACACGTAGCCAACATGGCATTTCTCGATTCCTATTCGTCCTCTTCCATGTCAAGCATTATACTGGCCTGCTGAGCGTAATACATCCAACAAGTACTCGAGGTGCTGCCACAAAGATAAAGTAGCTTTACCACCTTTGTGGGAGCCACCTGTGTCTTTACAACAACTTCTTACACAGCAAACATCAGAAGCTAAAAATTACAGTGAACACATTCGAGAATACAACTCTTCTCTAGCGTTTGCTTCCATGGGTGCACAGATAACTCAACCTCCTGGCCATGGACCATACTGTTTTAAAATACACGGGCAAATTTATCACCAAATCTCTCCACTATACGCTAACACTTCTACCTCTCTAGGATATGGACAGTTGTATGTTTTTGACACAGCGCAAGCTACTGAAGTACACTTACAAAATAAAGCAAACTCTGCATGCAGCGAAAATTTACTTCTCTAGCTAGATTCCATGTTCAGAACCATCAACCTCTTCACTAAATACAAACACATGCATGAAATCGCTCAGTCCAATCCAACAGCATCTGTACGAATGGTTTTCAAGGAAAATCCTAGGCAGGATTTACAACGATATAATGCCCCGACATGTCACACCGATGTTGCAGCGATTTTCATCGGAGAAGATGGCGAAACGCCTGCCAAAAGAGATATTTGCATATATCCCATAGGCAACTCCTGTAAACAGATTTCCACGCTCAATATGAATTACGATCCTATGGTTTACCCACTTTTATTCCCTTACGGAGACATTGGCTGGCACAAAGATTTACATGTTCCCGATAAAAGAACCGCCAAGAGAATAAGGCTTACTCAATGCCAATTTTACGTGTACAGATTAGCAATGAGGAATACATTTAGTATTTTGCACTCCGGCGGCAAACTATTCCAACAGTATGGCGTAGATGCTGTGGACACTTTTTCTATGGTGTCGTTTCTCGTGACTGAAGACAGAGAGATATATTTAAAGTTAGTAAAAAATCTTTTATTCAAACACATCAGGCAAAGGTAAAATGACAGAGAAGCGCAGTCCTAGGACACCGCCCTTCATCTGCCCCCTGGCCAGAGTATCCCAAAGTTTTTATAGCGCTTTGTCTTGTGATTTTATTACACAAGTACTGCAAAATAACAACAACGGTTAGTTCCTTAAAACAATATATAAAAGCTAAGCTTTTTCTTATATCTCTAACTAAGCATTTTCTTACAGTCTCCAATATTAGCCAAAGACAAATGTCACGTACCCCCTGCGACCTTGTGACTTCTTCACCCTGTCTCATTTTACTTTGAGGAAGTTAACCTAGAAAACAGTTTGAATCATATAGAAACTGATTTTGTTGAGCCCTTGCACAATATATTTTTGTCAGTTCATAGCCTTCGTAACAGGGGCTTACAAGCATTGCTGAAATGAAAGTTTTTAGTCACCAAATACTCAGAGTACAAGGTGCTCAGGAGAACATCTTTCTTCTACAATGCGTATTGTAACAAAGCGCTATATAGGCGCCTGACCCGACACAGATGGACACAGAGGTACGTATAAAACCAATAAAGACTTTTTATTTTCTTCACCCATGGGCGCACGTCTTTCCCATGACCCACAGGCAATACAGAGTCCAAAAGCACTTCACACACACACACACACACACACGCACGCACACACACACACACACACACACACACCAACAGTTTCTCCCTTTTACCACCACTCCTCCTCCTTCCTGGCTCCTTGAGTGGTGGTGGCTGGCCCTTTTTATAGCCCACCCGGAAGTGTTCCAGGTGATTGACCACCTGGTCCTAATTGCACTTCAGGGTGGGGCTAAAGATTCATCCAGTCAGGCTATTGAAACCAGACAGACCCCCACTAGCGGCCACCCCGGGCCCCAACCAGGTTGTGGAGGACTCCATCTCCCATGGAGCCCTGTGGGAGGTTGGGGAATCACTGTCGGCCAGGGAGGCTGCCACCAAGTGTCCCGAGGGAGGTACTGAGCTGCCCATGGCTGCTCCCCTGGAACATAAGCAGCAGGGGAGTCCCAGCCGGGTCCCGTGCCTGTCACAGTATGTTAAAACAGAGGGCGCACGTCTCAACTATCTCATATTACATCAACAAGACCTGCGCGCGGAAAAATACAAATGACTATCAGACGCACTGCAAGCAAACGCTGAAAATAACGTACGTGTAGGCAAAATGATCATATTACCGTCCACATTTCCAGGAAGTCCAAGATACATGCAACAAAACTATCAGGATGCCATGGCCATAGTACGTAAATTCAGAAAGCCTGATTTATTTATCACTTTCACATGTATTCTTTCTTGGCTGGAAATTCTACATGCACACTGCGTCTTTCAATAAGTATTTATTTCTTCTTGATTTCTGAATTCCTTTCTCACCATTTTCCGTTGCTATTCTTACACCGCCGTATGCTATGGCGGGCATAGCTAGTATTTTTCATTCTATTACCTGTCTTTGCCAGGTACCATGGCCAGTGTACTATATGATAAAACACTAATATCTGTGTGCCCGGTCCCTTTGAGCAATCTGATTGGTCAGTCTGGCTTTGGTGACGTGACAAAAGAGTGCAAGTGCCAGACACACGGGGAGGATTAAAGGCGTATGAGGCACACTGAGAGAGTCACCTTCAAAATCAGAGAGGTGAGAAAGGTGCCTCAAAAATAATGACAGTCTGAGAAGAAGGCTTTATGGGAACTCGCTTGTGAGTGGGAGCACTGGTGAAGAGACGTAAGGTGAGAGATGGCAAATATTTTTTGTTCTATTACTTGTCTTTGACAGGTACCGTGGCTAATGTAAATGAAGCATGTTAAGTGAAACTTGGAATGCTATCTGCAATGTGGCATGTAAATGGTAAAAACTTCCAGGACAGTTCTAGAAAAATGTACGGAAAAGAAGAAAAAGCAGTAAAGCATGTGTCTGACTGGCAAATTCAGGGATAAAAGGACTCTTAAAAACTAAAAAATAGAAAAACACACCCTCTGAAGGAAAGTGGACATCTGCCAACGGACAAAGAAAGAAACAGCAATAGATACCTGATTGGAGGAAAGACCGCCACAATTCCTACTGTTTCCCCAATTAGCTTCTTTCAGCTATGCTTACTTGTAAGTATCATCTATCAGCTTCAAAAATGAAGCATTTTTCATAGCATTTCACTTTTCTTTATCCACAAGGGAGGAAAGAGACATGTTAGTAAGGATTTAACTTGACCTCTCAATTTTGAAAATGAACTAAAATTGTGAGCAACTCGTTGGCTACAATTATGGACAAAGCAAAAATAACAGTAACATAGTCCTACAAGTTCCAAAACTGTATTTTGATGTTGTAATTAATATGTTTATGGAGTATTAATAGGTGCTTATAATGCATACAGTGGATTCAGAAAGTATTCAGACCCCTTCACTTTCTATTTACTGATTTTTAAACTGATACAATTGACATCGGATGCTTCCTTTACAATCTAATGGTGCTTGAGAGGATCTGCCAGGAAGAATATGATAAACTGCACAAATCCAAGCGTGCCAAGCTCATAGAGACCTGAAGCTGGAACTGCTGCCAAAAGGGATTCTATAGAGTACCGCATTAAAGGTCTGAATACTTCTATGAATATGAGTTTTTCACTTTTATTAAATTTGCACACCTTTCTGAAGACGTTTTCACTTTGTCATTAGGGGTTATAGAGTAGGTTAAAGGGCAAAAATGGCATACTTATCGATTTAAAATTAAATCCACAACAGAATAAAGTGTGCAGAAAGTGAAGGGGTCTGAATAATATCCGAATCCACTGTATGTAATGATTAAAAATAATGATTTTGCTAATGGGGGCGGCGTTGCCTCGCAGTTAGGAGACCCGGGTTTGCTTCCCGGGTCCACCCTGCGTGGAGTTTGCATGTTCTCCCTGTGTCTGCGCTCCGGTTTCCTCCCACAGTCCAAAGAGGTGCAGGTTAGGTGGATTGGTGATTCTCAATTGGCCCTAGTGTGTGCTTGGTGTGTGGGTGTGTTTGTGTGTGTCCTGCGATGGGTTGGCACCCTGCCTGGGATTGGTTCCCTGCCTTGTGCCCTGTGTTGGCTGGGATTGGCTCCAGCAGACCCCCGTGACCCTGTGTTCGGATTCAGCGGGTTGGAAAATGGATAGATGGATGGATGGATGGATTTTGCTAATGCTGACATTAACAGAGCTGTCTCACTTTGGCTATACATTTTGATTGCTGCAGACGGTTTCTTTTCTACATCAATGTGGGTGTGGGATTGTGAGATGTCAAGCAGTGACATCTCTCACTTTATATCGGTTTTCTTCATCTGTGCTTGCTCTCACAATGTCGCTTCTACCCACCATGCCATGAGAGGCATCTGGGGGTAGAGCACCGCCAGGATGTCTCAAGGAATAGCCAGGTTTCATTAAAAAAGAAGCTTCCGGTGAAGTGAGAGATAGAGAAGTGGCAGCAGAAATGAAGTTTTTGACATGTTGAGGGGATAGGGGGGTCAGTTAGGAGACAGTTAAGTCCTATACGTGTGTTGTTTGTGTTTCAAAAGAGCATTAGATAGAGGCATCTTCTTAATACATAATTCGGCAGTCTCCTCACTCACTCACTCACTCACTCACTCACTCACTCACTCACTCACTCACTCACTCACTCACTCACTCACTCACTCACTCACTCACTCACTCACTCACTCACTCACTCACTCACTCACTCACGTCTGTCCGAAGCCGAATGCCTTCTGTGCAGCTGCCCAAAAAACCTTACGAGACCGACATCGCGGCAGGCGGTGGATTTACGGCCGTGAAAATCCAAAGAGAAAGGCGACTTCGACCGACATCCAACCCCAACATCGCGGGAATTTACGGCCGTGAAAATTCAAAGAGAAAGGCGACTTCGACCGACATCCAACCCCAACATCGCGGGAGGCGGCGGATTTATTGCCGCAAAAATTCAAAGAGAAAGGCGACTTCGATTAAAGCTCTAGAGGCCTGAAAGGCGATTTCGACTACAGCTCGAGGCCTAATTACGCATTCATTCAATACACCTATATCAGGTTTGTGGTGCTTATACTTATTACTATTCCACTCGTGCCCGTTTCATCTTACATTGTCGAAACGGGCTCTTTGTCTAGTGCAAACATAAAAGAGAGGGGGGCTGCATGAAAAAATGCAATGGCCCCCCCAGGGTACTACAGGCCATGTAATTTAGTAGGGACTGTGACAAACAACATCCACCATTTCAGTTCTAGTGTCAGTGAGACCTCAGGCAAGATGACACCTTTTATTGGCTAACTACAAAGATTACAATATGCCAGCTTTCAAGGCAATCTTGCCTGAAGAAGCGGCCCGAGTTGCCTCTAAAGCTGGCATATTGTAATCTTTGTAGTTAGCCAATAAAATGTGTCATTTTGCCTGACTTCTCACTACATCCATAATGGCTAACACAGTACAACACCATAGCTCTAGTGTCAAGATCTTTTGAGAACATAACTGTCCAACAAAGTCTTCAGAAGATTTTGATGAATTTTCCTTACAATGTGGATCTGTAGTCAGGTTGTCTGGGACAATCCTCATACACTATATTGCCAAAAGTATTGGGACCCCCATAAATCGTTGAATTCCGGGGGTTCCAATCAATTCCATGGCCACAGGTGTATAACATCAAGCACCCAGGCATGCAGACTACAAACATCTGTGAAAGAATGGGTCGCTCTCAGGAGCTCAGCGAATTCAAGCGTGCTACCATGATAGGATGCCATCTGTGCAATATGTCCATTAGTGAAATTTCCTGGCTACTAAATATTCCATGGTCAGCTGTTAGTGGTATTATAACAAAGTGGAAGCAATTGGGAACAACAGCAACCCAGCCACAAAGTGGTAGGCCACGTGAAGTCACAGAGCGGGGACAGTGGATGCTGAGGTGTGCAGAAGTTGCCAACTGACTGCAGAGTCAATAGATAGAGACCTCCAAAAGCTCAAGAACAGTGCAGCGTAGAGAGAGAGCTTCATGGAATGGGTCTTCGTGGTCGAGCAGCTGCAGCCAAGTCTGACATCACCAAGTACAGTGCAAAGTGGTGAATGCAGTGGTGTAAAGCCCACTGCCACAGAACTCTAGAACAGTGCAGACGTGTCCTCTGGAGTGACGAATCATGCAATCCGATGGACCAGTCTGGGTTTGGCGGTTGCCAGAAGAATGGTACTTGCCTGACTGCATTGTGCCAAGTATAAAGTTTGGTGGAGGGGGGATTATGGTGTGGGGTTGTTTTTCAGGGGTTGGGCTATGCCCCCTTAGTTCCAGTGAAAGGAACTCTTAATGCTTCAGCATATGAAGCCATTTTGACCAATTTCATGCTCCCTACTTTGTGGGAACAGTTTGGGGATGGCAACATGACTGAGCACACACCAGTGCACAAAGCAAGGTCTATAAAGAAATGGAGGAACGAGTTTGGCGTGGAGGAACTTGACTGACCTGCACAGAGATAGCCCTGACCTCAACCTGATAGAACACCTTTTGGGATGAATTAAAGCGGAGACAGCGAGTAAGCCAGGCCTTCTCGTCCAACATCAGTGCCTGACCTCACAAATGCTCTCCTGGTCACATATTCCCATAAACACACTCCTAGACCTTGTGGACAGCCTTCCCAGAAGAGTCGAAGCTGTTAGAGCTGCAAAGGGTGGGCCAACTCCATCTTAAAGCCTATGTATTAACAACGGGATGGCATTAAAGGTCATGTGTGTGTAAAGGCAGGCGTCCCAATACTTTTGGCAATAGTGTATCTGGTCATAAAACTCGTCTCTATTTGAACCATGTTGTAACGTGTTCAATTTCAGCATCTATTTAGCTTACCATTCTTTTCTCTCTTGCTGTGTTCTGACTTTGCTGTCCTTCTCTCAGTGGCCATGGCTGCTGATGTGAGGTCCTGCAGGTCCCATTTGCCAGGCTTAATGTGGAACCTGTGCACATTCATTCTTGGGCAGAGTGTTTGTCCCGTTTCTCCCACATAGAGTGTAGTGTGGGGACATTTCATATACAGAATTTGGCAGACCACATTAGATGATCTGCAGGAAAATGATCCCTTTATGCAAAATTCTTGTGTGTTATAACTACACCATCTGCATTATAAATGTGAGCACATGTTTTAAATCTTTTCTGTATGCAGGTAAATGTACCATCATCTGTTGGTTCACTCAGGGAACTTGGGACAATTCGTTGCTGCAGGTTTGGTGGTTGTCTGTATGCCAGGAGAGGAGGTTCTGTTATAATTTTTCAAAGTGCTTCAAGATGTGGGTTATACGTGACAACAAGGGGGCTGCTGTTCTCGTTGTCTTTGGTTTTATATTCCAGAAGGTTGTCTCTGGGTATGGCTGTAGCTCTTTGTATTTGAGTGTCTGTTGATTTGGGAGCATAACCTTAACCGATGAAATCTTGTCTAAGCTCCTGCAGTTGTTTATCCCGGTCTGTCAGGTCTGAGCGTTGTAACATATTGCTTGGCTGAAAATGATGACAGCGCCTTACATGCTTGGGGTGGAAGCTATCACTTCTCGGGTAGGTCCACCTGTATGTCTATTTGTGAAAAAGTTACAAGGGTGTTATCCTTCAGCTGAATGGTGGTGTCAAGGAAGCTGACTTCTGTTTTTGAGTAATTAAGCTTCAGCTTTATGTTGGGTTGGAAAGAATTATATTCGTCATGAAAATGGAGGAGGTCTTTCTCACTGACAGTCCAGATTATGAATAAGTCATCTATGAAAAGGAGATACAACATTGGTTTGAAGACAAACGTTGCCTTAAAATTCTGCTCCAATTTTGCCATAAATAGGTTTGCGTAGTGAGGTGTGAACCGACAGCCCATTGCCGTCCCCATTTGTTGCAAGTCTTGTCCGAATGAGAATAAACTGTGTGTCAAGAGAGAATTTTGTCATTTGTATAACTGACTCTGTGAGTAAATCCATGTTGTTTTAGGTACGCTTCAAATGCCAATATGCCGTGATCAAGGGGGATGTTTCTGTAAAGTTCCTCAACATTCATTGTGGCCAGTTTGGTTCCCTTCAGGTAAGGGGCCTATAGTAGTTTTTTTTAAGAAATCAGTGGTATCTTGGATGTAGCTGTTTGTATTGCGGGCGAGGGGCTTAAGGATGTGCTCCATCCATCCTGAGACATTTTCTGTAAGGGAGCCAATTCTTGAGATTATAGGACTTCCTGGGTTCCCTTCTTTGTGGATCTTAGGAAGCATGTAGAAGTAACCCATTTTGGAGTTCTCAGGAATTAAACTGTTTGCATGATGCAAGAGGAAAGCTACTTACTATATAGATCTGTGGGGTCTTCCTGTAGTTCACTGTAATGAGCAGTTCTGTATCTAGTCCGATGTGCTCAAGATAACTAAAGCACACCCTTTGTCTGCTGGTTTAATAATGACCTCTGTATTTTCCCTTAGTGAATGCATGGCTCTCCGTTCGTGAATAGTGATGTTTTGTATCCAATTTTGCTGTCTGTTTAGGATCCCAGTTTTGACTGTTGAAAGCAGTCTATATAACTGTCCAGGGTGGAGCATCTAGTGTCCATGTACATTTATTAGTGGGGTGGTTTAAACAGCTTGTTTTTAGTTCCTGTGTGTCACTGATTTCTTTTTTTGTGGAAAAATTCTTTAAATATTGCGTTTTCTGAATCTGACTTTGTCAATGGGTATTGCAGGACAATATGAGAGTCCCTTTGTAGGTACTGAAATCTCTGCTTCATTTGGTGTGTATGAGGACAGGCTAACAATACAGGTTTGTTGCGCTTTGTTTTTTGCTGTAAAGTGTCCAGCTTTCTCTCATTGTCTATGCAGCTTTTTCGTTTTGTTGACAATAAGGAGTTTCTGCATTCTTTTGTAATATAGATGGAAGTTCCTTTACTATATCCTGCCTGTAATTTCCAAGGTGCAGAATGAGGTCTTGGATCTCTCCTTGTGTATTCTTCTTAATGTTATAGAAAATTTTGATTAAGTGGTTTCTTAGCCTTGCAGATGTCCTAGTACAAAGTTGCTCTAGATGCCTTTTGGGATAAGATTGTTATAGTGTTATAAAAGCTTGGTAGAAGAGGATTAAAGAGGTAGATGGAAGGCACAAAAGGGGTTGCCAGAGACATAATCTTGATACAATAACCAGGAATCTTTCCAAACCAAATATCCAAAGTCAACGTGCAAAACAAGAATCAAGGTCAGCATAAATATTGCTAAACCTCACACTATTCCATATTTTTATTTGCCCCTAACCATTGAAAGTAAACAGTAAAAAAATACTAACTGCCACCCTGTCATGATGTGACAAACTCAAGATGGTGTCTGGTCATTTGACACTGCTGCTATAAACAATAAGCAGTGGTCACTAGAAAAATAGAAAAGAACAGTGTCTTAAATAAATTATACAAAAATATAAAGGCCCTCCCTCTTGCTATTTAAATCAGCTAAGATGGCTCAGGAGTAGGAAATCATTGTCTGTGTGGAGTTCTTGTAGGTATTTCTATTTTTGTTGAATTCTCTGGTTTTTGATTACTTTCTGCTCTTGTTCTTGGAGTTTTTCTTATGGATTGTGTGTTTTGGGACTTGTTCACTTAGGATTGCATTTTAGCAAACTCCTTTTTTTGCTCTTTTGAGCATTTAGCTGTAATTTTATTTGCTAAATAAACCATGTATTTATAAATATTCATTGCTTGCCCTTCTGTTCAAAAACCAGGGGTTTACAGTCATCCTCCTCCTTGTGGAGCCTTTTGCTTTATTTTGAAAAATTACTTAATATTTTTAGCTATTAAGCTAGTTTTCCACTTTTTGGGCTTTATCAGGTTGTAGCCTGCACATAGATTTCTTGGACAAGCTGGTCTGCAGCAAGTCTCATCTGGGCTGACCAGAGAAGATCCTGGCCTGCTTTATGGTTATTTGTGGGGGCCTCACACCATGTTCATTATGTTTGTGACTCCTACTCATTATATTAGAAAAGGAGTTCTAAAGTTTTACTGAACCCTGAAGTACCTGTTTAACATCCAATAAAAAAGCAAAGGAACAAGCTACATTCTAAAAACTGTTAATGTTCTAAACATTTGAAAAAAATGTGTTCTATCAATTTATACATTTTCAAACCCAATGCCAGGTTTTCATAAACAAAAACCTGCTGACAAGGATTAAGAAAATAAAAGAGAAAATAAAAGACGTAATTTTGTTTTTTTATTAATCACATGATTCTAACAAGCAAACCACAAAAGCATGAACAGAAAAGCAACTACTCAATATGGAGCAAACATCTTACTTTAATGTGTGCAATTTTGAATATAACATCTACAATTTAAATTAATGAAGAGCCAAAAATAGGAAAAAGCAAATTGCTTAATTAGGTATACATGCATTGATCAAAAATCACAAACAACCCCCAATTGTTATGTAAGGTAATGTAGACATTTTAAACAACACTACTTTCTGTTCCATGTTATTGTTTTCAAAGCATACTATGTCTACAAATGCTGAAGGAATTAACAACAAAAGTGACATAACAACATTTTAAGGATTTTAAGACACAGCAATGTATTTCAAAGCCAAAAAATAAACAAGCAAACCAGCAAGCACTGGTTACTATAATTTACATTATGCACATTCATTACATATGAAAAATACATCAACCTTATGAGTGAGTCAAACGAAATCAGTTATTGAAAACACTCAATGCTCAATGCCTTTGAGCATAACATATTATGAATTTAAATCATTTAACAAAGTTGTGCTACATTTTTATATACATGCTGTTGCTGTTATTTATTTAAAACAGTGTCTGAAAATTAATGGAAAGAACAATAATTTAATAGGCTATAAGTGTAAACCAACAGTTTCAATAAATAGAACAAATGCAGCAAAGCCAAATATTTCATAAGCACAGATTTAAATGTACCAATAAAACAAGCAAACATGTTAAAACTTAGTAAAATAATGACGTGTGGAATCAAAGGTCAGTATATAAAAACTTCAGACTAGTACAGCAATGTTTAAATAAACATTGCTAATGTAACTCACTATACTGTATAAATCAAATATGCCAATGAGTTGCTGCTTTATTCCACTTTTTAAAATAACTTTAAGCAACAACAAAGATACACAATAATGACATACATGTGTATAATTTGGAGTAATGTGGTTTCAATAATAAATAAGAAAGCTAAAGACTGAGATATAACATACACGTTCTTTATTAACATGTCGCATTCTAATGCACATCTCCATATAACCACAACATTGTGCTTCATATATTTCAGATTTCAACTTATATTAGTTCTGATAACACATCATTTTCAGTCAACCAAAGTGACATTTAAAATAATATAAAACAGACTAAATAAAGATACATATACATGTCTTTATTGCTACTTTAAGCATTCCCAATTTAATGTCAAGATATATTTGTCAAACTTGGCAGTTATTTTTTAAGGTTTTCACATGAATTCATTTAGGTATCGCATGCAAGGAGTTAAAAAAAGAAAAATAAAAAAACAACAAAAACATATGGAGGCAACTAAATTAAGCAAATGATCTCTTGGGTAATTCATACATGTACATTATAGCATCTGCTACCATAAGCATTAATTCTTAAAAATAGGGTGACTGATTAGAAATGTATAACCTCTGTCCTATCTGGTTTCCGGCTGTCATTGATAATGCTGGTGAAAGAGGATAATTTGGATATGAGTATGATCTACAGCCATACGAAAGCACAGTGCTGCCCAGGCTAGAACAAGAAGGCGAAGGGCTTCCACCTGAAGAAGTGCTACAAAACGTACAATCTGAAAATGAAGAAAGAAAATTACTTCTAGCAATTCTCCAGTATAAAAATGCAGAAAAAACATATAACTAACATGCTTTATTTATTCACAGGGATGGGTGTGATGTAAAAAATGTGGCTGTTGTGGCTCAAAAGTTAACTCTTGGATTTACAGGCACTAGTTTTGGGAATGTGTGATACTGGAGAAATATTCTAAATGAGTTGTCAGAATGTAATTGATTATTCTTCCATCCAACCATCAATTCACTTTCTGAGCTTCTCATCCAAAATTATGGTTGGGTGGAGGTTTGATTTTCTAAACCTGTTTAGCTCAAATTAGGACCTTGTGGTCAGAGTGTGTTCTAGGAATATTAGGTCCGAGGCAGGAACCACCTCTGAACTAGATGACAATAAATCAAAGAGCATACTCATGCTCACACTCACCCTCAAAATATAATGGCTTACTTTAAGAGTTGCAAAGCAGCCTTTCCTGCATGTCCTTGGGATGTGACAACAAAACCAGAGTACGTGGAGAAAGTTCTCTGTATTCAGACATGGAGGGAAAGTACAAAATCTGCACTAATGATGTAAAGCAGGGATCTGCAGGATTTCATTCCAGTCAGTGTCCTAATTAAAAGACAGTTCTTGCTGATAAAGATACTTGGTATTTAACCATATTGCTTGTTGGTGGTAAATACAGAATAGGGTCATAGCATCAGTACCTCGCAGGGCAAACACAAACACATCCACACACCAGAGCCAATTGAGATTTGCCATTTCACCTAACCTGCATATCTTTGGACAGTGGGAAGAAACTGGAGCACCAGGAGGAAACCCACATGGAGAATATGCATCTCTGTGAAATTAAAGCAAGCTGCAACATTAGAACAGCGATTCTTCAAAAGTAAAAAAAAACAAAACAAATATCACCAACGTATAAATTTGTAATAAATAACAATATATATATTTAAAACAACTTAACAATTTATCTGTAAAATATAACACAATAAATGATTTAATGCAGTTGATCATGAAAAGTATATAATCTGAATGTTCAGAGAGCCAGAGAGCTGTCACAATTTAAATTTATTGTGTTCTGTGTGGTGCCACTGCCCGTGGTTATGGTCAGTGCAACAGAAAGCCTGTTTATGAAACACACAGTGATTAACGAGTAAGCTGAACAGTACTTAGATTATGAAGGATTTAATGTCCTACTTCAAGTTATGATATGTTTTGAGAAACCCTTAAATTATTAATTGATCTTGGATGGAGTTTATGATAGTCTTAATGTTACGATGCTCGAGTATTAATTCTTCAGACTTGTTAATTTCCTAACAATACATACTGTAATAAATGACTCGACTTTACTCAGGCTTGCTTATTGATGACTTGCGACTTGACTTGGACTTAAATGACTCCCAAAGTCTCACACTACAGTGCCACAATTATTATTTTTCAAAATGCTTTCTTTTAATTTACATTCCATTAATATACTCTTAGCTCTGCACACCTGCATATGCCATAAAGACTGATCAGCGTGTTTGTTGGCAACAGCAATGGAGGGGTTATCAGCTGCGAGGATTTTCAATATTTTCCATATACTGAAGACTGCACTGCAAACAAACTGCTATTATCAAGAGGCGAGTGTCAAAAATGACAGCCATGACAACAACATCTTTAAACTTTGTCATTTCAAGATTTACAAAGACAGTTACACTTGCTGGAGAGTTGACCCCAAATACTGTGATTGATGTGTCCGTGTTCCAACGAATGAACCACTTCAGCCACAGAATCCACTGTCTGTCTCCTCAGCTGCATGTTAACTTCACTGACCCCATTTTGTGCTGCCCCTCTCTAACCCTGATACACAATCTCTTCCACTGATTCGAATCACCATAAGGGATGCGATGTCGATGCACAGTCCAACTGTTTTTTTGAATCTCCATTAACTGTTGATTTAAGTGAAGTTCTGTTCCACTGCAGTTCTAGTTCAATAGTATGCTGCAGTGAAGAGCATTGTAAGTACTCTTTCATATCCAGTAAGTGAAGTCCTTTAAGTGATATTTCATAAGCATTGTGAAAGGCTACTGGTGTTATGGGCAATACAAAAGCCCCGTCTGTTGCTTGCTGCTATGAAGATTTTTTTAGAAGGACTGAGATATTACTTTGCTACCTGTTTTGCATGTACTAGGTAACATATAGATGGCTAAGACATCTATATGTTTAAAGTAAACTAAGTAATATCAGAATTAAGATTGCTTTAATTTTTTAATTAATTGACTGCATGCCAGTTTGAAAAGCTTGCACTTATGACCACTGTGCTGTTTCACTGTAACATAGTAACTTTGATTTTTTTTCAAGTGGGATGAGAAAATACAAACATTATTCAAGCCAAACACTGTGAAATATGCACAGTAAAATCTACAGTTGGTAAGTTCTTACATTTTTGTGATGTAAGGTGTACCATTTTATTTAGCATCTATGCTGGTTAGGTTAATTGGTAATTACAAATTTTCCATGTACAAATGTGAGTAAGTGGACCCTTCAATGAACTCGTGCATTGTCCAGGAATGTTTCCTACCTTTCACTAAGTGCTGCAAGAATAGGATGTAACACACACCCCAACCCACTATGATGAACTGGGAAAATTCGTTCTGAGAATGTTATGTTATCTAGGAACTACATTAGAGTTTTTTTTATAAATAAGCCATTGTACCTTTAACACTAGAATTACCAGAGCCTATGAAAAAACTCGTAGATCTGGTCCACCTTAAATCTGTTCGCACATCTCCGTCAGCGTCTTTTGTCCTGTAAATGTGGCGATAAAGACAAGCAGCCTGCTATTCCATCCCCCACTGCCGCAGAACGTGCACAAAGTTCTCCCAGCTCATGCCTTGATTGATTATCTGGGAGTGAAGTGCTGGAGTTTTAAAGTGGAAATAATAGATCGTTATTTGGAACATATGCATTTCATGTGTGTTCCGTTTCTACAATAATCTGTGTAAACACATTTATGTTAAAACAGAAACTTTTTCATATTTTAGTATTAAATGACAGAATGTTGGCATAAACTATATAATGTGTGAAGGCTGAAGTCCAAAGATCGATAAACACTTTCACAAAATGTTCAAGGACTGACCAACAGCTTCTGTGGCGTAGCGATAAGATTTGCTGACTTGTAATTAGGAGTCCCCGGTTCAATCCTGACTGCCTCCTATATTTGCCATTTTCAGTAGTAAGCTGCTCTTATCTATAATAATAAAAGGCAAAGTCCTCACTGACTGACTGACTGACTCACTCACTCACTGACTGACTGACTCATCACTAATTCTCCAACTTCCCGTGTAGGTGGAAGGCTGAAATTTGGCAGGCCCATTCCTTACAGCTTACTTACAAAAGTTAGGCAGGTTTCATTTCGAAATTCAAAGCGTAATGGTCATAACTGGAACATATTTTTTGTCCATACACTGTAATGGAGGAGGCGGAGTCACGTATCGCGTCATCACGCCTCCTACGTAATCACGTGAACTAAAAACAAGGAAGAGATTTACAGCACGAGACACACGCGGGAACGAAGGTAAATGACGTTAATTTTTGACTGTCTTTTAATACTGTGTAAGCATACATATTAACACATGTGCAATTAAACGTGTGCATTTACGGGGTGATTTCTCAGGCTTAAAAGCTCACCTTTTATCAAACGCGGGAACAAAGGTAACTGACGTTGTTCACTGTCTTTTAATACTGTGTAACCATACATATTAACACATGTGCAATTAAACGTGTGCATTTACGGGGTGATTTCTCAGGCTTAAAAGCTCGCCTTTTACTAAAAAGGTAAATGCAAAACTATTTTCAATCAGTTTATTGAAACGCTCCCGTTAAGGATTGCAATAACATATTCGCGAGATAAAAGAACGAAGTAGGGGGAAATGGAGGAAGAGCCGGAAACAGCGAAGAGCAAAAAATTAATTAAACAATTGAGAACGGAGCGAGTGAAGCATACAAGCATGTTCATAAGGGAAACAAAGCACGGTGTAAAACGTAAGTTTAAATTAAGTTTATAGAAACGCTCCCGCTGCGGATTGCAATAACATATTCGCGAGATAAAAGTTTAATGAGAAGACACGAGGTATAAACGAACCACACGCCGTGGCGCAACGTTAGGGGCAACAGTTTCAACCATTCTATGATCTGCTTCTCGCAACTGAAAGACGGCACATGGCGGATGTTAGCCGACTTGCTGACCGCAACGTTAGGGGCTTCAACTATGGCGATCACGCCACATCTCAGTGCCAACACTTTGCAGACTCTACTTAAAAGACACGCCCTCCTCACTGGACAGTTAAAAAGACCAATCAAACTAACGATGACATCAAGTATTACCCAATCAAAAGTAGGAAAGGAGGCATCTTCATAAAATGCGTGTGGGATGATTTGCATGACACGCTGCTTTAAAAAAAAAATGATAAAAAAAATACGGGATAAATCCCGTCCAGTATTGATTCAAAACGGGACTCGCAATTTCATTCTCAAACGCGGCACGATTCCGTATTTTAAAGGACGGGTGGCAAACCTACAGTACAAGGTAAGCACCCATACAATCAGATTGTGATTCAGACTAGGAATGCAATGAATGTAATTTCCCCGATCTACATACAAGGCGAAAGTCTTGCAACATTCAAAGATGAGTACTTATTAAGTACACCATGGCACATAAAAGAGCTTATGAAGCCTTGAACCGAAAAAAGCAAGATCTCACAGATCGTAAAAAAAAAAAAAGGAGGTAATGTCGTTTTACTCGCTGTACATTTTACTCAAACATTACAAGTTATTCCACGAGGGAGACCAGCAGATGAACTCAACGCGTGTTTAAAATCCATGCTTCTCCCACGCTCGGTTATATGTCGCGTGTTCTCGGGTAGGTACACCAAAAAATTTATACATTTAAGCATGTAATGGGCAAACAAAAAATGAGGTATACCCGAAGGCACTGCAGTAGTACTCAATGTAACTTTACTTCTTAAATGTTAATGTTTTACTGTTTAATAATTTATACGCTTCTTATATATTGTTCAAATTCTTTTATCAAAATACCAGTGACAGCGCAATGCACGATAACATGGAGTGAATACACCATACGCATCTGCCCACGGCCGCCCTGGTGTGCGCAGATAGGAGTTGATTCTAAAATAAAATAAACATAAAAAGAGTAATACAATCATCACCCATAAAGCGGATAGCAGACGTGACGTATTATATGTGTACCAGATTTCAAGTCAATAGGTGAAACGGTTTGCAAGCTACAGCTGATTTAAAATCCTGGACAGACCAACGAAAAGCCACGGTAGCAAATTATAGAAGAAGATTTTACTGTTTAATAATTTATATTTATATGAAATGTGCTTCTTATATATTACTTCATATTCTCATATGATAATGATGTTAATGTTGTTTATATTGATTTCTATGTTATTGTAAGTGCATCTATGTGTGTGTATGTATGTATGTATGTGTGTATATATATATATATATATATATATATAAAAAATCTATATATAAAAAATATATGTGTATATGTATATATAATATATCTGTATATGTGTGTATATGTGTGTGTATATGTGTATATGTATATATATATGACAGCAACACTCATAACAATGACAACACAATTACATTGACAATCATGTTACGTTATTTTTAAAATGTTTCCTTTACTTTTTCATAACCTCTTTAACACACTACTTCTCCGCTGCGAAGCGCGGGTATTTTGCTAGTTGTTAATATTATACAGTACACACATACATTTGGTTTGCATCCGTAACAGACAGTGTACATTTATTGTACTTGTGAAAGTTACCATTTTAATTTCACTTTTATTCTCTCAGTCACGATCACGATACATACTACCGCTCCCCCACCCAGGGATCTGACGCTGATAGTTTTTATTTGAAACTAGGAATAACTGTAGATGTGAGTGGTGTTTTGAGGGAATGGAACTGGACATTCTCTGATCTGGAGGGATAAAAGCTGACACACAAACGCTGGTGAATCTGCCTTCTTCATATCTCACTGTCACTTGATTTTTTTTTATTCAGTTTTATTGAGTGTTACTGCTCACGCTGAACTAGTATGCACCTTATGGTCTATGATGTCAAAGACGCACTGACAAAAAAAACAAAACAGAGACATAGGTATATATGATATTTGGAATTATTCATTTTATGACCTGAATAGTACATTTCAGAAAACACTGTGGCACGGATGCAACATTATTTATATTATTCATATTCATTTGCATAATATCTTGCGTTTGTAATCAGTGACCAGATGGTTTTTTTTTTTGTTCCGATCTTGCCAGTCTCCACGTTGCTGTATGCAGGACATGCAGAGGAAAGAATAGTACAGAGAGGTAAGTTCAGCACTATATGCAATCATCAAATTCAAATGTTAACAGTTCACACACACACAAGGACCGTCCTTCCTACATTTACGGCATGTGTACCTGTTGCAATGTGCTCACTTTTCTCTATGCTGTGGTTCCTATTTAATTAGCAACATTTTGGACAAAAATCTTTGTATGCCTATCAGATAGCCTTGGTGTCACAATCAATCCTAGCCCATTAACAGCGGTGTTTGGTGGACTCCCAGATAGCCTTAAAGTGGAAACGGACAAACTGTAATTTCCATTATTACACTACTAACACGTAAGCTTATCTTGCTCAACTGAAAGAATCCCACTCCACCACTTTGAATCAGTGGGTAACCAATGTTCTATACTAATTGAAAATGGAAAAAATCAAATTCTCATAGATTCTGTTCAAAACTTTTTTTTTTTAAATATGGCAGGATCTAATCAATAACATTTTAGAATAAGCTTCTATTTCAGGGAAAAAGATACTATTCTTTTCCTGCTCCTTTTACAGGGTAGCTTTGGTTGCTGGCTCCTCTATCTTTCTCTTGGGTGGGGGTCGAGTTTTGCTTTGATTTGTTAAATGTGACTTGACTGTATGGAATGTTATCTGTTTGTAATTAAAGTCAATAAAAAAATATATATTGTGACGCAGGGTCAGGTCCCATGCCCGGCCGGGACGCCCCTGCTGCTTATGTTCCGGGGGAGCAACCATGGGCAGCCCAATACCTCCCCCGGGACGCTTGGTGGCAGCCTCCCTGGCCGACGTGATTCCCCAACCTCCCGCAGGGCTCCATGGGAGATGGAGTCCTCCACATCCTGGTTGGGGTCTGGGGTGGCCGCTAGGGGGGGCTCTCTGGTTTCAACAGCCCGGCTGGATGAATCTTAAGCCCCACCCGGAAGTGCAATTAGGACCAGGTGGCCAAGCACCTGGAATGCTTCCGGGTGGGCTATAAAAAGGGCCAGCCACCATCACTCTGAGGAGGAGTGGGGGTAAAAGAAGAAAAAGGATTGTTGGTGTGTCTGTTGTGCTTTGGGACTGTGTATTGCCTGTGGGTCACAGGGAAGACATGCACCCACGGGTGAAGAAAAATAAAACCTGTATTTAGTTTATATGTGCCTCTGTGTCCATCTGTGTCGGGTCAGGCGCCTATATAACGCCTCTGTTACAATATGTAAAAAAAATGAAGACACTTTTTCCAGGGAAGACCATGACCTCATAACTGGAGGTAATAAGTATCGTTGCAAGAACACTGTACTAAACTGAAAAAGCTGTAGAGGTCAAGAAAACAAAATCATCTGCACAATGAAAACATACACCCTTTAGCATCACTACGTGGACACTCTCTAAGTTAGGGATGTTAATAATTGGCAATTGCTTGAATAACTTCCATTAAAAGTTTAAGCTGACTGCAAATACTGATGCTCTGTGTAAGAAAGGACAGAGCTGGTTATACTTCCTTATAAGGCTGGCGTCCTTCAACATCTACAATAAGATGCTGCAGATGTTCTATCAGACGGTTGTGGCGAGAGCCCTCTTGTATGCGGTGGTGTGCTGGGGAGGCTGCATTAAGAAGAAAGACGCCTCACGCCTGGACAAACTGGTGAGGAAGGCAGGCTCTATTGTTGGCATGGAGCTGGACAGTTTGACATCTGTGGCAGAGCGACGAGCGCTCAGCAGGCTCCTATCAATTATGGAAAATCCACTGCATCCACTAAACAGTGTCATCTCCAGACAGAGGAGCAGCTTCAGCGACAGACTGCTGCAACTGTCCTGCTCCACTGACAGACTGAGAAGATCGTTCCTCCCCCAAACTATGCGACTCTTCAATTCCACCCGGGGGGGTAAACGTTAACATTATAAAAAGTTATTGTCTGTTTTTACCTGCATTATTATCAATTTTTAATTTAATATTGTTTTTTTGTATCAGTAAGGTGCTGCTGGAGTATGTGAATTTCCCCTTGGGTCACACGAAACAGAGGTTGGAGGCATGTTACTCAAAGTAAATGATTGATTTCAAATGTATATAAACCTGCCCAGTACATAACTGATATAAGAACGGTTGCTAATAGTGGCTGTCAGCATTAAGGTCAATTTATAGTTTCTGTATATACCAGATCCACAATCATACACTCTGAAAAAACTTGCCTAGAAAGCTGGTCACGTGCAACAATGTAAGTGCTTATTGTTAATCTGTTAATAATCATTACCAAGCAGAGGGAAGCAATTTGTTGTCAGTATTTCCTGTATTTACACATATAACATGATGCCTTGTTTGTGACACTTTTATCAAATTCATCTCTTCTAAGTTTTTTACTTTTTGGTGTTTTTATGTTTCTGTTCTGCATCAGCAGCAGTTGGCCTAATCCAAGTAGGGACATTATGTCTGGACTCCTTTGCAGTTAATCTGGTAGAGCTAACTTTTATAAGCTATTCCACTAGGTTGCCACTTTAGGTCCCTTCTGCAGGTTTGTGAGCTGGGCTGAACAGGTTTACAATTCAAACAGTTTTCCTGCTTCATCTTCCTGTCACTCTTCATGGGAACACCCATTTTATGTAAAATACACACATTCATCTACTCATGAATTATTAACCTTTTGTAACGAAAACTGCTGCAGTGATGAAATTAGCACAGATCTGCACATTTTAGCATGCAACCAATCTAAAAATGACACATGATAAATAAAAAAAAATATGCTAGTTATACTACAACTGTGTTACATAGCAAACAGCTATTTTAATTATTTATTATTCTTCATTACATTATCAACTAATTAGTTAACTTTTTTTGAAAATAAGCATTTTGAGAGATGCATTCAAATTCTGAAACTTTTCTTAATTCATATGTTATTTTGAAATTCATAACTGAAAGAAATTAAATGTTTACTACCGTGGCAAGATACACAAAACCTGATCATTTATTAACAATTAAGAGTGTTTAGTAAATGAAAAGCACTCTACTAGAGTTGCTTAAATGCTACTGCCTACCCAGATGTCACTGTCCATACTAACTTCTCCACAGTTCAACTGGGCTTAAGAATTTTCCAACATGATTGTTTATGCAACATGAACAGTATAGTCTAAAGTTCCTGAATATAAATGTCTATGTAATTATATAGAACTTGATATACGGTATAAAAATTAAACTTTTAGATTCATTGTCTGTACTGATTCAATTTTCATAATGCCTCCTACAAAAGGATGCATTTACCATATATGTGTCTTAATAAAACGAAACCCCACTCAATTTTTTTTTAAAATGTGAACACCACTACATAAAAACTTCTGCTTTACTCTGTAAACTTTTTTATGATAGTTTTCCACTCCATCACGTGGATGTAGATGATACTGCACTGCCTTTTAGCAGAACACAAACAGCACTGCCAAAGCCTTAGGTAAAATGCCAAAGACTCAATTATTATCAGCTGTAATGTGATCACAGAACTTCATATCAATTACATTTCCTCTCTTTATCTATTTTCATTTGTACTTTTACAAAAGACAGACATTTCAGAAGGCAGGCTCAAAACCCATGTACATATGTGAAATTGCAAAATATCAATAGAAAATAAAAACCCATTAAACATATCCATAAATAAATACAAACAAAAAAGTAGTATTACATTCATGGATATTATAAGTCTGCATACTTGTTTAATTTAAACAAGTTTGATTATAGTTCAGAGCAAAGACTGGTGAGAGGAAGTCCACCTCTGGGAATTTACAGAGCTATTACTGACTGATAAGATATTATTTTTAATTGAAACGTGGTCAAACTAAAACAAATTTACGTATGTCTTTTGTAGAGCTCTATGATTAATGTAATTTCCAGGAGAAAAATATCTTTCATTACCTGCAAATTGGAAATTTAATTCATTTTAATACACTTAATTTTTCTAATTTAACTACTGCACATAAATGGAAAATGTACATGTTACTAAAACATAACTTACAGAAAGTTAAATTTCAAAAGACAATGAATGGTAACTTTTTATTCTTCTACTTGTGTTCCAGCATATAAGGAATATACAAATAAAAACTGTGTATCATAGACACCTCGCTAAGATCTGAATGAAAGCAATGCCACCTACTCTACGTTAAACTGGGGAGTGGTGGACTTTATATATAATTTACAGAAAAATAATACTGTACATCATATTAGTAGTATAAATGTAAAAAAGGCTCGTGTGCCTTTAAGGTGCTGAAGCATTGTCACTTGAAAACCGTGGAGTGTGCAGTGAGCATGTGAGTTTGTGAGCTGTACCTCGTGAAAGCCGGAACTACTGGATTCGCAAGTGAAAGTTTAAGTTTGTGCGTTTGTTGACCAAACGTAACTTCTTATGTACATATTTAGAAGTCAAGCGTAAAAAGTTAGAGAAAACTGTTCTGAATTAGTAGTTTGGTTAATATTTTACATTACTTAGTGTTTATTATTATTACTGTAGATCCCATTAGATAGATAGATAGATAGATAGATAGATAGATAGATAGATAGATAGATACTTTATTAATCCCAAGGGGAAATTCACACCATTAATTAATTCACACACATTAATACCATTCAGTAGAGGATGTACTCTGTTTAATATAGAGTCAGCCTGTAAATTATTGGGATATTGCATTAAATCTTTAAGAGATGTTGTGTATTAATATGGATATAAACCTGTTACGTTACCACATTGAAATTGGAATTGCAAATACCTTACGTTGAAAGTGTGAAGCTATAGTGCCACCTATTGGACATTTGTGTATTGCATAGTGAAATAACATTTACTGTATATCCTCTTTAATAAAATCCCTGTGTGCGTCCAGGTGTCCGTGTGTGTGTGTCTTCTGGTGAAGTGCGCATGCGCGGGGCACAGTGCGATGTGCGATATTACTATCAGAGAAAGTTAGAGGCATTTAACGGAAATACAAACCAGTATTACTGCGAGAGGAAATTAAAGGTACACAATACAGTGATGCATATTACAGCCACATACAAGCCAGTATTACGGTCAGAGGAGATTAAAGGCATACTACCGACGTGCACGCCTGTATTACCGGCAGAAAAAATTAAAGGTATATTACAGATGTACAAGCCAGCGGACGTACGAGACAGTATTACTGTCACAGAAAATTAAAGACACACAATACACAGCGGCAGCCCACGAAGAACAGTCAGCCCATCAAGTAAACATCAACAAAAGAAAGGCTGAAAGAAAGAAAAATACCAACAAAAAGAATGAGGTCAATATAATATAGACTGTTCCTACTAATGTTTATACACTACTGTTCTAGCGCCCGCTATTTTAACGGACTAAATGACTAGTATGTACTAAATGTCTTATTTTGTTGTTTGCCTGTTAGAACCACACACATATTTACCTACTGTACAGTTGTTCTACTTCATGTAAATTTCTGGCATTTCAACATTAAAGCAATGTTCCTGAAATGGTTGGATTAGTTCCTGTGTTCTAACCGACACACCACATAAACTACAATATTGCAAGTCTGCCTTCTCAACTTCCTTTCCAATAATTTGTGGTCCTTCGAGCCGGATCGCAGTGGTTACTGTGGAACATGTATCCTTACTCCAACCAGCATGCTGGAGCAACCTATCCAAGAAGACAGTTGCGCCCTCTGCGTTACTTAGAGGATTATGATTTAAGCTATGCAAGCTATAGGGTTCTGGAAGCATCATCTTCACTGCGGCCAGGAGTATTGTACACAATTTACCAAGAAGAGGATTATGATGCCAGCAGAATGTTGTTGCCTCAAACTCTAAAAGCTCAAGCAACACCAAATCATAGAGAACGAGATGGCTTCACCAGGAGCACAGAATAATTCTCATAGAAAGCTACGGCTTGAGAGAGACTATGAACACTCACAATCAAAGACTGCTAGCTTTTCTAATATTAGTCCTGACTCATTAAGAAAGGCTGCACCAGTTCCTGCACCACGGACTGTCTATCGAACACCAGTGCCATTTCCTAGGATTTCAAATGCCCCTTGCAACTAAAACTACAATGAGTACTTGCAAAAAAAGCAGAAACAGTGCGAAGGACATAATGTAGTAAGTTTTAATGCACCTTTATCACCTGTCCATGCGCAGGATGGTCCTCAACATAGTCAGGAGTCTGATGCGATGCTTGACCTAATGGAAGTGATGGTGGCACGGATGCGTGAAATGACAGCCCAAAGTAGACAAGCCAGAACTCCACGCTACTCTTCTCCACCTAGACCGGATTCCTTTTCCCATTTGAATTGTGATGTACTTCCTCAAAGGACACCAACCAGGCAACATGCACCCTTACATCAGTACTGTGTGGATCCTAAAACACCTGCTCCTAATTCTCTTCCTCGCCTGCCTCACAAGCCTCCTCTGCAGCCACTTCAAGAGTATATCCTGCAACCTCCTAGATCCACGAAATGTGGTCTGTACACCCTTGATCAACCCCAATGGGAGTACTTTCCACAGGCACAAGAGACCTTCGATAGGTCACTTACCAAATGAAGCACGGTCTGAAATGAGTGAACTGTGGCTAGCTCAAGATCGAATACACTCTCCAGTATTGCTCTTCTGACACTCTAGGCTACAGGCATCAGGCAATTAAGTATGACAGGCCCACACTATGGAATATTTATAAAGTTCTAGCAAGTCAGTATGATCCACTTGGGTTCCTTATTCCATTGACTACTCGAGCAAAGGTATTGTTCAGCAGCTTTGGCAAAAAGAGCGACATTGGGATGACCCCCTCCTCCCTGAAGATTTACTTCAGGACTGGTGCTCATAGGAGGCAGAGCTAATTCACTTATCAAAGGTTACATTCCCCCGGTGCTACCAATGTGATACGAATGTCCCAGAAACCAGATGGGAGCTGCACATATTCTGTGATGCCTCAGAACGGGCTTATGGTTCAGTGGCCTATCTCAGAATGGAAGACTGTAAAGGCAACCGGCAGGTTTCCTTTGTAATGGCTAGATTCAGAGTAGCCCCAAAGCGTTAGCTTTCAATCCCAAGGTTAGAACTTACTTTGACAGGGGCTCAAGTTTCCAAGCTACTCAAAACAGAAATTTCTTTACCAATCAGCAGTGTCACTTTGTGGAAAGACTCAACAACTATTCCTAATTGGCTTCATTCTAGTTCATGCCGATTTAAGGTATTTGTGGGCACCAGAGTAGCCGAGATTCAAGAGCTAACAGAACATGATACCTGGTGCTACGTAAACTCTGTTAATAACCCTGCCGATTACTAGAGGAAAGACCCTAAAAGAGATAGCGAAACCAGTTCACTGGCGATTTGGACCACCATTTCTCCTACAGCACCAAAGAGATTGGCCTGAAATGACTTGCACCAATGTTACTGAAGATATAGCCGAATTAAAGCCTCCTAGACCCTGTACAGTCCTCCTGTTTTCAGTACCAGCTATTCCAGATACTAGTCAGTTTCACACCTTTGCTGAGTTGGCAGAAGCCACTGTGAGATTAGTTGAAGAAGCTGAGCAAGATCATCAACCTTGTGCCTCTGATTACCAAATGGCTGAATTGCTACTTGGTCTCAAATAGATACTTTTCCTGATGAATTCAGTCAACTAAAAGAAGGTAAACCTGTTTGTTCTAGTAGCAGACTGATAGCCTTCGACACTTTACTCCACGACAAGGAAAACTCTATGAATTGCTTTGTGATCAAGGTAAAAACTTTCGTGGATGTAATCGACAGTTGTGTGAGGCCTTTGCAAATTTAACAAGTGATCTTAAGTTGCTTCTGGCCAAACAAAAAATTAGGTTCCAGTTCAATCCACCAGATGCACCACATTTTGGTGGTGCTTGGGAGCGGGAGATTCGTTCGATAAAGACTGCACTTAACATAACCCTGGGGTCCCAAACAGTTACTGAAGAGGTGTTGAGGAAAATTCTAGTGGAAGTAGAAGGACTCTTAAACGCAAAACCTTTAGGGTATGTTTCTTCCAACTTAGCTGATTTTGACCCAGTGACCCCCAACTATCTGCTTATGGGGCAAGCCTAGACTCATCCCTTCCTCAGGTCTATCCTGAATCAGATCTCTTGACTAGAAGGAGATGGAGACACAGCCAGGACCTACCGAATCTTCAGGCACATCAGAAGTGGCAGAAAGAGGCAGCTAATCTAGCAGATGGAAAGGTAGTAATGCTTCTTGATCCACAGTTACCCAGAGCTTCATGGCCTGTAGGCAGAGTACTGCGCATCATACCAGGAGCTGATGGACAAGTTCGAACAGCTTAAGTAAGGATTAATGGAACAGTGTACACTTGACCTGTGACCCGACTTATAGAACATCCAAAAATACCTGATGATAATCCTTCCAGTGACGGACCTTCAGAATGAAGTAAAAGGTCAAATTTGGGGGCGCCTTTAAAAAAGGCTTGTGTGCCTTTAAGGTGTTTGAAGCATGGTGAAAACCATGGAGTTTGCAGTGAGCATGTGAGTTTATGAGATGTATCTCGTGAAAGCCGGAACTACTGGAGCCGCTAGAGAAAGTTTAAGTTTGTGCGTTTGTTGACCAAATGTCAGTTCTTATGGACATATTTAGAAGTCAACTGTTAAAAATTAGAGAGAAAACTGTTCTGAATTAGTAGTTAGGTTAATATTTTACATTACTTAGTGTTTATTATTATTACCATAGATCCTATTAATACCATTCAGTAAAGTAGAGGACGTACTCTGTTTAATATAGAGTCAGCCTGTAAATTATTGGGATAGTGCATTAAATCTTTAAGAGATGTTGTGTATTAATATGGATATAAACCTATTACGTTACCACATTGGAATTGGAATTGCAAATACCTTACATTGAAAGTGTGAAGCTATAGTGCCACCTAATGGACATTTGTGCATTACATAGTGAAATAACATTTATATATGTACTAAATGTCTTATTTTGTTGTTTGCCTGTTAGAACCACACACATATTCACCTGCCTGTACAGTTGTTCTACTTCATGTGAATTTCTGGCATTTCAACATTAAAGCAATGTTCCTGAAATTGTTGGATTAGTTCCTGTGTTCTAACACACCACAGCGACTACAGCGTATTGCAATTCTGCCTTCTCAACTTCCTTTCCAATAATTAAGCTTTACTGCAATGCTTTCTTATACAAAAAAAAAAAATAGCAAAAACATTTAAAGTAAACAAGAGGAGCATACAAGATCCATCATCTCCCATTCCAGACATCCAGCTCATCTTGGATTCAGTTCTGCCTCATGGTAAAGCTCCTGGAGCCTCACCACTTGCTCCACCCACTACATAAAGTCATGAACTCTTGATAACCCGATCTTACCTGTCCTGTACTGTACCAAACTGCTGGGTTACGTATAACGGTACTGTATACTGCATCTGTACTGCCATCTGCATTTCAACCTGCCACCCTGACTACTGTTTAATACATATGTTTCTATACAGTTGTTTTCCACTATGTAGTTGGGCTCTTCTTCTTCTTACTTATGTCATGTATTTATTTATATATAATCTTATTGTCTAATTACCTTTGTAAATCCCTGTCCCCACCATGTATTTATTTATATACTAGCGACTGGGAGCCCGATCGAATCGGGCTACAAATTCTACGTTTGTGAAATCAATACTTTCTCTGCAAAGAGTTATTTGTTTTTTTTAAGTCCCTTAAATTATTTTGTTCTAATATATAGATTTGAGCAAATTTTGGTGTTTCACCCTCTCCGGGGTGCAAGGGTCCAGATTGATGGTATATTTGGCCATGTATTCTGTAACAATATGGATCATGGCCTGGAGGCAGGGATATTTGTGCGCCCATGGATGCACAGGCTAATGCACTGTTGTACTTTCTGATATTTTCCAAGTCTGATATTTCGAGTCTAAATATGTCAACAGGTTCTTAAACCTGTTAGGGTATCTGTAAGGGTTAATTCAAACTCGACCTTTATGGCAGCAATTATATTCTCCACCTTGCTTGTTCTCATAGGTGAAGTTGAATGAGTTGCAATGTTTGCATAGGTTGTCAAATGCGCCAGAGTGGTGTTCCGGACCTTCGTCCTCTATAATATCTGTGTGATTGCACATGGCAATGCTGTGCCGCTGAGCATTTTCACGCCGCAAGGCACGGGCTGCTCAATGTCTTTCAACCCATGCTGCATTTGCGGCTGCTCGAGCTTCTTCAGTCTCTTGTGCACGATTTCTTTCAGCGTTAGTAGCATTTGTAGCCGCACGCTGCTCATCTGTTTGTTGTGCATGTTGTGTACGTCTGGTCACATTAGCAGTCAGTCATGTGACTTTGTTTCCTACGCATCCTTTTCGCGGCCACTGCTGTTGTGGCTGCGTTGCGATCGTCACTCATTTTAGATCTGAGATCGGCTAAAATTTAAACAATGACCATTGTTAATAACCAGCCGTCATTACTCATGCTTCTAACTTGTATTGAGTTGAGGTATTGACGTGAACACCATACATACGGGTTATTGATGCAAACACCATACATACGGGGTACTGATGCGAACACCATACATACGGATGTTATCTGCAGTGGTCTACGTCTGTGTATGTCTCTTCTGGCACTTATTACAATATAGAAATGAATCATTAGGCGTCAGCCGCTTTGTGCCACTCCAAGAAGTTGATAATAGCAATTTCAGCTTTCTGTTTTACCTCGGTGTCAAATCTTTTGATCAGTTCTTTTGCTTTCTCTTTCCCTGTCCTTCTGAAGTTTTTTACCTATTTGTCTAATACATGAGCAGAAATGGGACACTGAAAACCTCCAAACATTTAAATAGCAGGGACTGAATGAAACTAGGGCCAGGTTTTTGGAAGAAACCCTGTAGGCAGAGCCATTTCATAAGCAGACTTTGCTGCTTTTCCCTACAAAATTTTTAATAAGTGGTCCCCAGGCAAGTCTTCCCCTGCAACCCTCCCCTGTTATATTTGCATAAAATAAATAAGTTCCCCTATATGTTAAAAATACACTTACCTAAACTCCAAAGGGCATTCTGTGCTGCAAGCTCTTTGGCGTCCTCCAGGACAGTACAAAGCTTATCTGGCATGAAAGTACTGCCAGCACCAGTAACAAAAACTTTGTATATCAAAAGAAGCTTCCCATCCTGACTTGCTGTGGAAAACAAATAATATTCTGGAGGCCCCCATCCATTTTTGTTGCAGTAATACTCTAGTAGTGTTACAGCTGAGCAGAAGTAACTTGGCTTTAATGAATACATACTTATTGCTGACAGATTAGTTCCAGGGTAAAATGGGAATATGCATCTTTCTACTTCTTGTGAACTGGAATTATGATTACTATTAAATCGCGTGGGTAAGTTAAGGGGCCTTGTGGGAGTGGCTGAATGCCCATTTTCTTTGCTTTGAAACAACAGCCCATCAGAGGTAGGACTGCCCTGTCCTTTCTGATGATTTCTTCTGTTGCTTTCCTTGTTAGCTGGTTTAGCTAAAGTCACTTCAATGCTAGATCCATCAATTGTCTTCCCGTTCATGACATGCAAAGCAGTGACAGCATCATCACGACTGTAGAAGTGTACAAAAGCATAGTCTGTAAGTTTTTTTACTCGTTCTACAGCTCCAGGCTTAAATCTGCTAAATTCAAGCCGTATAGTTTCTTCCGTAGTTGAAATCATCAAATTTCTTACATAAAGGACTTTTACACGCTGCATTGTTTCCTCATCAACATCTTTTTCTGGTTCTGCCCAATCAACCTGAATAGTGTGGCCCCATAGTTGGAAAGTACCTGTATTTAAAAAGAATCCACAGTAATAAATTAATTAGATTTTTAAAGAGTAACATTTAGATTTTTTAAATTGTATACCAAACATCAGATTGGAGAACCTAGTGCAGAATGACACTTCTTCAATATAATCAAAAAAAGCTTCCTGATGTAAGATGACAGGTAAATTGTTGGGCTGTAATATTTCTGTTCATTCATATTTTGTTTGAAATAAAATGTAATTTGGTAACTGCACAATTTTATTAAATCAACAACAAAAAAATACCACTATCTAAAACAGGGCCATTTAAAAGTAAAGTAATGCCTCTCAGCTGAAGGAAAGTGTATTTGAATCCAGACTCACTCACATTTGGGGGTTAATGCATCCCTGGACACCAAATATTTTTTAGCTGCACTTTTTAAGTAAACATCACAATTCACAAAGAAAATGTGAAATTTTAATAGAACACATATTTTTCATGCAAAGAGCATCACAATTACTGCAACACTGATCATTTTACACACTGCCAATGAAAAGTAAAAACTATTTAAAAAACTACTGCAACAATATATTATTATAAGTTCAAGGTGCAACTGACGCCATTGATTCAGTAAATCACCGAGCCAACTGCGCTTGAACTGGCTGCACGCAAACACACAGCTTTAAATGCTGATGACTGCAGGCTCGTCAAGTGCAGCGGCTGAATCCTAGGGACAGTGATGCTGCAGTTCTGGTGGAAGGCAAATGAGGCAAAGTATCCCACTCTTGCCTTATTGGCAAAATCATTCTTGTGTATTCCTGCTACCTCTACTCCCTCTGAGCGTCTCTTCTCTGCAGCTGGGAACATTGTCTCAAAGAAGAGAGCCAGTCTCACACCAGAGCATGTCGAAATGCTCACGTTCCTGCACTGCAATCAGGAATATATGAACTGAATCTTTTATAAACTATACATTATTGTTTAATTTTATTTGAATTGAAGCTTTATTTAAACTTTTGGACTTTAAGACACACCAGTGGCCATTTTTGGTTAAGTTAAATGCACTTTTTTGTTTAAAGACTACTGTATGTGCACTTTAGTTTGTATTATTTAATGTATTTCTTTTTTATTGTGATGGTCACACTAATATAAAAACATCTGATTATTTTCAAATTCATATGTTTCACTGATTGTTATTTTAATTTGATTATTATTAATTTTAATCGTGTTAATGCAGAGACATCAGGGTGACATTCACAGGTGGACAGATGTGAGCAGATGAGGTAAGACATGCACTGGAGCCCAGAACAGGATGTGCAACCACAGGTTGCAGGCATCAAAATAGTCAGGCATGAAATAATCATGACTACTCAAAAAAAAATTGAAAGATTAGTCAACTACCAAAATAATCATTAGTTGCAGCCCTAGGGGATAAATGAACTATATTCAAAATATCACCATGAAAAGTGCCTCACCGGGAATAAGTTTTCTTCTTGCCATAGCAGCTGCTTTATGGGACTCATACTCTACAAAAGCAAATCCTCTGTTCTTTGTTTTGTCTGTAGCACTTGGATAGACAATAACATCCACAACACCATCTGTTACCTTCTTCATCTCATCCAAGATTTCTTCTTTTTTCTTTTCTTTTGGAATTGAGCCTATAAAAAGCCTGCAGTTATCCAAACTGACACAGACTCCTATACATTTTCCTGGGCGAATCTCAAAATTATCCAACATATGAATGGCTTTCTGGGCAGCATCTTTGGTTGTGTACATGACAAAAGCATAACCACGATTTTCACCACTAAACTCCATCATTAGTCTGAACTCATAAATTCTTCCAGCCCTTTCAAAAACAGGAACCAATTCATCCTCATACATATCACGAGGTATCTTTCCCACAAATACTTCACAACCTCTTGGTGGTGGAGGGCCTTCCCAACCTGAAATGCAAAAAATATAATTTTTTCAGAGAAAATCTTAAGAAAACATTTTCATTACTTACATATACTTCCCAATATCCTTCCCACTTCCATTTCCTAGTTATAGTATATCACCAAAAACGAGAACATTCTATTTTATTTCTCTCTATTATATTAAAAAAGTTTTCAGTCGTGTCCGCATTATTCAGCCTTGAGCACTCCCCTTCACACCGCTCACCCAGTCATTACTTCTACTGCACATATCCTCTCTCCATTTCACCCCATGACATTCTCAGAGCTAACTCACCCTTCAAGGCAGTTAATTATAATGGCAAGACCAAAAAGCAAATTATTTATTCAAGGACATCAAATTTTAGATCGCATCTGAAAAAAAGTTGATAATAAACTTCGAAAAAAAGAAAATTAACAAAAAAGAGCTGCATATAATAAAAATCAAGAACAAACTGAATTGTCCAATAAACAAGAAAGAGAAAAATATCCTGAACAAAATGCAAACAGAAATGCAAAAAAGCAACGTTTATAGAATGTAAGTTAGAGGATAAAGTCATTCATAACATTGTTTTTGACAAGGCGTTAATGTAATTTAATTTTTTTTACTTTTACTATGTTTTAATTATTTATTGGTATTTAAAATACACAGTTGTAGTGAAATACTCAAGTAACTGATTTCATGTCTATAATAACTAAGGACCAAACTGTCTTCCTCTCACGCTCCGCATACTCTTTCATATAGCAACTCTTTATACACAATTGTGTTCTGTAATGGAGGGGCAACCCGATGCCCTTCAAGCAGCTCAGTGTCTGTCCCCGGGGGTTGGCAAGTGAAGCAAGCAGGGGGTGGAGCCCTCTATTATTTTATATATTAAAAATGGCCTGGGTATACAAAGCAAAGAATATTAGCCAACATCCATATTACTAAACGAGAATGGTAAACCGGATATGGACGCAGGGACATGGGCCGTGGACGCAAAAGACGTAGTGCGCAGGCGCCACACAAAGCCCCCCCCCCCCATAGTGAAACGGGAGAGACTACGCATGTGCGCAGGCGCCACACAAAGCCCCCCCCCCCCCCACAACAGAGCAAAACGGGAAAAACTATGAACCGTCTGACATGCCGCAAGCGGGATAAAGCGAGGTCAGAAATAAAACACAGAGTAGGAAACAAAGTAAAACTTTATAAAGGGATTAAAGAAACAAAGCACACACACCCCCCCCCCCCCCGAGTAAACGGGAGAAACTACACGCATGCACAGACACCACAGAACCCCCCCCCCCCCGCACCAGAGCAAAATGGGAGAGACTACGAACCGTCAGAGTAGGAAACAAACTAAAACGTCATAAAGAGGTTAAAAAACAGGGACAAACACATAGAGAGTAGGTTACAGAACAAAGCCCCCCTCCCCAGAGTACAACGACAGAGACTACGAACCGTCTGACATGCCGCAAGCAGGATAAAGCGAGGTCAGAAATAAAACACAGAATGGTAAGAACCCTGCAGTGGGTTGGCACCCTGCCCGGGATTGGTTCCCTGCCTTGTGCCCTGTGTTGGCTGGGATTGGCTCCAGCAGACCCCCGTGACCCTGTGTTTGGATTCAGCGGGTTGGAAAATGGATGGATGTATGGATGGTAAGAACCGACATAATACGGAATGCGCAGGCGTGGCCGCCATATTGTGAGTGGCACTAATGCGTAGATATAATGAACGTGGACTCCTACAACGCGCGTCTCAAACTGCATAAGCAAAGCAGGCACGGGTTCAACACGACACAGCTCGAGTGACCGAGATACAAACACGCGCCTGCCTGGATATAATTAATGAACGCAAGTGCCTACAACGTACGTCTGAAATGACGCAAAACAGGCAGAGACTCCTCCAAAAAGAAACAGCTCGACTAAACGATATACGAAGTGAAACGGGAAACACTACAGAGTCCACAATGCACCGCATAATAGTTCGGAAAGAGCTTCGTATTAACAGTGGAGAGACCCACAGTGACACGGGTGAACGCTTCGTATTAAACATACGTCATCCTCACACATCCAAACTATACGGCATAGGTGAATCACATTACAGTGATGCATTATTAACAGTACGATAAACATCACAGTATCGCAAACAAATAAAAATTATTACTCGAAAAGGGGAAAATATAATCACCACGGACCAGGTGTCATTATAACAAAAACAGAATAAAGCGAGGTCACAAATGAAAGACAGAGTAGAAACCAAAGTAAAACGTCATAAACAGGTGAAACGAGTGGACCAAACACATGGACAGCAGGTTACAGATAATGAAGACCGGAATTCAAAAGCTTCAAAAACAAGAGCTCGACTAACCGAAATACAAACTGAAACGGGAAACACTTCGGGGTCCGCAGTACTCCACTATGCACCGCATAATGGTACAGACGGGGCTCCGTATTAACAGTGGAGAGCCCCAGAGTGACATGGGCGAGCGCTCCGTATTAAACGTGCGTCATCCTCACACGTGGCTGCCCAGCGGGCACGGGTTCAAAACGCCGGGGGTAGGCGAGCGAAGCGAGCAGGGGGCGAAGCCCCCTTGTTAGAAATAATCTGGATTTAATGGAAGGGGAATGAACTTCAGAACAAACAGATGAGTCCGAATGAAGACATCTTTGCCTCTCATCAGCTTTATTTTTATGGGTACAATAGGACTTGTTTCAACAGAACAAAGCAACCGTTGAATTGCAACACTGGTGGGATGATCATTGTGCTATAATGAAGGTGTTACTGTACCCTTATGAAAGACTGAGAAACTCTGCCTTCAGTGTTGTTAACATCTGAAGCTTAATTGAAGTTCTTTAACAATCTTGCTACGTGACATTTTCTTATTTGCTTGTGCTGTTTAATGTGCTGCCATTTTGGTAGCCATTTTTTATTTTCTTTTTTGCCTCTTATTAGCTGCAAATTTGGAGCATTAACTCATTGTTGACTGTATTTTTAGATTCTGTTTTGTACTGAAAATCCTGAAATGCTGGTATTGTACAGTTTTAAAAATTGGGTTTTCAGTACCAGTATACTATGCAATGCTACTCTGCTACTGCCATGTTGATATCTTAGAACATTTTTGTACATCTACTGACTACAAAAAAGTTATACTGTTACACATTTGGGTACCTGGAAGCTCCTTAGCAAACTCATGCAACATTAAAACCCTTCTTCCATGCTAAAAAAGGTTATAAAAACTGAGTTACGCCATTCCCCTCTCACAATTATTTTCTAAAACTGGGTTGTATTTACTTTACTCCAAATGTCAAGACATATTAAAACAGAACTGAAACAAGTGTCACTTTATGCAAGCACAGCTGATTTGTGGTTGAACAGAACTATGGAAGCTCACTTAAGCATAACGGTTTGTTTTCACTAATGAAGAATTTATGCAGAAAAACAGATGCTTTGGACTTCAAACCATGTGGTTGTCGGTTCAGATTCCACTACTGACAATGTGTGACCCTGAGCAAGTCACTTCATCTGCAACCAATTGTATCGCAAATGTTGTAAGACACTTTGCATAACAGCGTTGGCCAACTAAATAAATGCAATTGCCTGATAATGTGCAAATACTGTGTAAAAATACAGTGAACTTAAAAAGTACTTAAACATCTTTTTCTGATTTGATGGTACTGCATGTGAATTCTAACATATTACATAATGACAGCAAACACCAAGTGACAGTGTGTTGCCGTCTGTATACGTCTAGAGGTTGCTATATATTGTATTACATTTAAAGCTTTTGTATATCTGTACAACAAAATCTAAATGGTTCTGTTTATATTAAAACTATAATTCAAACTAATAACTTCAAGTGGCATTGTGTTAGGTGGAGTTTCTACTGTACTGTATGAATAGAAGGAAACAGTATTTGCAATTGGAAACATTTACAGTGCATCCGGAAAGTATTCACAGCACATCACTTTTTCCACACTTTGTTATGTTACAGCCTTATTCCAAAATGGATTAAATTAATTTTTTTCCTCAGAATTCTACATACAACACCCCATAATGACAACGTGAAAAAAGTTTACTTGAGATTTTTGCAAATTTATTAAAAATAAAAAAATTGAGAAAGCACATGTACATAAATATTCACAGCCTTTGCCATGAAGCTCAAAATTGAGCTCAGGTGCATCCTGTTTCCCCTGATCATCCTTGAGATGTTTCTGCAGCTTAACTGGAGTCCACCTGTGGTAAATTCAGTTGGTTGGACATGATTTGGAAAGGCACACACCTGTCTATATAAGGTCCCACAGTTGACAATTCATGTCAGAGCACAAACCAAGCATGAAGTCAAAGGAATTGTCTGTAGACCTCCGAGACAGGGTTGTCTCGAGGCACAAATCTGGGGAAGGTTACAGAAAAATTTCTGCTGCTTTGAAGGTCCCAATGAGCACAGTGGCCTCCATCATCCGTAAGTGGAAGAAGTTCGAAACCACCAGGACTCTTCCTAGAGCTCGCCGGCCATCTAAACTGAACGATCGGGGGAGAAGGGCCTTAGTCAGGGAGGTGACCAAGAACCCGATGGCCACTCTGTCAGAGCTCCAGAGGTCCTCTGTGGAGAGAGGAGAACCTTCCAGAAGGACAACCATCTCTGCAGCAATCCACCAATTAGGCCTGTATGGTACAGTGGCCAGACGGAAGCCACTCCTTAGTAAAAGGCACATGGCAGCCCGCCTGGAGTTTGCCAAAAGGCACCTGAAGGACTCTCAGACCATGAGAAAGAAAATTATCTGGTCTGATGAGACAAAGATTGAACTCTTTGGTGTGAATGCCAGGCGTCACGTTTGGAGGAAACCAGGCACCGCTCATCACCAGGTCAATACCATCCCTACAGTGAAGCATGGTGGTGGCAGCATCATGCTGTGGGGATGTTTTTCGGCGGCAGGGACTGGGAGACTAGTCAGGATAAAGGGAAAGATGACTGCAGCAAAACCTGCTCCAGAGCGCTCTTGACCTCAGACTGGGGCGACGGTTCATCTTTCAGCAGGACAATGACCCTAAGCACACAGCCACGATATCAAAGGAGTGGCTTCAGGACAACTCTGTGAATGTCCTTGAGTGGCCCAACCAGAGCCCAGACTTGAATCTGATTGAACATCTCTGGAGAGATCTTAAAATGGCTGTGCACCGACGCTTCCCATCCAACCTGATGGAGCTTGAGAGGTGCTGCAAAGAGGAATGGGCGAAACTGGCCAAGGATAGGTGTGTCAAGCTTGTGG
Source organism: Erpetoichthys calabaricus (assembly GCF_900747795.2). Classification (NCBI taxonomy): domain Eukaryota; kingdom Metazoa; phylum Chordata; class Cladistia; order Polypteriformes; family Polypteridae; genus Erpetoichthys; species Erpetoichthys calabaricus. Next base: position 237,088,696 of record NC_041398.2, read on the forward strand.
CATCATATTCAAAAAGACTTGAGGCTGTAATTGCTGCCAAAGGTGCATCGACAAAGTATTGAGCAAAGGCTGTGAATACTTATTTATGTACATGGGATTTCTCAGTTTTTTTATTTTTAATAAATTTGCAAAAACCTCAAGTAAACTTTTTTCATGTTGTCATTATGGGGTGTTGTGTGTAGAATTCTGAGGAAAAAAATGAATTTAATCCATTTTGGAATAAGGCTGTAACATAACAAAATGTGGAAAAACTGATGCGCTGTGAATACTTTCTGGATGCACTGTAATTTTGATGTTATTTTACAAAAATAATATCATGAGCAATAATAATGTAATATTAATTATGTGGTAATTATGCAGCACTTATTCACACCACATCTGGCTTTACACATTTTTTCATCTACTTATAACTGATAAAAGCTTGTACAACTTTACAATTCTTCATTTCTTTGTAACTCATAACTATGGGCGAGTGGTGGTTCTGAGGTTAGGGATCTGCGCCAACAATCAAGTGATTCTGCTCCATTGGGCCCTTGAGCAAGACCCTTGACCTACAATTGCTCCGTCCTGGGTATGATGTTAATCTGCATCCAGCCCTGCAAGCAAGTCCTTCAATTTACAGGGAAAACTTGGGGTTTGGTGGCAGGATTGGTACTCCAGCCACAGTAAAAAAAAAAAAAAACTCACACTATTCCAGTGTGGTGCTGAGGTGTCACCCACGGCACTTGGGTCCCAATCCAGGTTGTCTGTCATGTGGTGGGTGTGGCAACGCACTATCAGCACATGCTCCCAACCCCTCTCGCTTACAAATGTGTCAAAATATACTGTGATGTGGCTGCTACTTGCTTTTGAAATCGGTAAAAAAATATCTTTATTAAACTAAAAACCAAATAGCTTCTTTTATTTAATTTTGAATGCTAAAAAATTAACCAACATATTTCATATTACTTTATAAATACAGGATTGAAATAAGATATTTATCATTCAGATTCTTGGTATAGAATATATTTGAACATTTCCTACACTTTCATATTGTATTATAAAAGTATAATACAAATCAAAGAAAGCACACTAAATTAGAACAACTTTGAAAACACTACCATCTTGTGGCTTTCACTGAGAATTAACATTTTGATCATTCCCTTGTTAAAAGTGTTTTGATTTTTGCATAGTTAAACATACAAAGTATAATTGAATTTTCATGATCTTCTGCATAACTATAAAAATACCAAAGTGTACTATAGTAATGAGTAATCTAATGGTGCTAAAACAGTATTGAACATCTACATTTTTCAAAGGCACTAAGCTAGCATTATTCTAAGTTCACTACTAGAAGTTTATTGGAGCCCATATCCAATCAACACCCAAAAGTAAAGTTTTGCTTGTTTTCACACTGTTAAAATATACTTTGTGATAATTATTAAATAATTGACTTCAAGAACAAGAAATAAAGAAACAATTACAGATTCAGAACTACCTTGATAAAAGAATAAAAATCACTATTGTATAGAAATGTATGCGTTACTAGTTTTAAACATATTTTCCTTTCTGTTATTGTTTTGGAAGATTTCTATAAGAGATACTAGTAAAGGTTTAAGACTAGGCATTTTCAAAATTACTGTATTTTCAGTATTGTTTTTTGTCTCAAAAAACTGCAATATTTGAAAACCATTATTTTTTGATATCTCTGTAAATGTTTTGGATGATATGTTGAGTTTCAGTATTTAACTAGGTATCTGAAAATATATTGAATGCTCTTTAAATACATTCATAATTTTCAGTTAATGTTAAAGAAACATTACAAATATAACGATCAATGTTAAACTATACCTGGAGGTGGCCCTCCAAATTTTCTTTGTCCATTTTCTTGCACCATACTATAACCTGTTTTTTCCATTAATGCAAGCAAGGCAGCTTCACTGGGGTTTTCCATTTTGTTTCCCCTGGCACCACAGGATAATCCTCCATATTCTTCAGACATGTCTATAGAAATCAGTTTAAATCTAAGGACAGAAAAATAATATATTTACTGCTTATGTATGCTTTTGCTAGATTGAATATTCAAATAGCAATTTACTGTTCTAGATCTAAAAAACGTTTAAATGTAATACAATTAGGGATTGCCCCTATATGCTTATATATCTTTCTTTGAAAAAAATACCCATGCTTTGTCTAACCTGTTCATTTCCAATTAAGTCACAGATGAAACAGAATCACACCAATCAGTAATGAAAGAGGAATTTAACTAAAGAATACCTGCTGCAAAGTGCAAACAAACACATAAATAAGCACATACATTTTATTAACTTCAATGTTCAATCCTAAGAAATATGCATACAATTATACTGAACTTACACCAATACAGAGAGATTCAAAACTAGAACACTAGCACCTTAAAGAAGAAGTAAAACCTACTGTGTCAAGGTGACCCTAGTGCAGCATGCTAAACAAATTTATTCATTTACTTTTTTGAAATCTCTTTTTCCATTATAGGGTCCCCAGAATCTGGAACTCTATCCAAGAACATTGTCTTTGAAACTGGAAAAATTCTGTATGTTTTTTTCTGACACTGTAAAAAAAAATTACAAAAAAAAACTTTGACAGATTTTTTCATTATTTATATGTTATTCTAAATAACTGATTATCTTCATATATAAAAAGAGGGCTGAGCTGCAGTTTAACATTTTCTTTGTCGTTTAAAAGACTTTGTACGTCACTATAAAATAATGATACCCTTTTTTAAAGGACATTACGTCAATTTTACTTGTGTAAATTTAGATTTATTTCACAATTTAAGTAGTATTACAGAAAAAAAAAACCTATTCAAAAAATAAACACAAAAATTATACACTGTAAAAAATTGTAAAAATATTGTAAAAGGTACGGCAGCAATGAGTGAATTTGACTTTGAAAAAGTAATAGAAAACGATATGCAATACACTAAAACTTTTATGTGTTCTTTAACAAGAAAGATTACTACTTCAAATGAGAAAAAAATAAGGTGGTGTAGTGGTAGTGTTGCTGCCCTGCAATGTACAGTTAAGGTTTGTACTCTGGGTGTTCCCTGCGTAGAGTTTGGTTTGCATGGCTGTGTAGGTTTCCTCAAGGTGAACTACCTTGTACCCAATGGTGGCTGGGATAGGCTCCGGTTTTCATTCTCAGGGTAAATGGGTTTAGAAATAGGGTGAATGTAAAAAATAAGGAGCATTTTAGAGTATTTTTCTTACAATTTTATGGTAGTCATACCAACATGTTTAAAACTTCTTTTATCTATAAAAATATGCAGAATTATGAATAGGCTCTATAAATATAAATGAATTGCTAATATTCTTACAAAGACATATAATAAATATATATATGTATTTTTATATATATACAGATTGTTAGTAATCTGTGAGTCTCCTAATATATTAATAGACTGATATTTTTACAAAAAGATCTGCATTCTTTTAGGATTTAAATACTTATCTGAAATAAGAAAAACTTTTTAATATGTGAAAAACATTTTTAACACACATTTATCTGAGAATTAACAAGTCATTTGCCACTTAGTGACATAATAGAAATTACTATGATTTTACCCATTGCACAGCTGCACTTGGGTCCCAATCTGGGTGGTTCGTTGTGTGATGGGTGGGGCAACGTGCAATATCAGCGCATGCTCCAAACCTCTATGATTTTAGGGTTATTTTATGTTTTTTTAAACACAAAAATATATATATTTTTTTTTACAGTGCATGTCGGAGTGGTTTTCCTATCAGATCTCTAAAAACATGCTTGATGGATTGATTCCTGTTTCTTTTTTATCTTTTTTATTTCAGAAACAAAACACAAGCCAATGAAAAGAAAAGAAATAAAAATAACAAGTGTCCGGAGACACTTTTAAAAAGTCAGCACTCAGTCCTAACCAATGAAGTGCCCTTTCTAAAATGTTTTTCCTATAAGTAGTTCAGCACATATCTGGAATATTTAAAATTACGATTGCATTGATAAGTTCTTGCCAAGTTTTGAAAAAATTCTGAAACGGTCCTCATAAAGAACATTCGAATTTTTTTCAATTTCATATAAAATAAAACATCTCTTTCCCATTGAACTATAAAAAGATGGACTTTTTCTTCTAGTTTAGCAAAAGATCTATTTGTGCAAGTAGTGTAGTATAGCATTTTCTTTTATCTCATCTGGTATTACTCCTAAAACTGCTGTTAAAACATTAGTGGTGATTATAAATCTGAGACTATCCAAGAAATACAGAAATATTTTTCCCTAAAAACTTTCAAGTGTTGGACATTAACAAAACATGTGACCTAGTGATGCAGGGGCTTAATGATATCCTTCACAGGTTGGATCTTACCCCAAGTACAATTTAGACCGCTTTATGTGAGAAATATGTGAATGATGAGCAAATTATTGTGTCTGGGACATTTTAATGAATGGCTGAAATTCCATTCTTTTTCTGAAATTTTTAAGAGATTCCTTTTTCATCTTTCCTTAAGATTGTTAACAGATTCCTTCACAGGTTGGATCTTACCCCAGGTACAATTTAGAATGCTTTATGTGAGAAATATGTGAATGATGAGCAAGTTATTGTGTCTGGGACATTTTAATGAATGGCTGAAATTCCATTCTTTTTCATCTTTCCTTAAGATTGTTAACAGATAAATTTCTTGAGATTCTGATGCACTTTGGCGATACTGCCTGAATTTTCATCCTAAATAAAGAGTATCACCTCATTCATAGATATAAATTAAAGATGAGGAAAACATGGTAGGTGGCTTTTAGTGAGGCTTTTAATTTTTATGTGGAATAAACAGTGTTTTGCTGAAACATTAAATTTAATGCACAATACACAAATACATTATAAATACAGAGATCTCAAAATGTCACAATCCCAGGAGACTTCCATATACAGTAAATTGTTTTTGTCTGAATAGTTTAAACAAGACACTTTAATAAATACATTTTCAAGTATGCACTATAATGCATAATAATTTTGTATTACTACATATGAATACATAATTATATTGCTTAAAAGTATATTCCTTAGAAGTAATATTGGTATTTCCCTTAAAAGGGGCATTGATGTTACCTTTACTTCTTGTTTCATTAATTGGCAATACAGCCAAAGTAGCACGATGGTTGTTAGCTGCCTACATAAAACACATTTTTGACACAGATACACAGCAAAGAGTTAGTTTTAAATAGGAGGGTCCTGTCTTTGAATACTTTGAGTAGCCACTGAAAGTAACAAGAGAAAGTGTGTAATTGATGATGTGGCTGTCTTATTTGTGTCACTCCAACAGGAAAGAGACTGAGGACTGGGATATTGAAAAAGAACACAAGCCTACCAATAAAGGTAAAAAGACTGGTTATGCTGGTCAACCAAATTTAACTCCGTTTCTGCTGAAAGCAGCTGAATGTTAACCTCAGTCGACCAAAGACAAAAAGAGAGAGGGAATGTTGGTGTAGTTATTTATTAAATCAGGACTGTCTAGCAGCCTGTGTGAATTACCTTATTTCGTAAGGTACTGTGAAGTACTAGAGCCGAAGTTTCAAGTACCTAGTGCTGCCAAAATAAACACCTCAAGTTTAAACTGCCTAGTTTAAAAGTAAACAGTCTACTCCCAAAAAAGCTGGACACTACTATAATGTGAATGAAAGACTTTATAAAATTGTATACAGGGCTGGAGGAAAAAAAGCTTGAGTCTTATATGGACATAAATGTGTATCTGCAATACTATTGCTATATACTGATACACACACCGTGCTTTTCTTAATCTTCTTCATATAGTTTTTTAAGATAAAATGAAAACTAGCCTGAAATGATTCTTTCAAAATAAAAACCAGCTGAGGCAGATAGACAAACTGATAGACAGATAGCACTTTTTATCACAAGCGGAAAATAAGGCTTTTTACAGAAGTTCAAAATATAAATATTACTACATTATGACAAACAACAAACCCTCTCTCATGTATGCAACAGAATTACTAAAATTAACAAAAAAAAAATTCTGTTTTGGCTAAAGATTAAACAGAGCAGTCTTAGTTACAGAGAAGTCTATAGTGGCATTTTGCCATTGGTATAAGAACCGTTTTTTTCCTATCACACTTCTGCAGAAGCAATTTGTTTGCTGAAAGCACTCAATGTTAGTGTGTCAGAGATTTGATTTGCAGCATTGTTCATAACTGCAGTCAGTTTTGTTTCATTCTCTCCTTCACTACTACCACTAGGGGATCTCCTAACTAACCATGCCTTTTCAATTAGCACCAGCCCATCTCACCACAGCGTAGAAAACTGCTCTGTCCATTCCAAAGTACTTATAGCTGAGCACTCCCTTTGGGGAGGCTCTTTATTAAGCTGCAAGTCAATAACCAGTTGCTTGGTTTTGTTTTATTAAGTTGCAGACGATTCTTTCTGCACCATGAAACAAAGTTCTCCACTTGACTTCTATACTTTTGTCTCATCCCCCTTGTCAAAACACCACATTACTGCAGAATCATCTGAGAATTTCTGCAAGTGATGTGACCTGGCGTTATACTTACAGTCTGAGGTGTACAGAGTGAAAACAAAAGGAGGCAGGATTGTTCCTTGAGGTCCCCCAGCGGTGCTAACATCTACAACAGGGGTGCAGTGGTTAAGACTTTGGCCTTTAAACCCTGAGGTTATGGGTTCAAATCCTGGTACTGACACCATGTGACTATGAGCAAGCCATTTTATCTGTTCTCCAATTGGAAAAATTAAAGATATGCAACCAATTGTATCTCAAATGCTGTAAATGTGCCAGCCACATCATAATCATAAGTAGAAATAACAGAGCCATGGGTAAGTAAAAATAATATAAAAGTCCATAAAACTAATGTGAAAATCAAGTTTAATTTAAGAGAATGGATCTAAAATAAACCTGATCTGGCGCAATGCCCTCAGTATTTCTATTATTGGATCAATTTTGGACAGGATATCATTGTTTCAGGGCATTGTACGCACACACAACCTTCAGTTATTATAGGTCAATTTAGTGTTGTTCATCCTTGTAGCCTACACTTCTATCTTAATTTCTAGAAAGGAAGGCAAATATTTAAATCCCTCCACTAAGGGCTTCACTCTCCCATCCCACCAGATGAAATCAAAAATCCTTTTCATTAGAGAGGGGGTTAGGGATTGTGTGGTTAAGAACAAACACCCACCCACCTGTATCACAGCCAATCATGTCCTACAAGCTGCACAATGACCTGATAATGTATAACGCTAAAGTAAATAACACATATTCTTGTACTTCCTCCAAATTAATACACATGCTCTTTTGTTATTTTCACCTATAACCCTATAATTTACATTATGAATTCACCTGCAACAAGCTTGATCTTATTATTTATGTAATTCCGTATTATGTTGTTTCCGACACGAAAAATGTTCCAAGTCCCATTACCAGTCAGGTCATTAATCATATTCTAATAAAAATCCTAATATTCTCTTTAATCTCTCATCTTCGTATTATAAAATCAAAACTACACAATCAAAATCGTACTACTACCAAGAAACACTTGTCATATAATTTGTCAGCAGCCAAGATCTCATTAACACAGACATTTGTACATTACAAATGCGATGTATCAGACGACACAACGAAAGGTCATCTGAACTAGCAGTGCTGAAAGACCTCACCGTTTTACTTGCAAAAGTTGAAATTAACAGGGAATTAACGTTGGTAGATATTGGTCAAAATCATCTTCGAGTGAAAACCACTTGTCATCTGAAAGAACTCGCGTTAGCCATTTTCGCAGATGTTTGAGAAAACCATCAATTAGGACAAAGCGCGCGGCCAATAACGGCTCGGACAACACGACGAAGAGTGCGGGCCTTGCATCGCGGCGTTTCAATATAAATTACTGCGTCACGGAACCTAATGTAGAAATAACGCCGCCGTAAAATGCAATGCATTCCTTATAATATAAGCCAACGAACGAAAAGTTTAATAACAGGAGGTGTTTGAAAGGAAAATGAATGGCAAAATTGCAGTGGTTAATAAAACCGCTGTTTGCCTTGGCCAATACATTTTGTCCACTCAACCAGGTCCGCGTCGTTATATATAACAGCTCAAATAAAGTAACAACTAACAAATCACTAATAAATAAAACATTACAAAAATGTATCAATACACCAACATACAGGCCGTGAAAAAATAACCACACTTATAAAATATGGCACGTAATAAAGGAAGAGTCAAGAAATACATAACCGAACCGGCGCTCCGTTCTTTTCAATGAAGGCAAACCCGCGACCGTTTTTTTTTTTAAACTCAAACAATTACTCCGCTTTTCATAAGTACAAAACAACACTACTTCCATTAGTGGGTTACTTTTATAATTACAACTGACCCTTGCTGGCCTCTCCAAAATGTTTCGTTGCAACCAAATTTGTTTTCCCAAAACGCGCGCCGTCGTTTACTGATGACATCTGAGACAAACAAACGGGACAAGTGCGCGCGAAGTTGGCATGGTCACGCGCAGCCCGTAAAGGGTGAGTTCAAGCTGTGTCGCCAATTTTCTCGTGGCTTTGGTACGGATTAGTCGGCATTTATTCTAGTTGTGCTGGCGTGTTTTGAAGTGAAATCGGTTTTTAGACATTGATTGTTGCCATTGGAAAGCACTGATGTAGATGTTTTCTTCGTGTGCATATTTTTTAATGATGCGTGATGAACACCCGTCGTTTTGGAATGAGCCAACAGACTTAGAGGTAAACGTTTGGTTTTGTGTTCGCGAAACTACAATGAGTTGAAACGCAGCTATGTTAGACTTTGCAAGTAATACCACTGATGTGATTTGACTGGTCGTTGTTGCGTTTGCTGTTGGCTGTAGGAGGCACTCGTAATAGTCATTTATTACAAAAGGTTGGAAACTGGAAAGTGGCCCGTTATTTGCCAGCGGGTGCGTTTGTTTGAATGTGGCCGAGGCCTGCAATGGTTTGGCATAACGTTCAGATAGATAGATAGATACTTTATTAATCCCAGGTGGAAATTCACATACTCCAGCAGCAGCATACTGATACAAAAACAATATTAAATTAAAGATTGATAACAATGCAGGCAAAAACAGACAATAACTTTGTATAATGTTAACGTTTACCCCCCCCCCCCCCCCGGGTGGAATTGAAGAGTCGCATAGTTTGGGGGAGGAACGATCTCCTCAGTCTGTCAGTGGAGCAGGACGGTGACAGCAGTCTGTCGCTGAAGCTGCTCTTCTGTCTGGAGATGACATTGTTTAGTGGATGAAGTGGATTTTCCATAATTGATAGGAGCCTGCTGAGCGCCCGTTGCTCTGCCACAGATGTCAAGCTGTCCAGCTCCATGCCAACAATAGAGCCTGCCTTCCTCACCAGTTTGTCCAGGCGTGAGGCGTCCTTCTTCTTAATGCTGCCTCCCCAGCACACCACACGTAGAAGAGGGCGCTCGCCACAACCGTCTTATATTATTGTTCAGTCCAAAGGGCCATTATAAGTAATGGATGTATAGTTCAACTACACTATTTAAAATATAATATTGAATGAACTACTTAAAATGCATTACTGCTATATAAAACAATAGCTAAACTTCTCCTGCATTTCAAACTTAAGGTGTAAAGTGTGCCCGATAGACTGAATTAGACCAAAGGACCATTACAAATAATGGATATATAGGTCAACTACACAATGTAAAATTATATACTGAGTGTTCTGCTTAAAGTGCATAACTGCTATATTAAAACTGAAAACTTCTCCTGTATTTCAAATTTATGATAAAGTGTAATTAACAACAATAAACTGTAACGTGTACATCTCCACAGAATAGTGACAGTGATATGCAGGGCCTTGTGAGTGTCAGGAGTGATTTGTAATAGACAGTTATCAGTAAGAGTGAAAGGGAAGATCTACAGGACAGTAGTGAGACCAGCTATATTATATGGGTTGGAGATGGTGGCACTGACCAGAAATCAGGAGACAGAGCTGGAGGTGCTTTAGAGCAAAGTTAAAGATGCTAAGATTCACACTGGGTGTGACGAGGATGGACAGGATTAGAAATGAGTACAATAGATAGATAGATAGATAGATAGATAGATAGATAGATAGATAGATAGATAGATAGATAGATAGATAGATAGATAGATAGATACTTTATTAATCCCAAGGATGGATAGATAGATAGATAGATAGATAGATAGATAGATAGATAGATAGATACTTTATTAATCCCAAGGGGAAATTCACAAATTACTTAATTAATATCACACATTAGAGGGTCGGCTCAGGTTGGACATTTGGTAGACAAAGTTAGAGAGGTGAGATTGCGTTGGTTTGGACATGTGCAGAGGAGAGATGCTGGATATATTGGGAAAAGGATGTTAAGGATAGAGCTGTCAGGCAAAAGGAAAAGAGGAAGGCCTAAGGGAAGATTTGTGGATGTGGTGAGAGGGGACATGAATGTGAGGGTGTGACAGAGCAAGATGCAGAAGACAGGAGGATATGGAAAAAGATGATCCGCTGTGGCAACCCTTAACGGGAGCTGCTGAAAGAAGAAGCTATGTAGTGCCTTATGATTGTATTCATCTCCCTCGGTGTTTGTCCTATTTTGTTGCATTGCAACTTGGAATTAAAATGGATTTATGGCGGGTTTTAGCACCATTTGATTTACACCACATGCGTACCACTTTGAAGGAGAAAAATATTCTTTATTGTGACACAAACACTAAAAAAGATAAAAAAAAAAACAGAAATCATGAGTGTCCGTTGGTTTTCACCAACAAAGTCGATACTTTGTATAGGCACCTTTTTTGAATTTCCAGTTGAAAGTCTCTTGGGGAATGTCTCTGTTAGATTATCACAGCAAAACTGCCCCAACTTCTTCAAGTTTGATGGGTTGCGTTGGTGTACAGCAGGGGTCCTCAATCATAGTCCTGGAGGGCCGCAGTGGCTGCAGGTTTTTGCTCCAACCCAATTGCTTAATAAGAAGCACTTATTGCTCAAGTAACACTTCTGTTTCACTTTAGTTGTCTCGCTCGTTAAGATTTTGAACCCTTATTGCTTATTTTAGTCTTAAACAGCCATATTTTTGGCTTTTAATTGCTCCTAATTAGCAATAACATGCAAATGACAAAAGAGACCAGCATTTCTCCATTTAGCTTGTTTACACCTGTGTGTAATCATGCACTATTGGGTTAAATTAAATACTTGGAAGGAAATTGAAGAGGAAAAAAGCGAAGGACTGAGAATTACTCATCCATTTTAGCCTTCAAATCATTTGGATGATATACTTAGAAAGGGAAAGAAAATCCAGGATATAAGAATTACCTGACATAGCAGAGTTAAAGCACTAACAAGCCATGAAATTAAATTATTGGCAAGAATTGCTTTCTAATTAAGCAACCAGGTTAGAACAAAAACCTGCAGCCACTGCGGCCCTCCAGGACTGTGATTGAGGACCCCTGGTGTACAGCAATCATCAAGACATGTCACAGATTCTCAGTTGGATTGAGGTCTGGGCTTTGACTAGGCCATTCTAAGACATTTAAATGTTTCCTTTAAACCACTACAGTGTCACTTTAGTAGTAGGTTTAGGGTTATTGTCCTGCTGAAATGTGAACCTTTGTTCCAATCTGGAATCTCTGGCAGACTGAAATGGGTTTTCCTCACAAATTGCCTGGTATTTAGTGCCAGTCATCTTTCCTTCAATCCTGAACAGTTTTCCTGTACCTGCTGATGAAAAACACCCCCACAGCATGATGCTGTCACCATCATGCTTCACTGTGGGAATACTGTTCTTGGGGTGACGGGAAGTGTTGGGTTTGCGCCACATGTGGCATTTCTCATGATGGCCATAAAGTTCAATTTTAGTCTCATCTGACCAGAGAACCTTATTACAGGGCATTATTGCAATTCTACATCTGCAAATTGTTATCATGAAAGTCTTGATATAGTAAACAAGTCAGGTCAGGTCAGGTTGGGGAGTATTCATTGGTATAGCTCAGGGAAACAGCTCAGGATCCTGGTTGGCAATCCCCCAGGCAGATTCGTGGCCCAGTCCTACCTTCCGTAAATGACCCTCCATAAGCCGCAGCCAAATGTTACATGGGCGTCCCCTTGGGCTGGTCCAGCCACTTTTGTCCTCAACAATGAGGATCCTATGAGCTGGATCACCCTCAGGGAATCGTGCCACATGGCTGTAGTGCCGTAACTGACCCTCCCTCACAATGCAGGTAATGTGCCTCATTCAAGACTCCATGAGCAACACAAAGTCAAACCAGAAGTACCCATGGATTTTCTGAAGAGACTCAGTAATGAAGGAGTCCAGTTTTTGTCTCAGGTCACTCACTGGATAGTGTCCATGTCCCGCAATCATATAGCAAGACAGGAAGCACCAGGACTCTAAAGACTTGGACCTTCGTCCTTTTGCATAGATATCTGGAGCGCCACACACCCCTTTCCAGTGACCTCATGACCCAGCATGCTCTTCCAATCTGTCAACTTGACTTTATATAGTAAACAAAATTTTGAAATCAGTAAGAAACAGGCATGAATCAGACTATGTTTAACCAGAATGACTGTACATAGTAGAAAATAAACTTTGTATGATAGTTCTGGCTTTTAGTGACTGGTAACATTTCCGTGATGGTAATAACTGAAAGAGATCATTACCCAGGTGTGTGTAGTCTTTTAAATTTGTTGCCAGCATGTTTTCTGACCAGTGATGTAAATATGAAAGTCCTCAGTAAAGTCCAGTTTCAGGCTCATAATTCTATCTACTGACCGAATCACAAGCTACAGTCTAGTGTATGTTTTGAGCGAGCAGCAAGATATACTGCTATATTAAACAGGTATGGAGAAAGTAAGGATGCTTTCAAAGACAGTTTAATAAATAGTAACCAGCCCTGATTGGGACAGTTTTGAATTTCCAAGTTGAAGGAGAAAAAAACATACACTGCTGAGCTTTTTGGAGAACAGAAGTTACGTTTTCATCCCAGTCTGGACTGTGAATGATAATGGTGCAGAGAAAATGTGAACATTTCTACCCTGTTGACAGTGACACCATTTATAACCAGGGGAGCAGAAGGTGAGGAGTCTCTCCTAAAATCCATAACTATTTCCACTATTTTCAGAGTATTCAAGTTGAGGATGTACCAACTAGCCAGATGTCCACCTCCATCCAATACAACACCTCATCCTTCTCAATAATAAGGCCAATCAGGGTGGTGTTGGTATTGGTGTCATCAGCAAACTTTATCATTTTAACAGATAGGTGAGTGGAGGTGCTGTTGTTGGTGTAGCTAGAAAAAAGGAGAGGAGACAACACACACCCTTGAAGGGACTCTGTGGTCAGGGTGCAGTGACCTAACTGATACTTTCCCATCTTCACTCTTAAAGGGTCAGGACAAGTTCATATTTGATCTAGCTCATACTAGTTATGCAGAAACCATGGAGAAGCTCTGAAGTGACAGTGTTAAACGCAGAAGTGAAATCCACAAATGTAATTCTAGCAAAAGTTGCTGGGGAGTCTAAATGCTGCAAGATGTACTGGAAATGGAAAGCTGTATTTACTGAATACTCGCCTCTCCTGTTGGCAGGATAAGCAGATGTTAGTGGGTAATGATCTGTGACAGACTTGATATGCTGAAGAATTAGACATTCAAATGATTTAATTATTACAGAGGTCAGCACCGCTGGTCTGTAATCATTTAAATGGGAATACTTTGTCCAGAAGTCAGATGATAGTACTAGTACTCTTTAATTTCTATATGTAGCCTTCTTCGTCTTTCAGTGTTTGGGACCCTTTTTAAACTCTGTATGGAACATGCTGTCATTAGGAGATGACAATCTGAAAGATATGAAAATGTATGTTAATGACACTAAAACCACATTGTACCTTGTCTATTATAACATTAATTAATGGTTTTGGTGAAATAAAACAGTGAGTAGCAATTACTGTACTTTAAATATGGGAAAAAAATATCTTAGTTGATATAAATTCTGTCAATATCAAGATAATACAACTCTTTTTTTTTAAAATATTTTTATTTTATTAATTTTCATTGTAATCATTCCATACAAACAGATCAATTTATAACCCAACAAATTTGAAGACTAATCAAACCCCACCCCTGAGAAGGAAAGCTTAGCCGAAGGAGAATTGCTTAAGGCTTTTTAATAAGGCAACATTAAACAAAAGAAACGGAGAAGTAAATATCTATGTAAATAAGAGAAGGAGAAGGGAGTTAAATGTGGTAATAGTTATTTCTCTTATTCTAAAATAATATTGATTAATGTTTTGAAAAAATTTTGTACAGATCCTGTAACTGAAAATTTGATTTTTTCCAATTTCAAATAATATAAAACATCGGTTTCCCACTGACTTATAAGAGGAGAATTAGGATTCTTCCAATTTAACAAAATAAGTTTGCGTGCCAAAAGTGTAGTGAATGCAATCACCGTTTGCTTGTCCTTCTCCAATTCAAGTCCATCTGGAAGAACACCAAACACAGCTGTTAGTGGGTTAGGAGGGATTGTGATACCAAGGCTGTCTGAGAGGCACTTAAAAATTTTTGTCCAAAATGATGTTAGTTTGGTGCAGGCCCAGAACATGTGACCCAGTGAGGCAGGAGCTTGGTTGCAGCGTTCGCAGGTTGGATCCTGCCCTGGAAACATTTTGGACAGTTTTAAGCGAGACAGATGGGCTCGATATATAATTTTGAGTTGAATAATTCTATGCTTTGCGCATATAGAACTCGAGTGAATTCTCTGCTTTGCTACCTTCCACTCCTTTTCTGATATATTGATTAAGAGATCTTCTTCCCAATGTCCTCTTGGATCTTTGAAAGGTAGGGACTCTAATAAGATTTTATATATTGCGGAAATAGTGTTTGTTTCCTCGAAATTGAGCAGTATTTTTTCCAGCATTGTGGAGGGTGCAAGGTGGGGGAAATCGGGCAATTTCTGTTTAACAAAATTTCTAATTTGAAGATAGTAAAAGAAATGTGTAGCTGGGAGGTTGAATTTTGAACGTAATTGTTCAAAAGATGTAAATATGTTGTCTATATAAAGATCTCTGAGCATTTTAATCCCAAAACTTTTCCAGGTATTAAAAACTGGATATACTTGCGAAGATAATACAACTCTTAATTTGAAAGGAGTGAACCTTAGATTAGTTGAATCAACACCACAATTTTTGACACTGATCCAAATTAGTCATATTTGCACAGTAAGAAGTGCTTTCATCAACTTAGAAGGCATATGTAAAATTTGTGGTAGTTTCTTAATAATGCAAAATGTAGGGAAATTAATCAATTCATTTACATCATGCAGAATTGACTGTTGTGATGCTTTACTGTGAGGCTGTTCATATTTTTCAGTTACTACACTTCTTCTTTTTCTTTCGGCTTCTCCCGTTAGGGGTTACCACCGCATATTGATTTGGCAAAATTTTACACCGGATTCCCTTCCTGACGTAACCCTCCCCATTTATCCGGGCTTGAAACCGGCACGAAGAAACACACTGGTTTACTACACCTAACTAAAAACACTGCAGCAAGGATCATGACTAAAACAAATAAATTGACCATGTAACACCAATTAATAAATTAGTCTCATGGCTTTCAGTTAATTTTACAGCTAAGTTTAAAATCATGAATAATTTCAACCCACTTTACTTTAAAATTTTAATTGATTAATAACTACTGTATATTCCAGGACATACACTGCATTATATGGTACAGGATATCATGATGGGGGGTCTTTATCTTTAGGAGCCAAAATCAATAGAATGATCTACCTGTCAATGCAAGATTGATTTGTCTCTTTGGTCTCAGTGTTTAAATCAAGGCCAAAACCTCATTATTTTAGCAAAGCATACTTTTGTTAAAGCTGTCAATAAGAGTATGTCTATTAATTTTTAATAATAGTAATATTAATAATAATAATAATAATAATAAAACTCATATGTTTCTCACATTTTTTTCTCTGTGTCTCCCAGTGGTGTTTGGTGTTTCTGCCACATTGATTCCATTATTCCCTTCCATTTGTCAAAGGGGAGACAAAGTATCAGGGATGACAGATTCAATGTCAGACTATAACTTTATGCTGCCAAAATCATGAACAGTGGTAGGCACCATAGTATGTACATTATAGAATGGTCATGGAGGTGTTTTTTCAAGTAAAGAGATATTATTCACATGAATTTTTTATAATTGGAAAATAAACATTATAAGAGACTTGGAGTTGCACAGTTAGTTAGAGATGAAGACAGATTGAGTAGCCTTGAATTTTAAAGTTTATTTAAAGTCTATTGCCTTTTCCTAAACCACTTTGAGTTTAACTTGCCTTATTGGCATATTAATTTGACATTATTATTATTATTATTATTATTAGTAGTAGTAGTAGTAGTAGTAGTGTATCACTAATTAAAAAAGACTAAATATATGACCTAGGTAGAGAATTGAAATATTTATATTTCTCTGTGAAAACTATGCAATGCTTTTGTTTAGCTTGAAGTTTTTGCCTTTCATTGAATAATGTTTGACTGAATGTTAATTAATTTTAGTTCTCGAGAATGCGTATAGTGGTTTAATTTGTTAAATGAGAGTGGGGTATGTAAAATAATTGAATTGCAAATCTGTGTGCATTTTTCTTTTCCGAACAAGTAAAATTACTTTATTTTTATATTTTAAATTATGAAGAATAGTCTTTAAAGTATTAGCTCTTTTATTTTCTTGTATGATTGATTTGTAAGTGTCTGTGAATGTCAGTGTCCTTTAAAGTCAGCAAATACAACCCACATAAAACAGTAATATATGTGACAAACATGCCCTATAACATTAACATTAATTTCAAATAGCATGAGTCCTCAGTTAGTCATGAAGTTTTTTTTTTGTACTGTACTAAAACACATTTCCTTTGGTTATAACATACCAAAGCTATTTACATGTAGAGCAACGGACAGTTTATAGAGGCACATGATTAGCTTTGAGATAATACAACTCTTTGTGAAAGAGGCTTACTGTGCCTTGGGGTGCTCAGTATCAAAGCTTAAACTCACTATGTGGTACTGCATTAAAATATGTCAGTATTATTTACTAAGTTGTGAACTATAGGCAGTTAGGCCTGGCAGAAAATTTAGTGCAGATATATTTAAATACACACATAAGAATGCGGAGTGTACATTTACATTAGAGCCAATGATTTGTATGTGTAGCTTGATGTGTAGCAAGATCTGCTATTGTAATGGAGGATATTTATTACTTATGATATAGATTACTTGTATGTTCCTGAAGGATAACTGCAGGTTTTATTGCCCTTCATACAAAGCTTGGTTTATTACAGTAGGAATTTTATAACCATCTCCTCAGCTGCATTATATATTTTTTTATCAGTGGTCGCTGAGCATGTGTTTTTTCCACTCACTTCTTTGTGTAATTTAGATACAAAGGTAGTTAAGCATCTGTGCCTTATGTAAATATCTTGACTATTACCTTTTGTGCCACTTTAGGTCATGGTGTGTCAATGTGCTTTAACACCATCAATAATTTGTGTAGTCTTCTACAACAACAACTTGGGGCTTGAGAAAATACTAGACATATACTTTTTTTTTCAGAATTGTTACAGAATGTTAGGGGTTTTTTTTATTTTTGATGCTGTAAAAGCATAAGTTTGATTATAAGAACCAGAAGATAGCGTGAAATGTGCTGTTATGTGGTTTTAATCATTTCTGAATATTTTTTACAGCAACAAAGAATGTAACTCAAAGTGCTTTACAACATGTCAAAGAAGTAGTTACATGCAATGAAAAACAAATAAAATTTAGATAAGAATAATAATAATAAATAAATACTACACAAAAGATAAATATATTATGCACACTTATATAAGAAAAATATATAATTAAGCGAAATACAGACCTTAAAATATAGAATGTACGACTAAGACAAGTGTAGGGTAGGTATAGGTATTGTCACAATACCAAAAGTTTAAACGTCAATATGATACTAAGAAAAGTATTGAAATTCAATACCACTTTCAATACCCAATACAGTATCAAGTGTAATGTAACTCAATAAAAAAAAATATATATATATATATTTAAAATTGTGTTGTTCATATACACATATATATATATATATATATATATATATATATATATATATATATAGATAGATAAAACTCTTGTATATGACACTGCTGCCATGCATCAAGAAGGCTGTTGTTCACATCTCAGGTCCTCACAGAAAACTCTGCCGTCCTTAAATTGTGGACAATGTTCAGTGCTGCTGGGCAGGGAGGGGATGTCTCTTCAGGAAGTAGAGATCCTTGCCTAAAAAGATTAGCAACCACAAACCTCTTTTAGAGAACTAATGACTCATTTCACCCTCTTTGTGTGTATTTAAGATTTCTTTTTATTTTCACATAGCAGAATCACGATGTTGGCATGAGATATATTTGAAGCTTCCAATATTGTAAGCTTGTGATTTATAGGCCATTGAAGTCAGCATTCCAAGAGTGTTTCAGTTTTATATCGCCTCAAGACTACCAGGGGACATTTGTACAGAGTTGAAACTTTTCAATTGTGTGATAGCTTGTTAGATTCCAGGAGTTTATTCTAACAAAAATAGATTGGGCGTCTGTTTACTTACAATAGATAGATAAATCATTGTTATATTTTTATAAGAATCTTACTATAAAATAAATATAAATTCATAGCAGTTAGAGTTAGTAGTTCAGTGTAGTTCAATGTACAACATTGCTCATCTCTGATTGAAAAGATTGTGCTGTTTATAAAACAGTTATCTTTTTCACATTGTAAATTGTCCAGAGACATTACAAATTAATGTGATATTTCTGCTCAGAGTGGATGTTTCATATGTACCTCTCATTTTTACTTTCTTGTATACGAAGAATAGGGAAAGTATTGTAATTGTCCAAATATTTGATTTTGAGATTTTGATGAATCTCGACATTTTAGACCTCCCTGAGTCTGAAAATACCATTTTTGGAATTATGTCTGTGTTTCTGTCTGTGTGTGTATTTTAAACACGATAACTTGAGTATGCTTTTACTTAGGTCAACCAATTTTTGCATACTAGTATTAGGTACAAAAATAGATTTCTATCAGCTATCAACTTTTTTATTCATGCAGCTACAGAATCCGACTTATTCAGCTTTACTTTTATAATAATTGTTCAATATATTATTCATTTGATTTGATTTGTTGTTGATGGTTCTTTAATGTACATAATATAAAAGTATAATCATTGTCTTGCGGTTTACTCCTCAAATATCCATTCCCATATCTGAGTATACGAGAAAGTCTAGGTGAGACCACTCCCGATTTTTAACTTTGCAGTCAAAATAATGACATGGTTAATTCTACATACCTCAAGACGAATATTTAACCATTCTAATTTCCAAAATAGAGCTAGGTTTACTAAATACAATCTTTTGTATACTATTTTATCACAACAAAGAAATTCCATTCATTCCATTTCATGTCTGCATTAGTCCCTCATGCCATAATGTGTGCCAAAATCCATATTAAGAGATTCATCCATCTTACAAAATGATGTTTTGTATAGACACTTATTGCTTAAGGTACACATCACTGAGAACTGTACTTCTGTAGTTCTTTTCTTTCATTTTTTTCTATGTTTTACCTCTGTTTTGTTAAAAATTATAAAAAAAAATCTCACAGCTTCAAACTTGCCAATTAATTAAAGCAAGTGGCAGTTTATTCAGGTAGAAATTATTTTGCTCCATTTTCAGATTTGCTGTTTGTACCTTTTGAGTCTTTCTGTTTGTTTTCATCTAGCCCATTACGAAATATTTTGCTTTTCCACAGAGCTCCATTAGATGGTGATGTACAGTCCTGCTCCCTATCAGTATTTATAGCCTAGAGTAGCAAAAAAAAGAAAGCAAAAGTGGTATCTGCACAGTCCAGATTAGCTGTTTGTGTAAATGAAACATCGAATTTAACAGCAAATACTGAAGTTCCTATCATAAAAAAAGCTAAGATAAAAGGGGAGTTACTTTTAAAAGTCTCCTGGTGGCCCCACACTGAGTATGCCAGCTGCAAAGAAACAGCCACACAGCTCCAGAGACACTCCTTTGGTGGTCAGGTTTCACTCGCTTCAGTGAGAAAGTTGATTGGGAGTGTGATGGAAGTTTTTATTCATATAATGACCTGAAAATGCCTGCATGGCTGGCATAAAATAAATAAAGGTTAATGTGCTTTTAAAGAGCAGTTGAAAAGAAGAAGACTGCTGCTCATGTGCAGCTGCATTTGTAACCAATCAATGTGCCAATCACGTGAAGATGAAAATGCAAAGACCAAAAAAAAAAATCACTGAAGAATAGAGACAGTTGTTTGAGGGAGCAGCTGTCAAGATTTGAGTGAGCCAAAAACGATCAATATAAATTCAGAATTCGCTTTCAGCATTGGCAGCGTATAGCGACTTTATTTTTATTGACAGCAGCTGCACAACAATAAACATTTAAGCTTTATTATTCTGAAAACCTTGGTAGCCAGTGTAGTGTCTTTGGAACTTTTACTAGACAAACATGTCATGGTGGGGGTGGTAGTATTATGAAAAAGAAATGCTCGTTGATCGAAGGAGTACATTCAAGTCAGTGTGGCACATGACGATGGCCACCCATCAGATGCTCACTTGAAATTCTGTACCACCATGTGGGCTTTTTGCAGAAACTCTTCTGAAAACCTGTTGACAAGTGATTAAGCTTTGACAGTTTTATTCATTTTATTTTGATCATGAACTTTATAAAATTAACATCAAACAAAAACTAAAATATGTACTGCATCTTGACAAATGTGTTCAACTTCAACTAGAATTTCATAATTTCTGCTGTTATTTCTTGCATCCACTCTTAAAAATAATCCCTTTTGGATAACTGCAGATAAAGATTAAAATCATATGATTTAAGTCATGAACAAAAAGATACTCATTGAAAACATCCATGTATTGATTTTATTCACTTTCTTATTTAAGTGGGTTGCAGAGATTCAGAGTCTATTTCAGAGGCACCATTTAAGGGGCAGGAGGCATACGTGGCAGCATCAGCATTATGCGCAAAGCTGGAGCCAACACCAGAGAAGGCAGTCATTGAAAATGTCCACATTAAAACTTGAAGTAAGTGGTGTATAGGAAAAATATTAATTAAAACTGAACCAAAGACCTTGAAAAAATGGAAGATGTGTTTGTGTACATTGCGTTAATAGACATTATTAATTAGTATAAGAGTAAAGCAACTCACAGACTGAGGTTTACATAATTTTACATTCTCAAACTTCCAAAATCCAGTTCAGGGTTATGGGTTTTTTTTAGCCTATCACAGACCATACTTATGCATACATATTCAGATTAATTCTTTTTGTCAAATTTACAGATACCATTTAATAACAAGAGAGTATTCTGGCATCATTGGGTGCAAGGCAGGAACTACTCCAGGACAGGGCGCCATTCCTCTACAGAAAACATTTACACATACGCTCACACTTTTTTCTCAGTCCGTATAGAGGCACCACTAAATAAGAAAGAGACTGTTCTTGTAATGTAAGCAATTCCATTACAAGCACACTTAATATATTAACTCAAAATCATTCTTCCTGACCAATTTAACACAGTATGGACAATTTGTTTAAAACTAAAAGCTACATCACACAACTCATTTCACCAGCACAAGCAAACCAAAAGTCTTTTCATCTGTGTTGTGTGCCAAGTGCTTTTATATCCTGCTTAATTTTTCAGTGTACCAAAGAGACTAAGACGAGCATGTAAAAATCTTATTGATCCTCAACCTACAGTAACCCAGTTAAACAAGAAATAATGAGATTGACTTTGCTACTGACAAAATATAAGTAACTGCGTCACCTTTTAATTACTGCATGAGGAAATAATAACTTATATTACAAAGTGAGATCACAGCAAACAGGAGTGGAGCAGGAGGTAAAACACTAAGTAAAAGTTATTACTATGGGTAAAAGGTTTAAAACATGGATTCTGGAGGGGCACAGGGACTGCATGTTTTCTTTCTAGCCACTTTCATAATTAGTTTCTCGACTCTGTATTGTTTAGGGGAAATTAGGTGAATAGGAGAACCTTTTGGGTTGAATGGCCTGTACTCATCAAAACTGTTCTAATGTTCTGTAATCAGTTACTTCTGCTAATCGAACAGTCTTATTTTTCTTTAATTATAATCTATTTGCCTTCAAATTTAGATCCCTTAATGATTTTTTTTGATGAGAATCAAAGTGAGCCAATAGATGGCTAGCCAATTTGATCCTATTTGCACTTATGTTTCTGTTATACAATATCTAAAAGCCATTCTTGAAGCATCAGCAGCACTGGTGATAGTGTGAGTGAAAATTCAGCAGGTCTTGGAATAAATTTTACGTATTTTACACATTTCTATTTCGAGACAGTGTAACCTCTATTTTTCAGTGGATGGAAGATTAATGAAAACACACAAGCAGCAGTCCAAGTAAAAGGTGAATTGACAAAGTGGTTTGAGGTGAAAACTGGGTGGAGGCAAGGATGCCTTCTGTCCGCACTCTTCAATGTCTACATTGACCGGGTCATGAGAAACATGTTAAAAGATCTAGAGTGCCAGAAATTTGGAATAAGCATCAACTATGTGAGGCCAGATGGACGAATGTGCAGAGGAGATTTAGTGGAGGGTGTTGAGGACATTCTACATATTTTGTATGCTGATTACCTTGTATTTGTCTTCTAGAGCAGAGAAACAGTGAATAAAGGTACTCGACTGTTTTGAGAAATAATTAAAAATGGAAAGGTCTATCAATAAGGGTTGGTAATACAAAATATGTAGTTACCCATGAGAAGAAGAACAGCAACAGAATGTTAAAGAAAGAAACATCAAGAGAAGAAAGAGTAACTAATTTTATCAGTCAGGATAGCCTGGTAGATGAAACGTATTTCTCAGCAATGAAGATGGAGTGCAGGATAATTTTTTGTCTTTCAGGTTCAACCATTTGAGAAAACCTCTGTGGAATCAAAATTGTGTGAGCCTTGAATCCAAGTAGCGGTATACAGAGCCACTGTCCTTTCAATAGTTCTATACAATTTGGAGGCCTGGACTTGCACTAGCAATGACTATGCTATCAAGAAGCATACTTGGCAGGAAAATAACAAGCAATGCAGCCTTACACAAAGAGACAAGACTCTGGCCACTTCAGAATATGGTGAGAAACTTCTGGATAAGATTGGCTAGAGAGGTCAGGCAAATGGGCAATGACAGAATACAAAAGTGTATACTTTTTGGAACTCTTGTAGAAGATAACTCAAGATGAACTTGATGATCAATTTGAAAAGCAATTGTTCTGTGGTTAACATCACTGGTGATCAGTAAAAACAGAAGGCTAATAACTGACCCAAATGGCTTCACAACATCTCGCCACTAGCTTCTGAAAGGAGGAAATAGTATACTTATTGTTTTTGTTGTAGTTGTTTAACATTTCTATTCTGAGCCAAAGTAACTTCCGTTTTTCATGTGGTTGGAAGATTAACCCACTTCTTAGAATGTGGTATATTGTCTCATGGAATACAGACCTGTTTTTAATGTAGTACTAGGGGGCTTCGCCCCTGCTCACTTCGTTCACCCACCTCCGCCCTCCTGCGCTGCGTGCCAACCACTTCGCGCCTCAGTGAAGAGGGGGGCTGAACGCACCCCAAGGAGACGTGATCGCTCCTCTGACACCCCCTCTTAAACTATGATACAATGGGAAACACATACAGTTTTGCTTGATCAGCTGCTGGATTGCTGCTGCTTCAGTGCTACGTGATCTCCATTTTGTGCGGCGCACTTCTGTCATATCACCTATATCCATATATTCGATCTCTTTTCGCTTTTACCTTTTCATCAATATCGCATTGAATTTTGATTCCGTGTTTGGAATTACATTGTGACAACGCAACGTCTAACTGCCCGTGAGTGAATATCGTTTCTTTCTCTCTACAAGAAATGTGTCAGACATAACCACGCAGGACTTTTCCAAATTTCTTTGCACAAGCTCTTGTCTCACGGTGCTTCCGGCCCAGAGCGTGGTTACATCATTTGGCACGAAGACTTGTCTCGTGGGATGTGAAAGTGTCTCTGAGACAATCACGTCTCGTCTCCTTCCAAGATTTTTTTTTTATAATAGAGAGATTTACATTTTTGGAATATGGGGGGAATCCACAATGCCCAAAGAAAATCCTATAGTGACATGATGGATGGTGAATGTTGAAACAAATTAGGAACAAAAATGTAGAAATATGAGGCAGCAGAATTAGTCTGTAACCAAAAATGTGTTGCTGAAACAGGTACAAATTCTTTGTAACAAAGCACTGAATATGGAAGATACTGTCTTAAGTCAAGATTGCTGGTTGACTGCTCGGTAGAAGCATTTGGTGGCTCTGTTAGATACTGAACAATTCAAACTGATTGCTAATTGCTTTGTAAAGCAGTGTGTGTTGATGTGTTGACAATGAAATGAAGTATTTAAAATACAGACTAATTGATTGTTGATTTCTTCGAAAAACACTTCGCACCGAATTTGAAAAGAGCTGTTTGATAGATTAGTAAAATACTTTGTGATAGTGCTGCCTGTGAAAAGAACTGTATAAAATGTAATGGATTGCCTGGTGGTTAAAATTCTGAGTCTGTCCTTTGCTTGGCATCATTTTGCTTGTTGTGTTAACAAACAAGTGTTATCAAGACAAAGGTGATTTGCAAATTTCCTAAGCCTTTATGTGTTACCCTTATCTATAAGTAGGCAAATGTGAGGATTGAGATAACTTGACTGAAAATAACTAAAGATAGTGACATCTAATGGAAATGCTAATCTCCTATGTAAATGTAGATGCTGAAGTGCAAGCACCTGTTGGCGCACGAACAGTGGAAGGAGATAGCGCTAATGCTTAAGGATTAAGCATCTCTGAAGCTTAACATATTGGTGTCTTCACCTGCCGAGTCTCTGCCTGTACAAATTGATCTCAAGGCAAAACAAGTCACATATGCTGACTACGCTTCCACCTGTTATTGAAATTTCCTTAAGTTAATGCAACCGAGAGTATGTGCTGACAATTTATACTTGTAGGTAAGTCGGACCTTTTGCTATTAATTTATATTTTTTGCATTACCATATTTTTGTACAAGTATAACTTTACTTAAAGGCTAAATTAATAAGACAAATGTCACTTTGCAGTCAGAGCAGTAGCATGCATTGTAAATTGGAGCTCCCACATGTTCAGTGGCCTCAGGCTCAAACCCTGGCCAAGCACTTTGTATGTTGAATTTTCTCCGCATACCCACATGGTTTCCCCATTGTAGGCATGTGAGTTAGTGTACTTAGTGATGAACTAAGCAGCAGGGTTGGTTCCTGCCTTATAACCGATGTTGCTGGCTAAAGCTCCAGTCCCTCATAACTCTGTATTAGAATGAGTATGTTCAACATAGTCTGTTTGTGTTTTATATCACTTAGACTCATTTATATGAATTTGCTTAATTAGATTTACAAAATTAGCATTTGCTTAATATAAGCATTTAGAGTGTATTGTATAAGTAAAACAAGAAAAGATCATAAAGAGTTTGGGCACCACAGTGACCCTGTATAATTGGTAGAAAAATAGTAAAGAAAATTAATTGCACACCAGTTTATAGACGTCTTCAACTTACTGTGTCTAGATTGCAATGGAACCAGCTATGAGGCTGGGCAAGCAGTAGAGGTGGATCCAGTAGGTTTGGAAACTGGAAGTGACATTAGTGGTCTTCGGCTGCTCTGCAGAGGGAGGAAGAGGAGAGGCAGATAGATAGATAGATAGATAGATAGATAGATAGATAGATAGATAGATAGATAGATAGATAGATAGATAGATAGATAGATAGATAGATAGATAGATAGATAGATAGATAGTGTGCGGGAGGAACGATCTCCTCAGTCTGTCAGTGGAGCAGGACATTGACAGCAGTCTGTCAATACGGCACCACCCCATGATCCGGAGTAGAATTGCCATCAGATGAGCCCAGAACTTGTCCCCCAAGTGCATGTGTGACACTATATACAAGAAAATGGTACTTACTATACTTCTGAAGAGTTTGGGGACAGAGATAAAACACTGTGTAAAATAAAGGGCACATTTGTTGACAGTACAGATTCA
The DNA here is from genome assembly GCF_900747795.2 of Erpetoichthys calabaricus. Classification (NCBI taxonomy): domain Eukaryota; kingdom Metazoa; phylum Chordata; class Cladistia; order Polypteriformes; family Polypteridae; genus Erpetoichthys; species Erpetoichthys calabaricus. The sequence goes on from NC_041398.2 coordinate 237,114,874, forward strand.
TAATCATTTCTTTAAATAAGAGCAAAATACAGTATGTTAAAACAAATATTTAATGGGATGCAGAAATGTGAATCAAACAAAATAAAAATGTTAAGTATACTTTTTCTCTGAAGTGATGTTCCGAGAGATCTATCAAAAGATGGTGCATGTGCCCTTGGAATTTAAAGGAAAGTTTTAACTAGTTTTAACCTGGTACAATGTAACACTGAGTATTATCTAGAAGAATATCCCAACAGAAATGAAGACAGATTAATTAATAACCAAGGCAGGACTGGTAAGTATGGAAGCATATTCTGTTATTTTGCAAAAGTATTGCATTATTTCACAATAATTATCGTGTTATTTCACAAAGATATTGCTTGCTGTGGCCAGTGTTATCGTGCATACATGTTTTCTGGATGTCTACTGACAGCTGTTGATGGAAAGATTAAGCAAGCCTTTTGTTTGAAATGAAGTGAGAAGAAGTTAAAAAATACAGCTATACAGTAAATTTAGTTTTAGTCACATTAAAGTTATGTTTTAGCATAGACAGAGTGATAGGAAAGAGTTGTCATTCCTGCCTCACAAAGCCATGGTTTGCATGCTCTCCTTGTGTATTTGTGGATTGATTGGTATTGATGTGTGTGATTGCCTGTTTTGACAATGAAATACTGGAAATGTGTCAGTAATACTTCTCAGTTGAAATAAATATGTTTAGTCCTTAATGTACTGTGAAGTAAATATAATCCATCCCCTTTTTATCCATTCCCCTTTTCCACCGCCAAGTGACTGAAGATTCAAGGTATTAACACTAGCCACTGCACCAGAAAATCACACCAAATTATTTATTTGGAAATAACTGGATTAAAACTAAACCAATATTTTATATATATGATTCTGTTATTGGACAGCACACTTTTTTTGTGATTGGCTGTGTGACTGTGCCTTGCAAAGCACCAGAGTACTGTTCATTACGTATGCTTCCTGCCTTATACCAAGTGCTGTTGCGAATTTCACTGGCTCCCCGTCACCCTAAACTGGGCTGATTACATTTACAGCTCAGCACGTATAGGATTAAATGTTTAACTGTAACTTTTGCTCAGTTCTTGTCATTTGATTGCACACTACACACATTCTAAACATGTTCGTCGCTAGCTGTCATTAGATGGCTGAAGCACACATGTGAACGATGTTATTACCGACTCCAGCAGGCCATGTCTTTGCAAAATAATACAATAATTTTGTTTTTAGTTTTTTTTTTTTTTTGAGTGGCACTAATAAGCTTCATAGTTAAGAACATGTTAGGAAACGGTTGTGTTTTCAAGACCTGTGTCAATAAAGTTACCTTAATTTAATGTTGATTTTTTCACAACTTTACATGTAATGTCTTCTTCTTCTTCTTTCGACTGCTTCCGTTAGGGGTTGCCACAGCGGATCATCCTGTTCCATATCTTTTTGTCCTCTGCATCTTGTTCTGTTACACCCATCACCTGCATGTCCTCTCTTACCACATCCATAAACCTTCTCTTAGGCCTTCCTCTTTTCCTCTTCCCTGGCAGCTCTGTCCTTAGCATCCTTCTCCCAATATACCCAACATCTCCAAACCAACACAGTCTCGCCTCTCTGACTTTGTCTCCCAACCATCCAAGTTGAGCTGACCCTCTAATGTATTCATTTCTAATCCTGTCCATCCTTGTCACACCCAGTGCAAATCTTAGCATCTTTAACTCTGCTACCTCCAGCTCTGTCTCCTGCTTTCTGGTCAGTGCCACCATCTCTAACCCATATAACATAGCTGGTCTCACTACCATCCTGTAGACCTTCCCTTTCACTCTTGCTGATACCTGTCTGTCACAAATTACTCCTGACACTCTTCCCCACCCATTCCACCCTGCCTGCACTCTCTTTTTCACCTCTCTTACACAATCCCCATTACTCTGTACTGTTGATCCCAAGTATTTAAACTTATCCACCTTCGCCAAATCTACACCCTGCATCCTCACCATTCCACTGACCTCCCTCTCATTTACACACATGTATTCTGTCTTGTTCCTACTGACCTTCATTCCTCTCCTCTCTAGAGCATATCTCCACCTATCCAGGGTCTCCTCAACCTGCTCCCTACTGTCGCTACAGATCACAATGTCATCAGCAAACATCATAGTCCACGGGGACTCCTGTCTAATCTCGTCTGTCAACCTGTCCATCACCACTGCAAATAAGAAAGGGCTCAGAGCCGATCCCTGATGTAATCCCACCTCCGTCACTCCTACCGCAGACCTCACCACAGTCACATTTCCCTCGTATATATCCTGTACAACTCTTACATACGTCTCTGCCACTCCCGACTTCCTCATACAACACCACAGCTCCTCTCAAGGCACCCTGTCATATGCTTTCTCCAGGTCCACAAAGACCTAATGCAACTCCTTCTGGTCTTCTCTATACTTCTCCATCAACACCCTCAGAGCAAACATTGCATCTCTGGTGCTCTTTCTTGGCATGAAACCATACTGCTGCTCACTAATCATCTCCTCACTTCTTAACCGAGCTTCCACTACTCTTTCCCATAACTTCATGCTGTGGCTCATCAATAAATGATTATTGTTCACAAGCCACAAGTAGATACTTGTTAGTTAAATATTTTATTCATGACATATTTGAAGGGGGAGGATTTTTTTTCTTGCTGTTTTGTGGCAACTTTCACAATTTATTATGTTACAGATATATATTACTATATAAGAAAAAGTATCAAACATAGCTTTACAACATCTGGTTCCTGATTACATAAACTATCCATTGAAATATCACATTTTGTTCCCATCTTAGTTGCGTGTGTGCGTCTTAAGGTTCCGTTAACTGCTAATTTCAAATTTAAACCATTTATCCTTGCCATGATATGAGTACCTTAAGTTCATGACCTGACCTAAAACATGTATTACATTTGGGTGAAAAACAACCTTTACAATTGACATCTGCAGATTAGGCAGTGAAACAAATGATAAAATGTATACACTCATATAATCATTTTATGTTGTAAAGGTACCAAAGGCAATCAAAAGGATGGTACTTTTGCTTACTCCTCAGTTTAAAAAATGCTTATTGATTTAGTGGAAAACATACAATTATTAATATGTTTTAATTAAACATATCTTTTTAATTGAATACCTATGCAAATGTTTCAAGGCATAGTGCTAAGCAATAGGTTTTAATGCTAAAGACGTTAATAGGATTACAATGCCCTGTGACAAAAATCCTCTTAGGACATTCATGGCTCACAATCCTTTGTATTTGGGCAATTGGCACAAGATAAATATTTACACTAATAGCTTTTGTACTATGTTTCGTTTAAAAAGTCTTAAACATGACATGGAAACATGAAAAAGAGCAATGAAGGACCTGTGCTGGTTCATTCAAACTTGTGTATTTTTTCTGCACTGATTTAAGAGGAGCACAAAAGCCTTCCACGTGGCTAGAAGGTTAAGAAAATTAACAGATTACCCCTACCTTGGGGCTAAACCTCAGTCACGAGACTAGTGTTTCCTCACAATGTGTTGAACATTTCATCAGTTTACAGCCCTCACTGTGAAGACTTTTTTTTTTAGATCTTTTGCCCTAAAATGGCCCATAATGAGCAACGTCTAATTGTGGTATGACTCAGTATGGTCTGAGTCAGGAATATGACATGCTGCCTTCCTTCAGAACTTTAAATATATATTTTTTTTGTTTCTTTGTAAGAAGATGATGATGATGGTGTCTTGTACGCACCATTTTTATATAAACTTGGAAAACCTAAAATGTATCCCCCCATCCTGAACAGGCATTTCTACATTTTATCTACCCCTTTGATAAGTGCTGTCCCAGACCTCCTCTTTAATTCATACTCTACAACTGTCATAAATATTTTTAAATTGGAAATTTTAAGCACTTCAACATTGTTTTGTTAAAATCTGTTTCTTTAGGGAAGAGGGGTACTTTTGTGGTAACTGATGCCCTCTGTAAGCAACATTTTAATCAACTATTATTGGCAATATCCAGGTAATTATGGGCATTCTGTGGCAGAGCTGGCCCACTCAGAATATTTTATGGGCCGTCATCCATAGTTCATTTTATGTAAAAATATACTTTCTTCTCTCACTGTGGCAATTTGATTGGTTGTTACTGACAGTCTGTGGCATAAAATTATGTAATGGAGGAACAGATGGATATGTACATTAGGTGGTTGATAATGGTTGATAATAATACACTGCCTGTACAGTGTTCATTAAAAATAGTGTATATTATTATGATTTTTATACAAAAACTTAATTTTTGACACATTTAAACCAATTTACAGCACTGAGTAATAGGAAATCTACTAATAATGCTTTCTCATTTAACTTCTATGCATTCTGAATATATAAGAGCAGAACTCTTTTATTGATTTAAAAATGACTGACATCAGATGTCATTGGTCGTAGTTTGATGTCATCATCTCCCTGGAATCAATGAATATAAGTTGATGCTTGTGCTACAAAACCATAGTAAGGTGTTTCCAGGGTTTTCACCATTTTTTGGACCTTTATTAATAATTCTCCAAATTCACAAGAGTAAACATAAAATACATACTGAAGGCACCAGACTCATTTCAGTAACCATTTCATATAACACAGAAGGATTTCATGAAATTAGTATAAAATAAAAATAATTAAAATATAATGTTTTATTCTAATTATAAGAAATGAAGCTCATGTTTCAACATAAATCATTTTTTTTACACATTATTCATTAATCACTCTGCAAGCCAGCTTCCATTGTCTGGTTTGAGGAAGTGTTGCCTATTGTTGCATCACTGGGCATAGTTCAGGAATCCTACCTTGGATGGAAACCTGAAGCAGTCTAAGGGTATATTACAGTAATTGTTTTAGATAGAAAATACGTTTGAAGTAATTCATAAATAAATTTAAACTCATTTATAACAAGATACAAGATACAGTCCATTGTAAATCCATCCATTTAATAAGTGTATTAAACTACTTCAGGAGGTGTTTGAGGCCGTAGTCTGTTGTAACATCAACTTCTGGAAAGTGGAAAAATCAGCAGTCCCTGTAGTTGATGTAAAATTTACATGAAGAATACATGGTTGCAGAAATAATTGTAGCTTGCTTTATAGTAGTAAACAGTCAACAAAAGCACAATGATGTATATTTTAGTAGTGTTTACACATTTATTGAGTGATTTATGTCAGAAACAAGGGAAGAAATGGATTAGAAGCATAAATCTTTTTTATACTTGATTATACATTAAGTAGCTCCGCACTACACAGAGTTGGCTTATCACTTTCTTTTTTAAGGTATACGTATCAGTCTTGTGTGGTTGCAGTTAATGTTTTCAGTGCTTCTTTGAAAATGTTTTTCATATATCACTCTTCCTCACAGATGCTAAAAAGAAACTAGAGCTTTCAATTTGTTGAATATAAAAAATGATGCATAATTTACTTTCAATTTACTTGAATTTAAATGGGTCTTATTTAATTTAGTTTTTATTATAAAATACAAATTTGAGACATAGTAAATGTATTTTTAAAAATTCACCATTTATGCTTGTATATACTGAATCATGTTGATTAGGAAGATGCACGCTACTGCAGGACATGTTTTACGAAATGCATCATTACATTTGTAACTTTACACTCTTAGCACGCCGTGACCCTTCAAAGTAGCTGCTAATACTTTGTATAAGTCCATTGGGTGTAACGTATTTAAGACTTAAAGAATACCTTGGCGCACATGTAGGGAATGTATTGTAATGTCAACATGTCTGGTAAGAGCCTTTACTGAGCAAATCAGTTCTTTGAAAGATCCACTGCTACTGAAACATTTCTTCTTTGGAACATTAGAACAATAGTGATGAGAACACGCCATTCATTTCAAGAAGCTCATCTGTCCTATATACCTTGGTTCTCCAAAATAACATGAAGTCGAAATTTGAAAGTCCCTAAAGTTCTTCTTTTCCACCACACTACTTGGTATTTTATTGGTTATGTCTATGTATTTGTTGTCACATATTATAGTGCAAAAACGCAGGCACTTTCTATTTCTGTATTTCTAATAAATGAGGCTCATGTTTCAGCATAAATCATTTGACCTTAATTTTTACACTTAATTTATTTCTTCACTCTCTAAATCTTCCTCCAATATATGGAATACAGAACAATTGCTTTGTTGCACTGTATAATTTTAAAACAAATATAAAACTATTGTGAGCAGCTTGTGTGAAGTTTATTTTAACACATTGTAATGCAACAATTATAGATAAAACACAGATAGGCCTCAGTCCCTAACATCGGATTGAAAAATAAATTACCACTGCCTTGCTGAAGATAAATAAAATATATTCCCAGTTGAACCTCTCCAAAGACCCAATGCAACTTAATCTGTTTAGATGAGACCCTTACCAATAATATAAATATTAATGTTTGAAAATCAACAGAGGAAAATTAACAACCATCCATCGTAGGGCAAACACACATACACACTCCGACCACACACATCCCAACCACCAGGGGCCAATGTAGCATCGCCAGTATATCTAACTTGCATCCATCTAACTTGACTGCGGAAACTGGAGGACCCAGAGGAAACCCACAGAGACATGCAAACTCCGTGCAGGGAGGACCCGAATAGGTATAAATGATATTCTAAACAATGTGTATGTGGATTTAATTAACTTTATTCTTTTTTTATTGTAAATGTGCACTTGAACTGCCATATGCATACATACACTCAAGTCCACTGATCTCAACATAGAGTTACAGCACCCTCCCAAATAGTGACGTGGGGTAGGGGATTGAAGGAGGTACATCTCCAGAACAATTGATAGAGTATGTTGGTATCATGAGAGATTGTTGTTGTTTTTTTTTTTAATGCCATGATTGTACATTTCTGATGAGATTTCTGCAAGTATAGATTCTACTGCTACTTAGTTGTATGACTCAATCTTATTAAACAAGACCCATCAGACTATTGCATGGGCCAAAATATTTCACCTTGGGCAACAAAAATGCAAATCACTTTTGACCCCCCTTTCTAGTGTCTTTAAGGCAAAACAGAAAAGTACGTGTTTGGCAAGCTTTTCATCTTTAATGTGGACTGCATCTTGTCAAAAGACCATACAAAATTTAAACGTTGGGATAGCAGGGTGCTAATTCAGTTTATTGCTGTCAGGCAAGAGGAACAAAAGAACAAAATAAAAACTTGAGTATTTTGGGTAGCACCATTATGCTGTCTTAACTGAGTTTATTTTGGGTGATATGGTGCTTAAATAAAAACAGCAAATGGAAGAGGCATTACCACCACCCTGCTGTCAGCAATGATATCACACAAGATGAAGGTTGTATCCATGGTATCCTTTACCATCTGTAATACTTGCAGTAATTGGTCTTGTTAAATGGAAGTTAAATGCTCCTCAAAGTTTGCCTCAAATTTTTGTGAAAACAGCATCATAGCTGAGTCACCTGTGTCAGGTGTCTTGTTGTGTGCATTAAAAGTTTAAGCAGATTACCATGGTAAGTCTGCTCTATGGGCATTATCTACTAAACCCTTGCTTTCTAAGGACCTTTGCAATATGGGTATCCAACAGTGCCTCTGCCATTTCCTGATTAATTCAAAGATAATTCTGGTTGTTTCCCATATAAAAACTAAAGGAGAGTTGCCTGTGGATACTTACACAACCTTTCTCTTGATAAACAGTGGCCACTGTAGAATGCCTTTCAGAGTAGTTGGAAAAAACGTACACAGAAATGGAATCTTTCTCTTTACTTCATACAGTATGTTGTGGTTTGATAAATTTGGAGTACATAAGTATTGCTACTTTTCACCACGTTTTATATTTTATATTTTATTGCTTGTCTACTGTTGGATGGAAAAAATGTTTATGCAAAATGTTTTGTCACATAATAGAATGAATCTGTTTGCTATTGCTTAACAGAAACGCTATGCTTGTAATCCATTGTGAATTGTTTTTTGGCTGTATCTGATGTGAAAGACAATATACTGGGTAAGCAAAGACTAAGAAATGTGCAATGTTAAATAGGTGTATAATGTAAATAACAAAATTTTGTATATTTCAGGTATCAATGGGGACCAATGCTGAAAAACAGTATCAAAATATCCATTCAAATTCAAATCTCAAAGTAAGTTGTGTCACATAAATTACCTGTCAAATATCCAGTCATAATCCTTCAACATATATATTTTGGTTAAAGTATTTTTCAAAAAACAATGTTAATACACTGATGACTTAATATTTAGCTGTCAAAAAACAGATAAAGTGAAGTAAACAGATAAAAATGGGAACAGTTTGATGCATGATATTGCTAGGTTAAAACACTTATATACAGTACTGCAAAAAAGCAGATGTTAATCAATGAGCTCTTTAGAAGATTGTACTCTTCAAAAAGTCCGGAAACTGAATCCCTGCAGCATTCTAAATCTTGCCATACATTGCTGTTTGCTTAGAGAAAATTTGTCACATTTTTTGCCAAAATAGTGATTTTTGTTCAATTCATTTTTATGATGCATATATTTAAAAACAGGTGTATTAAAAATGTACAATATATAGATTTTTTTTTATTCTTGTTGGTGGTGCAAATTTGCCTGGGTTGGGTGGGGTGACACCAACTGTGCTTCACTATCATTTAAATCAAATTTTAATATGTTAACAAATAAAGCAGTATGCATTTTTGCTGATTTTCCATTAACAGACATTTTTAAGTGTAAGTTTGAACATGCATACAAAATTGTATTATGAACATCTGTAGGAACGGAACTCATTAGTAGCCCGAGACCCGTCTATACTGTACTGTGCAAAAGTCTTGTGAAAACACTAGGTAATATAAAAATATATGCAAAAAATGTATCAACAATTTCTTACATTTTTAAAACAGTTTTTGTGTACATTTCCAATGCCAAACTGAAACAATTCTGTTTTTCTGCACTGCTGTGTATTTTTGTCCATATATTCCTGTACTAAATTCTTCAAATTGTTTTACATGATTTGATAGAACTCTTCTTTTGACCATGGCTGTTTTTTGTTGTTTTTTCTGTTCAAGTAAACTAAGATGGCCAATCTAATGTTTTCAGTGTTCCATCTGTAGATGTCTCCTTCAAGTTTGTCTTACTCTTGTTTGCAGTGTGTAGGGGGTTGTTATACTGCTAGAGGCTGCAGATATTTCCAGTATGTCATTTTCTCAGAGGTATGGCATGATGAAATTATATTTTATATATTTCTCAGCAGTGATCATTCCATTGATTTTGACCAGATTTCCTACACCATTGGCTGAAATGCACTCCTTTACTATGGCAGAGCTGCCACTGTGCTTGACAGAAGGCTGCAGAAATGCATCATCATACTTTCTTTTGAAATACTGCTGTCTTTGTCATAGTAAAACGTGAATTGTTTTAGATCATAAGAACTTCTGCCACTCTTTGTTGCTCCTTGTGCATTATGGTCTTTTAATTCTTTCAGTGTTCTGTTTTAAGTTTATGTTGTACAGGTGCAGGCCCAAGTGATCAATGTGGTATTTCCGTTTAAAGACAGGGTCAAAACAATTATAAGGAGTCACCTTGCGGTCATAATACAGGCGAATCTAGTAACTTTTAACTAAAAATGGGCAGTAAACTGGTTGATCCATTCTGTATGTTATTCTTCTTTCAGTATGCTTTTTAAAATGATATACTGGAGTACTAATAATCAGTACAAACATATTTACACATAAAACATGTTATATTACAAAAAATGTAAATCTTTGTATGTGGGAGATGTGATTTTGTTTCAATGCATCAGTTGTAGGGGGGAAATCATAGAGAGTGTGGTGTTTGGGCACCAAGTCGCGGGCCCTGTTTAATTAGCTGAATACACTTTTAGAAAAGGAATGCAAGATTAAAAACGAGGGACTGTTGATCCTTTAAACAGTAGACATCTTGAAAAAACTTGTGTCCCCAAAGGGATCAGGGTCTAAAATAAACACTGACTTCAGTTTGCTCCTTGGCTTATATAGGAGACTGCTCTGTGGGGTGTAAGTTACATCAGTGTTTACCAGCAAAGTCATCCTCCACTCAAGGGGAAACAACATGGGAGCTGTTAACGACTGGGTTTCAACTCTATAATTCACCATTGTTCTTACCAGTTTAAAGCCAGTAAGTCACTCCTGTGGTGTGTGCGTGTGTGAAATAGTGTTTTAAAGGTTACATTTTTGTCTGTGGACTCGTATGTGAACTGTATGTAATAAGATGGTGGTGCATGATTCAGTCAGATTGGTGAGTCAATGCTAGCTCTGAATTGAATTAAGCTGTTTGACAATGTGTGTATGTTTAAGTTCAGTGATGGAAAGAGAGAGAGGATGGGAGTAAGAGATGTCTTGCCCTGTGTTTGCTTGACAGCAGTGTCAGTAAGAAAGAATCTGCATTTTTATTGGTTGAAGCTGGTGAGATGGATACCGGCCATCATATCAACTTGAGTAGCAGAGCTCTTTGACAGATATGAAATGTGCCAGTGTTTACAATTAATCAATAACACATTCTTCATTTGTTAAAAAAAATTACATTATACCAAAACCATTATACTTTTTAATTATACCATCCATTCTTATGTTTAACAAAAAAACAAATACAAAATCTGTAGTCTAAACCAAAAATCAAACTGAAATCCCCCACCTTTTTTAAGTTGCAAAGTCTTTCAATTGAGGATTAAATGTTAGGACACCTTCCTGATGATGATGCCATCTTTTATAATTGCATAATGATGGTGCCACATTGACAAGACCAGCAGTAGATTCCATTCCTGTAACCAGAGTGGACTCACTCGTGAAAACCATACCAAAAACCCATATAATAATGATACAAATGATAAACACAAATCACAAGAAAAAAAATCTTAAGATATTAAACAAAATGAACAGAAATAACATTCAGTTTGCTGCCATTACCCCAGAGTAGTTTCTTGGCTGCAACATGCCCTACAAGACTTTCTTTCAAGAATTCTTTGTATAGTTGAAGAGCAATAACTTTACTTGATTTCTTTCTGTTCCATAAGGAGTTCGCTTAAGTACTGTTCACCAGATACAGTGTTTTAGGTCTTCCATTGTGTTTTCGGTCTTCAGTTTGCTCAGTTTCTTCAGATTTATTTATGACAGCTTGAAAACCACATCTTGAAAATCCAGTTTGGGCTGCTGTTGCTAGCTGACTGTAGCCTTGTTGATAAAAAAAATCCTGTGATTTCCAAAGTGTGTTACCTTAGTTATTTCCAAACATCCCTTTAAGGCACCAGAGTATTTGTGGTTATCCACTAGCACACCAGGATCAGTTAATCAGTACGTAATTAATTTAAGCCATGTGTGCTGCTGGTGGAATTTAGCAAATGCAGTATATATAATGGCTGGGTTGCTTCAAGGAGAGATTTTAGAACCAATTCTGTGTTGTTTTAATCATGTCAGAAAATAACACGTTTTTGAAAATCAGAACAAATTCTTATTACTTTTTATTATGCCATTATTTATCTGTGTGTAGTTTAATATACTGTTTTTGTGACCAAATAAACAGTACTAAATAAACTTTAAAAATGAGGTTTGAACAAAAAAATGCACTAATTTGGTTTGTTTAGAACGGCACTGGAAAACCTCAATATAGTGTACATAAAATTGTTAGTCTTTAGGAAGCCTGCTTTGTTTGTAGTCTATTTGGAGATATATTGGTGAGCAATGCTACATGGTGACCCAAGACTTTTTACTCAGTAAGAAAGTGGTGGAGCTTGTGACCACAAAGTTTAATATAAACGTGCAACCTCACCAACCACCATGTGCAAAGTACTCTCATTCCCCATTCACATTACTATGTTTTTGTTTAAAAACATACAGACATTAGTCTTTTGTTCATACTACACAAGCATGTCCAACCTTCAAATATGAAACTTCTGGAAACACTCTCCAGAGCTGTGTGCTCCTGAAACGCAGCCTCAGCATTGTGCAGTGGATTGGGAAAAACAGTTCTTCAAAAATGCAGACCCTAAGCAGGCTCTGATTTCTACATAACCCTTCCCTGATTGGATCCTGCTAATTATAACATCTCACTCCCTGACTGGTCACCCTTTACAAAAGAAAAACATTCCAACACAGCCAACATAGTCAAGTTGCATTGCATAGTGCTTTTGTATTACTTATCTGGATGGATCAGAATTACATTTTGTACAGTCTGAATGTGCTGCATGTATAACCAAAAGCCAAATAATTTAGTTACATTTTTGAGAAAAATCCCTTACTTGGTGGTATTACTGTTCCTTCAAGGATCGCCAGATTTGGGTAAGATGCCTCTGCTGCATGCGTACTGTACATGCCCAGTATAGGTGGATGGTAAACTAAATGTGTTTTTGATCAATTTAGTATGGACAGAGATGCTTTTGTAAATGATGTGAAAATGCTAGTGTGGATGGAGGTTGTTTTAATTTAAAAATTCCATTTTGAAATAAAAACATGTAGTGTGGATGTAGCCTCATGTTCCAACCGTACAAGATTTCATAAATCATACAAACAGTAAAAAAACATGTTTGATTAATAGTAACAGAAATCTTCGTAATTCAGTGGTGAATAATCTACCAGAAAGCATTTTTTTTTTTAAAAAAAGGACACGTTAACTCTTTGTTAAAATATTAATTCATTCATCCATCCATCCATCCATTTTCCAACCCGCTGAATCCGTACACAGGGTGACGGGGGTCTGCTGGAGCCAATCCCAGCCAACACAGGGCACAAGGCAGGAACCAATCCCGGGCAGGGAGCCAGCCCACCGCAGGACACACACACACACCCACACACAAAGCACACACTAGTGCCAATTTAGAATAGCCAATCCACCTAACCTACATGTCTTTGGACTGTGGGAGGAAACCGGAACGCCCGGAGGAAACTGTTAATTCATTTATCATCTTATTTTTCACCCATCTTTTTCAGGCCAAACTTCTCAATTCCTGCCATTGTTCTTTGTTTCACTCCTCCCTCATACTTTTTCTCCAAATTGAACTTCATAGGCTATGGTTCCACTCACCCCTTGTATATTTCATACCTTTCTTATTCTTGTGTTATACAGCTTTAAACAGTGTATAGATATGTTCATTATTTTGCATTTTTAGTTTAGAATTAACCAACATCTTGGTCAGACCTATAGAACTTGCTATTCACAAAAAAGAGTCTGGAAAAGTGTGTATGCAACTATTAATACAAAAATCAGGATTTATTAAATAAAAAAAAAAAACGATGTGAGAACTTGTGTATATTCACAGCAGCTCTAAAGCATCTGTAAGCAACATTTTGTAAAAAAAATGGGAAATGATGACACCATTGATCAAGCAGGGAAATGCAGTCAAACTAGATGAACGATGACTCATATTATTATGTGCACTAACGTGACAAACATATTAAAGCTCAAAAGTGATTAATATATGCAAAATCTTTTTGAAATCCCCTTTAGGAAGGCCAATGCTTTGTAATAGCACTGAAGAACTTTTTTTTCCCCTCAGTTTAGAGAACTTGTCATGCAAAGCACAGTAAAAACACTGGTGTAATGCACTTCCTGCATACAGAAAGCTCTAAATCTCATGCCCGTAAGCCTATTGATAGCTTATTGGTTTGACACCACATGGCTTTTTTGGCTGTACTTGAAACTATGCACATGGTCATATACAAAGGGACCAGCAGGATTTTCCTTTTTTGCCCATAACTGGCTTATGAATCAATATTGCCTCCCAAGAGCCATGCGGTATTACCACTGCTGGTATGAAGCCCTAGTCATGGGGCATCTGGAGCATGCACTGCTTAAGTTAATAAAAAACAAAACCCTTGCTGTCTATAGTGTTTGCAGTTCTAATGTTTAGGCTCGTAGAGTGCACCGCTTGAGTGACCTAACTGCCGCCTCATTATCCATAGCGCTTATTCAGTATTGTTAGACTTTGAGGAGTGGGTCTGGGTTCTCTATTTGTGTGTGGACCATGCCTTCCTTGAGTTACCAAAACGCTGCCCCTCTGTTTCCATAGCATGGACCCTTACCGAAACTGGGTCCAAATGGTGTTGCTAAATGGTTTCACCTGCTCTGGGTTTTCCCAACAATTAGGGCAACTGACAACACGCAAAGATAAAAGGCATCTAGCCAGAGTGATGCTGCTTTCATTAATCATAAACAATGACTTTGTATTAACACACAAGTCATTTGCAAAGGTGAGACCGACAAACATCATCCCACAGTGGACTGGGTCAACCCATCATTCATTTATTTTGAGGCAAAGTAGCACCAGCAGATGACTTGCGCATGGTGCTGCTGTACGTGAGGGCTGGTTTGTTGGTAAGATAAGCCACAGTTTTTCAGAAGGCCAATGCTACTTACTGTAACAGCAATCATGTCATTATACTGTATGTGCCAGGTGAAAGTGACTATCTGCTCCGATACTGGTACCTTGTGCCCTTCTCTGATCCTGTGCACCGTAGGATCCCTCAAATGCAGGTGGCAGTGTCTCACCGCATCAAGTGGGAGGCTGCTCTACCAGCCAGTGAATGTATGAAGGTCTGCAGCATCACAGCTACATATAGATGTGGGTGGCAACCAGGTGGTATTCAAGGCACATATACATGTAATTTATAAAGTGTAAATTGCATAATCAGGTTTATACTTTATATATATATAAAAAAAAAAAAAAAAAAAAAAAAAAGCAATTGCACTTTACTGTGTTTTTTTGGCAAAAGCATATTTTCACACTCACATCCACACACCATATTTTAAATGAGATTGGTAATCTTCAAAATAGCATTTTAAAATGTAAGAAATGGACGGTCCATTTTTCACAGTGATAGATGTGGTTAGATAAACCTTTAATGTAAAAACTTGAGGGTAACAAGCATACAACAGATCACATATAAATTAACCCCCCCAGCAGTGCCATGTCTGTCTTCATTAGTCCACTTCTATATTTTTTCTTATCATAAAGGAGCCAAAAACATTGTAAGGGTGGTATTGCATCTTTGCAACATGCCCATCAAAGGGCACATCCACACTTGGGCAAATTTGAATCTGCATCTGCCCAGAATAGTATTTTGAATTATGGAAGGGAAAATCCAAGTGTGAAAAAGTACACTTGAGCAGACTATGAAAGACAGCAAGAGAGGAAAGGAAAAAAAAAATACCCCAAACTCACTGGCACCAGTGTGCTTTATCAACCCACTCAATTTCTACCATAAATCCCTCTCTTATGGAACATTTGAAACATGGCAATTAGACAGTGGATATTACCAATCCACTTGATTGGAACATGTCAAAATGCATGCTAAATAGGCAAGAGAGCTTTAAAAGGTATCCATGTAATGGAAGTTAGAACTTTGAAGTTTTTACAGGGGCCAAGGGCTTTAGCAGCAGTACTGAATCCTGGGCAAGAAACAGCCTTGGCCGAGTAACCAGTCCATTGTGGGGCACATTTACAATTTATTGTTAACAGTAGACTGATCACCTATATCTCGATTTATAGAAAAAAATGTTAACATGTCACATCTTTACATATAAAATTTAAACACTCCTAGTAGGTGCTGAATGAAGGCAAAATACATAAACAAGGCAGAGGACAAGGTAATCTTAAATAGAAAAAATAAAAAAAAATTTAAAACCATTCAGCTCCTCAAAAAAAGAAATTAAATCACATATTTATTCCCTTTAAAATAAGAGAATGTTACAGTTTAATTTAGTTAGAATATATAAACTAGGAATATAGTTGCAGTACACCTAATAAGCAAAACCCATCATACAGGCAACAAGTGTCCATAAAAAATTTCATACAAAGTGGTTTTTACTGTTGGCTTACATAGTAAGTCAGAAGAATAACCGAGTAAAATACTGCTCACTCTCCCTATGCCATGTAGTCATTATGACTCTAATAATACCCCCAGCAAATAAGAACTGCTTTAGTGACCCCCCCAAACAGTCTTCATGGCATCAGCCTGCCATCCAGATTGTGAATGTGATGAAAAAGGTTGGCACCATAGTCAAAGGAGTTACTCCAATGAATAACATTAATGCTATTCCCAACATAGACGATAGCAGGACAGTCCTTTGGTCTTGGATGATCATTCTTAGAACTTCACAGAACTGTAAGGGGGGGGGGGGGGGGTATGGGAGAAAAAAAAAAAAAAAAATACATCAAAAAGGTGTTCGAATCTATTGAGTTTCCAGAAAATAGGAAAAAGGATACACAAATAAGAAAATTAAAACAGACAATTCTGATGCTATAATGTGAACTTAACATTTTAAAAATTAGTAAAAATTGTTTTCAGCAGAACTGTCACAGAGCTGCATTATAACAGGTTAGAAAGAAGGCCAACTCAATTCTGCCCGACAGTCGCCATCCTCTTAAATTTTAGTTGTCGATTTAGGTTCCCACAGGTAAAGAGAAACAGATTTAAAAACCTTTTCCTAGAGCTAGAAGTATTTTGAATTCTATTACTTGTAGGGATGCTACTCTATTCGGAATTGTGTACTGTTTATTATTCATCTTTGTATGAATCAAGTGTGTGTGTACTTATGACATTGGTTGTCAGTTGTAAAAATGATTAAACAAATTAAGTACTTCAATGGCATTAATCACGTGTGTGTTCAAAGCAAAATCCTAGCAGCCTAGCTGAAATACACAAATTAAGACCATCAAAAGATGGTAACTAAACACAATATAGCAGCTTCTACATAAAGTTTGGAAGAAAAAAAAAAAAAAAAAAAAGTCACGATATAGTTTTCGGCAGCCCACTTTAAAATTTGAGCAAGGAGCAGTTAAGTGCACAGGTTTGATTCACTTCCGATACATTGAAATTGAATCCAAATGCAATTTAAAGCAACAGTGTCGGTATGCATTTGACATTTTTCCACCCAGCCAATCCAAACCTACCCCTCAGGGCAGCTTTGACCAAACTGCTCACACAGGTTTGGGGAATCTGGTAAATGAGTACCTGGATTTTCTTGTGCAATACCAGAGAAGGGTTTGGGGAAGAGAGAGAAACCAAAACAATTACCGCGGTCATTCCAATATTATCCTAATCAGGCTATTCTTTTTAAACAAAACACACACACACACCACAAGTGCACAGTGTTCACAGTCTTTAATTTTCTATACCATTTCCAGCTGGTAGCTGGAGATATTATGGAAGCATCAGGCATAAGCCAACCATACACTCAAGTTCAGACTGATGCCACAGGGGAGCCCATTTTTGGTTTCCAAAAGAACCATCCACAAAGTTTGCAGGGAGAACCTTAATTACCGGAAACATATTGTCATTTATTAGTTTCTACTTTGCTATAATGTATGTAAGCAAATCCATATCACCACATGCGATAGTTCTTTATTTGGCAAGTGGTATAGTCTATCCTTGCATTTTACCTTGACAGGGCTCCGCGTCTACACTTGGTGAGGTGCAAGAACAAAGTAGTTTGTATTATTGTATCATAATTCTGTGGTATCCATGACAGACTGTTTACCTATCTCAAAGAAGAGGATTACTTGTGCTGTATTTAGCTAATTTTTTGGCACCCATTGCACACCCAACCTACGTGGAAGGAGTCTTTCCCCAAAGATTTTCCATTTTCTTCTATAGTATTTGATTACATCTTGCCTGAAGAAGGGGCCTGAGTTGCCTCGAAAGCTTGCATATTGTAATCTTTCTAGTTAGCCAATAAAAGGTGTCATTTTGCTTGGCTTTTCTCTCCATTTTCTTCTACAATCTTTGGTTTTGGGAGTTGTGTTTTCTTAGTCAAGGCTGGTGAGCTGTCCAAAACAAAAAACCACCACACACACACACAGGGCCTGTTAAATCCAATTGAGGCATTCCTGGTTTGATTTTGGGCTATACAATAAAAATTGTTGATGTGTACAGCCGGTTACGGATCCAAATAACTAACCATGAATACAGTACGAGAACAATTTGTGAACTACTAGAGAGTGTTTGACTCTTGCTGCATCAAATAATGCAGGCAGAAGTTCAGGTTTTCTTGATCCGTTAATATCCTGACAGAAATATTTAACGTCCGGGGTACCTATTTCATCTAAATATTAGGAACCTTTATAAAGTTCAACGAACCAAAAATTTTCAAAGAACATTTCCCAGATTTAAGATGGCAGTGTCAAGTAATGGTTCTGTGAGGAACCACATGGCCCAGTAAGTTGCCATTAAGAGACCAGTATTTTCAAGAGAGTGTAGGTGGAACTGTGGTTCATCAATGGATGCAACCCAGTTTAAATTCTGGTCTCAGGAGCTAGGCAGCACTGGTGCCAACTTTGCTACTTCTAACTGTTGGAACCTGTAAACAGTTGTTGTCATCTTAACCAGCAGTCACACAGCAATCAGTTTTGGGGACGAAAACCTGAAACCTCACATCAAGAACAAGAATTAAGACTGACTTACATAGTTACAGTGGGCACATACTGAATAAATCTATGCTAAAACTTCTAAAGATAAGCAGTCAAAGTGAAAACCCAACCATATCAAGTCAGCACTTTCCTAGTTATTCACACTCAAAGCATTTAGAATTAAAAGTTGTTTATATTAATAATGTATTTCACCTATAAATTTACCAAAGGTTATTAAAGAAACCCTCAAGAATTACAAATAAAAACAATCCTATTGCTCTGCTGTATATGCAAACGTTAACTAGATTGTTTTTTGGACTATGAGAAATAAGTTATTGGACTGTGGGAGGAAACTGAAGCAACCACCATATACACACACACGGAATGCCTGAATGGGCTTTAACAAGCTCCATTTTTTGACAACCCCCACCAGCCTTGACTACCTAAGGAGACAAGGGAGAACCTCAAAAAAAAAAAAAGCAAACCAGAGAGAAATCCCCTTACAAAGATATGTAGGATAGGTGGATTAATTAAATTGCCCTATAAAGTGTCCAAGACTTCACCCAGCAATGGCTGGCAGGTTTTTAAATATAATTATAGCCAACTGTCACGAACACTAGATCTTCATACCATGAAATTGTTGTGGAAAAGATTGGTTTATAGATTTAGGGTTTTTTTTTTTTTTTGTTTCAATAGTCTGCACATTTGTACAGCACCACAGCTTGTAAAATAAAAGTGTGCAATATAAAATTGACATTGCTGCAGAATTTTGACGTCAACATCATAAATCAATCATTCTGAAAATCAAAACATCGAAATCGTTTTCATACACATGCAGCTGAAAAGTGCATCACAAGAAGTCAAAGAATATTAAAAGTGCAGCTTTGAACATTTCCTTATAAAAACGTAATTCCACTAAAACCACCGCACTTTATTTCTGCCGTCTAGTGCTCCCCGCGAGTTTGATGCGCTTTCCCCCCGTCTTTTATGGAAGGCCTGCCTTCGGACCCCAATAAAAGCATTCTGATCTCCACAACGGAATAACGAGGACTTGAGCGACATCGCGGGACTCACCTTGTCTGTCTGGAGGCTCACCGGCGAGCCATATCTGCAGTAAGTAACGAAGTGCTCGCAGTTATTCCACAGCAGACTGTATGGAGTCGCCCCCACGAGTTTCTCAGCCCGTTTGGCTACATCCTCGTTGGCTAACGGTTCCTTTCTACACAGGTTGTCCATGTGATTTACTATGATGCTGGAACCGTAAGCGAAGTCTTCCACGGTGTCCACTCGTATACTGGCGATCTTGCAGATGACACCCATAAGTAATCTTTTGTTTGTCACTACTTTCTGCACGAGACTTTTATCATTGGTGAAAACGGGCAGAATGTCGGGCATCAGGTGTGCCACTTTATTATCACCTAGGTAAATGCCAAAGTGGATGAAGAGAGTACGTGGCACTTCAAGTAAGTCTCCTCGTTTAAAGGATGATCTATCAACGCTATTAGCATTTTTATCTTCGTCGCTGGAAACTGCGGCGAACCAGTTGAAGTGCGTGAGAAGGAAGAGCTTCTGAAACAGAAACGTCAACGAGTCTAACATTGTTTTCATCTACAGGAGAGGGGATTGCATTTTGCAGCAGACTAGCGTGAGTTTTTATGTGGAGGGTGTCGGGAGGTGGCTTGGTGACATCAGGAGCTCTGTGCCGTGTTATTGGCTCCGCAGGCTGATTTGGACTTTAAAGAAACGTGATCCGTAAACCTGGTTAATCATGTGCTGGTTACGTCACATCCAATTAGCAAGCCTAAACTACTGTAGGGCTTCGGCTGGGGGCAGCAAATCAAATTGTAACCACATATCTGGGTCTCGTTGCTTGACAGTGTCCCTATCCACTAACCCAAAGTATTATACTGAGATAGTGCTAATTTTTTTAATACTATCCCAGTATGTTTGAAGGGCCTGAGGAAGTGTGTTGGGTGACATACTAATAACGATTTACATAGTTTTACATAGCGGCTCTTTCTGTTTTGGCGTAGCTGCACTGTCACTCAAAACGGGCATTTCAAAGCGCAGCACCCAACACAGTAAAAATGAAACAACAGAATACCACCCATAATTTAAATGGCAGAAAGAACTTTGCAGCCTTTAATTTATTTAACGAATCTTTGATTGATCCTATGTGTTTAATTTGTGCGCTTCATGTCGATTACACTGAATTTTGAATGCAGCCTCATTGTGGATTAGATTATATCCCAAGTGAGGCTGAGTGGGATGCAAGACGACTAACCCAGTGAGGCGGCATGGGATAGATAATACAATGTTATTACTTATTTCGCTGATGCCTTTATCCAATTGGATTATTTTCTTTTTCCCCCCATTTGGGACACATGCAGGTGAATGACTTGCGCATAATCACGCATTTTAGCATCGGGATTTGAACCCATAACCTCATGGTTTGAGGTCCGAAGTCCAAAGCCTTAACCACTACGGCACGCTCAGTGTGCGGAAAGGCTGACTGAAGACTCAGATCTGGCCGTTTGGGAATGAGTGAAGCTGCGTGGAGTGAGCCCAGCGATCGAGGGCGTTCCCATTCGGGAACGAGACTCCCTTTTTCCCGGTTTCTTGTCGCAATTAAATTTTACCCATTGTAAGAAACCCCTATAAAGAACGTTATCCCATTTTCATAATACTAATGCATTTTTGATCAAATTATTTTTCCTTTTTCTAAGCATTTGTATAACGAACAGCAGCAAAATAAAATTGTATATTTGGACACTTATTGCTATGTCTGCTTACAAACCAGTGCGTTTCTTCGTGCCGGTCCCAATCCCGGATTAATGGGGAGGGTTACATCAGGAAGGGCATCCGGTGTAAAATTTTGCCAACTCAATATGCGGATAACAATATTACTGTGTATACCCGGCAAATCTGAAAGTAGTGATTTAGAGCGATAAAAACATTATAGTAAAACCAGTACATTTTAGTAAAGATGTTTTTTCATGTTTCCTCCCGCAGTCCAAAGACATGCAGGTTAGGTGGATTGGCGATTCTAAATTGGCCCTAGTGTGTGCTTAGTGTGTGTGTGTCCTGCGGTGGGTTGGTATCCTGCCCGGGATTGGTTCCTACCTTGTGCCCTGTGTTGGCTGGGATTGGCTCCAGCAGACCCCCGTGACCCTGTGTTCGGATTCAGCGGGTTGGAAAATGGATGGATGTTTTTTCATTCTCTGCGGTGAGCTGGCGCCCTGCCCTGTGTTGGCTGGGATTGGCTCCAGCAGAATCCCCGTGACCCTGTAGTTAGGATATAGCGGGTTGGATAATGGATGGATGGATGTTTTTTCATTCTAAAAATATTTTGGTATGTATTAAGCGGTTACTTTGTAATGGCTTAGAACGTGGTTTGCCTTAACGAGGGCTTCAGTTTTTACTGTTTTTTCGTTCTAGATTATTGTACAGGGGCTCGAAAGTGTCAGGCGGATTTGAACCCAGCGCTGCAGCGCTAGCTGTCTGGCACACAAGAATACAAATACCATCACAGTTACTCTCCAGGCATATAATTCGCCTCGTGGGATACATACTTAAGGTAAATGTGTTGGCTTTGTAAAGTGCCGGTTTAAACTGTTCGTATAGGGTTAATTAAGAGGGACGTTCAAAAAGTTTCCGCACTTTTATATTTTCATTGGAAACGGTGAAGGCGGGAGGAGTAGTAATCGGGCATTAAAAAGTTGGTGCTACGCTTGGAAAATTGCATGGCAAACGAAGTTGACTATGTAGAAACGTGATGTAATTTGTTTTTGAAATTGTTAATAAATAGAGTTTTAAAAAAGTGCCGAAACCTTTTGAGCGTCCCTTGTAATTACCAATTACCCTCCAGTCTGTATGACACGCAATTAAACGCAAGAAAACCAATGTAAGGGAAATGCACAAACGACTAAAGACAATCGGATATACAACTGATAATTTCGTTTATCGTGTATACATCTTATTTGATTTGATTTATATTAAGTCATTTGTCGGACATTCAGTCTTATTTGTCGTTTGAGGCGGGTAGTGGGAGACTATCGAATGGTTCCTTTCAAGTAACCTCTTTATTCGGGAACACGAAATAAATTAATTCCCAAATGCTTCCTGCTCGATTCTGTCGTGATTCGATTCGGATCCCAGTAATAGAAAAAGGGGGTTCATAA
Organism: Erpetoichthys calabaricus; assembly: GCF_900747795.2. NCBI lineage: Eukaryota > Metazoa > Chordata > Cladistia > Polypteriformes > Polypteridae > Erpetoichthys > Erpetoichthys calabaricus. The sequence goes on from NC_041398.2 coordinate 237,137,433, forward strand.
AGTAACGAATGGTTTAACCATCCATAGATACGAAAGACATCCAGCCATAAAAAAATAAATCACCTATAAAACAGCGACCCCACGTAGAAGTGGGAAAAGCGGAAGAAGATAACATTTGTACTGCAGCACACATCATTTGAATAATTTCCCTGCAACTTAGTGCAGTTTAATTAGCCTGTGTAATTACCTGAAATCTGTTTGTCTGTCTTTGTTGAAAGAAGTTTTTCTCCAAAACTTTAAAGCTGACATTTAAAAAAAACGGTATCTCAAAAAATGGACAAAATAGCCGCTTCCTGTGATTTTTCCTCGTGGTATATAGAAGTATGTTTAACCTGTCAAAAGGAAAATGAAAATCAGTAAATAGTGCGCAATAAATCTGAGGGCACTGTGCAACAATTAAAGTGGCAAATGGTAGACAAATGCGAACTCGGTGCGAGTGAATGGCGGAACGGAAGCATGAATTTATAAAAGAGCGGTGTTCTAACGAAACAGCCTACCCATCGAAATGATTTACTCACTGATACTACGCATGCGCAGACCAAAATTACGCAACTTTTCTCGAAGCTTATCAACTGTTCGTCGATCTGTCCTACCTAGTGTTGAAGTTTGAGGTAAGTGTTACTGTATTTCTGTATTTATTTATTTATGTATTTACTGTATTTGTTACTGTATTTATAGATATGTACAATATAGCGAAACTTAGAGCCAGTCAGACACTTTAAGGTGGAGCAACGTTTTAGAAGATTGATTATAACTATACTGCTCAAAAAAGGGGAACACTTAAGTCACACATTGGATGTCGATTATGAACAATATTCAAGTGGAACATCCTAACTGAGTAATACACTGTGTTGTTCATTGAGAACAGAATGATGTAACAACACTCAGTTGAAAATTAGCAGCCCACTGAGGGCTGGATTCAACATCACACCAAAAATGAAAGTCAAAAATTGAAATCCCAGGCTGATCCAATTCGCATGAATTTCATCTCCTGATGTGACTCAGTAGTGTGTGTGGTCCCCACCTGCCTGTATGCACCCTGGACAACGTCTGGGTCCAATCCTGATGAGACCATGGATGGTGTCCTTCTGGATCTCCTCCCAGACCTGGATCCTGGAAAGTCTGTGGTGCTACTTGATGGTGTTGTATGTACAGATACATAATGTCTGAGAGGTTCTCAATTGGGTTCAAAACTGGGGAATGTGTGAGGCAGTTCATGGCACCAATGGACATTGTCCTGTACCAGGAGGAGCCCAGTACCCACTGCATCATCCCTGTGCCTAACAGCAGTCAGGGTAGCAGGTGGAGGCCTGCGCAACCCTTCAAGGTATGTCTCCCAGATCATCATTGACTCATTGCTGAACCAGTCAAGTTGGGTGATGTTGCAGGCTGCATAACACTCGCCATGGCAGCTCTAGACTCATTCACGTCTGTCACATGTGCTCAGTGTGAACCTGCTCTCATCAGTGAAGAGAATAGGGTGCCAATGGCAGAGTTGCCAATTGTGATATTCTCTGGTGAATGCCAGTCGAGCTGCACGGTGATGGGCTGTGAGCACAGGTGCCACTAGAGGACATCAGGCCCTTGTGCCACCATCATGGAGTCTGTTTCTGACAGTTTGGTCTTAAATATGCACACTAGCAGCCCGCTAGTGGTCATTTTGTAGGGCTCTGGCAGTGCTCTTCCTTTTCCTCCTCTTACAGAGGAAGCAGATACCGATCCTGAGGCTGGGTTGATGCCCTTCTCAGGGGCCAGTCCAACTTTCCTTGTGTAATGGCCCGTCTCCTGTTATCTCCTACATGCTTTTTGAGACTGTGCTGGGAGACACAGAAAACCTTCTTGTGACGGCACATATGGATGTGCCATCCTGGAAGAGCTGGACTACCTGTGCAACCTGAATCAGCTGCAAGTACGGCCTTATGCTACCAGTGGTGACAATGACACTAGCAAAACACAAAACTAGAGAAGGATCAGTCAGGAAGAATAAGGAGAGAGCAGTTGTCTGTGGCCACCATTCCCTGTTTGTTGCCTCTCCAGTGTCTCTGTTGTCACTTTGATTTGCACCAGATCAGGTGAAGTTGATTCATAATTGCTTATGTTTCCTAACTGGACAGATTAATATCCCTTAAGTTTAACTGACTTGGTGTTAGAAGGCTGTGATGATTAAGTGTTCTCCTCATTTTTTGAGCAGTGTATATTATGTAGTTGTTGATTTGTTTTACTATCTCCTAATTTACCCGATTATGGACTAGTGCCCTAGCTTTGGCTTGTTGCTGCCTGGCACTCACTGTAGTCAAGGTAGGCTTTGGTAATCTCTTGAAAATTAATGTGCCAGAATGGTTCTTCAAAGTGATTCCATAGATTCCCAAAACACATCCACAAAAGAAACATGTTTTTAGATATACATAAGTGGCCATGAATAGATGATAAAAGATTGTGAAATGGCAAAGGGGTCCTTAATTTTAAAAGGTGGTGTAGCATAGTGGTTAAGTCATTAGACTTGAAATCCTTCAGTGGTAGTGGTTCAAATCCTGCTACTGATGCACTGTGACCATAAGCAAGTCACTTCATGCGTCTGTGCTCTAACTTGGGAAAACAAAATGAAATGTAACAAATTACAGTGCATCCGGAAAGTATTCACAGCGCATCACTTTTTCCACATTTTGTTATCTTACAGCCTTATTCCAAAATGGATTAAATTCATTTTTTTCCTTAGAATTCTATACACAACATCCCATAATGACAACGTGAAAAAAGTTTACTTGAGGTTTATTAAAAATAAAAAAAAACTGAGAAATCCCATGTCCATAAGTATTCACAGCCTTTGCTCAATACTTTGTTGATGCACCTTTGGCAGCAATTCCAGCCTCAAGTCTTTTTGAATATGATGCCACAAGCTTGACACACCTATCCTTGGCCAGTCTCGCCCATTCCTCTTTGCAGCACCTCTCAAGCTCCATCAGGTTGGATGGGAAGTGTCGGTGCACAGCCATTTTAAGATCTCTCCAGAGATGTTCAATCAGATTCAAGTCTGGGCTCTGGCTGGGCCACTCAAGGACATTCACAGAGTTGTCCTGAAGCCACTCCTTTGATATCTTGGCTGTGTGCTTAGGGTCGTTGTCCTGCTGAAAGATGAACCGTCGCCCCAGTCTGAGGTCAAGAGCGCTCTGGAGCAGGTTTTCATCCAGGATGTCTCTGTACATTGCTGCAGTCATCTTTCCCTTTATCCTGACTAGTCTACCAGTCCCTGCCACTGAAAAACATCCCCACAGCATGATGCTGCCACCACCATGCTTCACTGTAGGGATGGTATTGACCTGGTGATGAGCGGTGCCTGGTTTCCTCCAAACGTGACGCCTGGCATTCATACCAAAGAGTTCAATCTTTGTCTCATCAGACCAGAGAATTTTCTTTCTCATGGTCTGAGAGTCCTTCAGGTGCCTTTTGGTAAACTCCAGGTGGGCTGCCATGTGCCTTTTACTAAGGAGTGGCTTCCGTCTGGCCACTCTACCATACAGACCTGATTGGTGGATTGCTTCAGAGATGGTTGTCCTTCTGGAAGGTTCTCCTCTCTCCACAGAGGACCTCTGGAGCTCTTGCAGAGTGACCATCAGGTTCTTGGTCACCTCCCTGACTAAGGCCCTTCTCCCCCGATCGCTCAGTTTAGATGGCCGGCCAGCTCTAGGAAGAGTCCTGGTGGTTTCGAACTTCTTCCACTTACGGATGATGGAGGCCACTGTGCTCATTGGGACCTTCAAAGCAGCAGAAATTTTTCTGTAACCTTCCCCAGATTTGTGCCTCGTGACAATCCTGTCTCGGAGGTCTACAAACAATTCCTTTGACTTCATGCTTGGTTTGTGCTCTGACATGAACTGTCAACTGTGGGACCTTCTATAGACAGGTGTGTGCCTTTCCAAATCATGTCCAGTCAACTGAATTGACCACAGGTGGACTCCAATGAAGCTGCAGAAACATCTCAGGGATGATCAGGGGAAACAGGATGCACCTGAGCTCAATTTCGAGCTTCATGGCAAAGGCTGTGAATATTTATGTACATGTGCTTTCTCAATTTTTTTTATTTTTAATAAATTTGCAAAGATCTCAAGTAAACTTTTTTCACGTTGTCATTATGGGGTGTTGTGTGTAGAATTCTGAGGAAAAAAATGAATTTAATCCATTTTGGAATAAGGCTGTAACGTAACAAAATGTGGAAAAAGTGATGCGCTGTGAATACTTTCCGGATGCACTGTATATCTCAGATATTGTAAGTTGTCTCTGATAAAGGTGTCAGCCAAATAAGTAAATGTAAAAGGACTCTCGCTACATATGGGCTCAGTTCAGGCGTTCTTGATCTGTTGTATCCTGCCAGGCAGATTACTATACATTGAAGGTTGCTGTTTCTCCTACACATTAGAAAATGTTTAAAAGCTCAAAGAACCAATTTCATATACTAAGAACCCCTCCTAGAATTAAATGTATTTTTGTTTGTCAAGCAATGGGTCTTTGGGGAACCACTCAACCAAGTAAAGTGCCACTACAGAACCATTATTTTGAGAAGAGAGCAATACAACCTTCTAAGAGGCATGTTTGCAATTGGGCCTTTGGATGAAGGGCCAGATCAGTGAAGCTTGAACAACACAAGTCTGCCTTACTTTAAATCATAGGTTTCCGACCTTTTTTGGGGTCAGAGCCCACTTTTTCAAAGAGTGATTCGATAGCGCCCCCCCCTTGGGTGAACTATACTATACTATATATTGAAAAACAAGGACAGATATTTAAAAATTATTTTATTAGAAGATATTAACAATATTAGGGTATTGCTCAAAGTATAATTAAAAAAATATATATTATTAAAAAAATGAACATAATATTATTAGTGAGAGGGCTGAGCTTAGTGTGATGACACTAATTTTTCGATGTTTGGTGCCATTTTTGTCATCAGCAATCTTAAATCGCCGCAATCCACTATTGACTATCTGTTTCTTTTCTTATTTAACAGATTTGTTGACCGTGCTAAATCCTCTTTCGGCTAATATGATGATGGGAGACTCGTAGATCGTCTAATTCATGTCGCCATCAGGGAAAAGTAGTGTTTCTTCCCAATGAAGAGGCCTATCTGCGAGAATTAAAAAAATTGTTGTTTGGTGAAAGTGAAATCTCCATGCGCAGAGAAACTAAGTGGCTGGTGTATAGCACAGGCTGGGAGGTTGGCGAGTGAAGCGAGCAGGGGGCGAAGCCCCCTAGTTTTTAATAAGTAGGTCCACGTAAGTTTTCCTTTGAATGTGATCTGTAGGTACCGCACTGTAATTTTAGGTTTACACTTGCTCTGAAGGAATTCCGAAACAATCTGGTATAGATAAAAAAAAAACTTCTCACGTATTTATAGTAATGTTCAGTGAACTTGCATAGATTCAGTCCTCTGCATGTACGTTAATCTCATAAGGACTTGCATGATCTGAGAATGCATGACTTGTGCAAACTTGTAAATATAATGTACCAATACCTACTATTTAATACGGATGTGTCTTTCTTAATGGACATTTAGAATAATTGGTTGAAACATGCGTTCGCTGATTTTTAGTATTAATCAAAGTTTTCAGCGCATTCTTATGAGTATTGCCCAAGGGGGAGGCGGCTGGTCCTCAACGCCCCCTTAATATGTCTTGGACCAGAAATGCCCCCTTAGATTTCCTCAGCGCCCACCGGTACCGCAGTTTTAAATGATGCTTTAACTAGACGGCAATGTAATTTTTTAACATTTTATTTTACTATGTAATTACGAGGGGAGTTCAATTATAAACAGGAATTTTCATGCTCTGTTCTTATAAATAGACCAAGGTACACCTGACCCATTGGACGAACACACACATACGTATATGAGCTTGTCGTTAGTAGTTCTAGCTGCTCTTTCCCCCCTTCCTGTCAGATGTAATCAACATGTCGGAGCAGGAGGTACACAGTTGTGTTGCGCAGCGCATTATTGTTCAATTTTTGACAAATGAAGGAGTCATTCCATCTCAGATTTATTCGAGACTTAAACAACAGTTTGGGGATGAGTGTCTCTCTCTCTGTCTAGAGTGTATGATTGGTACAAGTCATTCAGAGAGGGACTATCATCTCATCGGTCCACTTAAGGAATTTTTAGGAGGGAAGAAATTCAAGCCGAATGAGGAGGTTATTGACGCTGTGCAAGAATGGGTCAACATGAAGTCAGAAGACTTCTACTCTTCAGGGATTAAGAAGCTTCCTGAGCACTGGAACAAGTGTATTGCAGTGGCAGGAGACTATTTAGAAAAATAGTGTGTAAGTCCATCCATCCATTATCCAACCCGCTATATCCTAACTACAGGGTCACGGGGTCTGCCGGAGCCAATCCCAGCCAACACAGGGCGCAAGGGAGGGAAACCAATCCCGGGCAGGGCGCCAACCCACCACAGGACACACACCCACACACCAAGCACACACTAGGGCCAATTTAGAATCGCCAATCCATCTAACCTGCATGTCTTTGGACTGTGGGAGGAAACCCACGCAGACACGGGGAGAACATGCAAACTCCACGCAGGGAGGACCCGGGAAGTGAACCACAGGTCTCCTTACTGCGAGGCAGCAGTGCTACCACTGCACCACCGTGCCGCCCGTGTGTAAGTCATTTCATTGTATTCAATAAATAAAGCATAGCTCATAAATTCCTATTAATATTTGAATGCCCCTGGTAGATTAATTAAACACGTTTTATTCGATCTCCAGTGGTAAAGTCTGTGCAGACTGCAAAGTTTTGATTTGTGCATGAAGATTTTATGTTTTGAGTCCTGGTTTAAGTTCTTACACTATACAGTATACCCATTCATCTGACTTTGATTTTTTGCCACCATGGTGAAAAGGCTAAATGATTAATGGCCAGCAAAAAAACGAAATTGAGTGTATTTGCATATAATAGTTTTTCTTGTTTTGTTTAATCAAAAACTGTTAGAGGTAAAGTCAGAAAATTTGAGGAGATCTATACCTTGATGATGTTCTTGGATTTCTTATACTTTCTGGTACTTTTATTGAGTGGTCCTCTACTCTACTGGATTGGACTTTTGATTGCTTTTTGAAAGGAGTTGCTATGGTGTACTGTTTACAAAACTGGGATACAAAAGAGAGATTAGTTGATTCATTTATTATTAAAGGAACATGTTTAATGTCGTCTTCTTCTTCCTTCTTTCCAGTTTTTTCACTTCTGTGTGGGGGTCGATGTGCTTGATCAGCCCTTTCCATACAGCTTGACCCAGCACCTCCACCCCATTCAGACTCTTTTCCCTCATATCTTCATTTAGTTCATCCATCCACCTCTGTTTTGGCCTCCCTTGCTTTATTCCGCTTTCATTCCCATAACTATTTTTCCAAACATATTCATTGTCTCACCTCATCACATGTCCACTTCAACCTACCTTCCTATACTTTCTTAGTTCTCTCCCACTTTTTTCATACCTCTGACTGTCACATTTCTATTATTGTAACTCTACTCATCCATCTCAACATTATCATTTCTGCCACATCTAACTTCTTCTTCTGTACCTTTTTTTTACTGCCAGTATCTCCGCTCCATTTATCATTGTTGGTCTTACAAACCTTACCTTTAACTTTCTCCTTAATTCTTTGATGACACAATCCTCCTGAGAACTTCTTCCAGTTTTTCTATCCACACTGCACTCTATGGGTTATTTCTGCATCTAATTTTCCATCTTGGGATAACACTGATCCTAGATATTTAACATGTTTAACACTGACCTTCTTTCCTGATGGTTGTTCGCCTTGATGTGGTGGGACAGCTTGTGTAACTTGGTAGCCCCCCAGAGCAATTTTAGCAGGAGTCTTGTGCTCCTGGCAGGTTTAACTAAGCCGAACAGGTCTGAGTGGGGTAGAGACTGAACGCACACCTTGGCCCTCCAGGTTGGGGGGCTGTGTGATGGGCTAACATCTCATCCATGTAAAAAAAAAAAAAAAAGGTTTTTGTTACAGAAACCAATGATAGTATGTCATCCACAAACTCATGTCTCATAGAAACAGTGCTGATGACACGCTGCAACCAAACCCATCAGGGAGCCACAGTGCCACCAACCTTTCTTCGCCTGAGGAAAATGTTGGAGGTCCTGAAGCTAATCACTCAAACACCTCATCCACATCAGAACATGGAACGTGAGAATGTTTAGGGAGACGGGGAGGTGCGCACAGGCAGTGAGGGAGATGAACCAGCATCGCCTCATGCTATTTGGCATGTGCGAAACCAGATGGAACTGCTTTGGTGAAATTAAACTGCAAACTTGAGAAACACTGTTCTACTGTGGAAAGGAAGGAGAAGTTGTCCCTTATGAAGCTGGGGTAGCCATGCTGCTGTCAAACGAAGTAGTCAGAAACCTGATGAAATGGGAAGCAGTATCAGACCATATCATCTCAGCCAGGTTCTTCTCCAGGAAATTGGGAAGGCGTGGCCTGGGAGAGATGAATGAAAATGGAGACCTCCTTGCGGACATCTGTGCCTTCAATGACCTTGCCATTGGAGGTGCCCTTTTCCAAAGGCCACAAAGGGAACCTCCTAAGATATTCTGGCGTACCAGAGAGGATGGTGAATATCAACAAAAGGCTTTGTGATGGCTTCTCATGTTATATTACCCATTATCATTCCATACGATTTAAGATAGGGTCCACTTCATACAGCTGTTCACTGCTTTTTGATTGTTTCTTCAAAACAGTGGAATGTTAACAAAATTATTTAACTTAAATATATTTTACTAGTAAAAATGTTTGTCTTTATTCAAATGAAAGATAGAAGGATTGATAAGCAAATGGATGATGTATCCCATACCAGCTCGTCTTAAGTCTGTTGAAAATAACTTAAAACTTTAAGTGGTTTAAGCTCTGAAAATATTTGTGAACAGTTGCTTAATAAACCCAATCATACCTACGTAATCCGAACAGCCTAGGTCTGAACAACCCACTTGACACGACATGAATTGTAGGGTGTATGAGAGCATGAGGGCAAACATTAAGGAGGATATTAGAGAAATTACAAGGCAGATACAGTGAAATATAACGGATAAGTGAAAGATGACCATAACATATTTTTTCAGTATTTTAGTAGTAAAAACAGTCAAGGGGGAGATGAAATGCATCAGGAACAGTAAAGAGGAATTGAAAAACAGAGACAAGTGAAATAGCCGATGCTCTAAACTCGCATTTTTCCAAGGTCTTCACATGTGAGAAAGTAAATAACCTCCCGGTGGTAAGAGAGATTGCTATGGAGGTTACTGAATGATTTGGAAATTGTAGAGGGAGAAGTGCTGTTGAGATTAAACAAATCAAACAAATCACCATATAATATTTTTCACTATAGTGCAAAAGAGGTTAGTGAGTATAGATACAAACCCTTAACGCATATTTTTAGAAAGTCACCGTGCAAAGTGGAAATTCTGAAAGACTGGGAAATAGCAAATATATACAGTGCATCCAGAAAGTATTCACAGCGCATCACTTTTTCCACATTTTGTTATGTTACAGCCTTATTCCAAAATGGATTTAATTCATTTTTTTCCTCAGAATTCTACACACAACACCCCATAATTACAACGTGAAAAAAGTTTACTTGAGATCTTTGCAAATTTATTAAAAATAAAAAAATTGAGAAAGCACATGTACATAAATATTCACAGCCTTTGCCATGAAGCTCACAATTGAGCTCAGGTGCATCCTGTTTCCCCTGATCATCCTTGAGATGTTTCTGCAGCTTCATTGGAGTCCACCTGTGGTAAATTCAGTTGACTGGACGTGATTTGGAAAGGCACACACCTGTCTATAGAAGGTCCCACAGTTGACAGTTCATGTCAGAGCACAAACCAAGCATGAAGTCAAAGGAATTGTCTGTAGACCTCCGAGACAGGATTGTCTCGAGGCACAAATCTGGGGACGGTTACAGAAAAATTTCTGCTGCTTTGAAGGTCCCAATGAGCACAGTGGCCTCCATCATCCGTAAGTGGAAGAAGTTCGAAACCACCAGGACTCTTCCTAGAGCTGGCCGGCCATCTAAACTGAGCGATCGGGGGAGAAGGGCCTTAGTCAGGTAGGTGACCAAGAACTTGATGGTCACCTGTCAGAGCTCCAGAGGTCCTCTGTGGAGAGAGGAGAACCTTCCAGAAGGACAACCATCTCTGCAGCAATCCACCAATCAGGCCTGTATGGTAGAGTGGCCAGACGGAAGCCACTCCTTAGTAAAAGGCACATGGCAGCCCGCCTGGAGTTTGCCAAAAGGCACCTGAAGGACTCTCAGACCATGAGAAAGAAAATTCTCTGGTCTGATGAGACAAAGAATGAACTCTTTGGTGTGAATGCCAGGCGTCATGTTTGGAGGAAACCAGGCACCGCTCATCACCAGGCCAATACCAATCCCTACAGTGAAGCATGGTGGTGGCAGCATCATGCTGTGGGGATGTTTTTCAGCGGCAGGGACTGGGAGACTAGTCAGGATAAATGGAAAGATGACTGCAGCAATGTACAGAGACATCCTGGATGAAAACCTGCTCCAGAGCGCTCTTGACCTCAGACTGGGGTGACGGTTCATCTTTCAGCAGGACAACGACCCTAAGCACACAGCCAAGATATCAAAGGAGTGGCTACAGGACAACTCTGTGAATGTCCTTGAGTGGCCCAGCCAGAGCCCAGACTTGAATCTGATTGAACATCTCTGGAGAGATCTTAAAATGGCTGTGCACCGACGCTTCCCATCCAACCTGATGGAGCTTGAGAGGTGCTGCAAAGAGGAATGGGCCAAACTGGCCAAGGATAGGTGTGCCAAGCTTGTGGCATCATATTCAACAAGACTTGAGGCTGGAATTGCTGCCAAAGGTGCATCGACAAAGTATTGAGCAAAGGCTGTGAATACTTATGTACATGGGATTTCTCAGTTTTTTGTTTTTAATAAATTTGCAAAAATCTCAAGTAAACTTTTTTCATGTTGTCATTATGGGGTGTTGTGTGCAGAATTCTGAGGAAAAAAATGAATTTAATCCATTTTGGAATAAGGCTGTAACGTAACAAAATGTGGAAAAAGTGATGCGCTTTGAATACTTTCCAGATGCACTGTACAATGGATGATTGAGCAGATCCAAGTAACTATAGGCTGGTGATCTTAATGCACATCAGAGGTAAATTAATGGAAGGAGTTAGTGAGGAGAAGATTGAGCAATACATGTTAAGAACAGGAGTTTTACTGAACAGTCAGCATGGGCTCAGAAGAGGGAGGTCATGTTGGAATTCTATGGGGAAGCAACAAAAGGATACGATCAAATATGATATTATTTATCTTGACTTTCAGAAAGCTTTTGATATTATATTGAGCATTTTAGCATCAAACTAAAAGTGGGAGTTCAGAGTATTCTGTGTAGATGGGTTCAGAATTGGCTCAGACACAGGAAGTAGAGGGTGATTGTTTGAGGAACCGTATCAATATTGGCTGATGTTAAGAGTGGAGCTTCACAGTGGCCAGGGATGGGGCTGCTGCTGCTATTTTTGTTTTACATAAATGATTTGGATAGGAATATAAATAACAAGCTGGTTAAGTTTGCAGATGATACCAAATGAGGATGATTGGTAGATAATCTGGAATACGTTGAGTTATTACAGAGGGACTTGGACAGCAGACAGGCTTGGGCAGATATGTGGTAGATGAAATCCGATGTAAGTAAATGTAAAGTATTACATGTAGGAAGTGAAAATGTTTGGTTTGAATACATAATGGGAGCTCTGAAAAATGAAAGTACACCTTATGAGAAGGATGTTGGAGTCATAGTGGACTCGTCACTATCAACGTCCAGACAGTGTTGAGAAGTCATTAAGAATGCTAACACAGTGTTTGGTTAAAAAGCACCCTGATGTGCGGAGTACAAGTCACAGGAGGTCCTGCTCAAGCTTTAAAACACACTGGTGAGGCCTCATCTAGAGTCCTGTGGCTGCAGAAAGGACACAGCAGTGCTGGAAAATCTCCAGAGAAGAGCGACGAGGCTGATTCCAGGACTACAAGGGATGAGTTATGAGGAAAGATCAAAAGAGCGGAGCCTTTACAGTTTAAGCAAAAGGAGAGTAAGAGGAGACCTGACTGAAATGTTTAAAATGATGAAGGGAATCAGTCCAGTGGATCGAGATGGTAACTTTAAAATGAGTTCATCAAGAAAACTGGGACATAGTTGGAAACTTGTTAAGGGTAAATTTCACAAAAAACATTAGGAAGTTTTTCTTCACATAGAGAACCACAGACACTTGGGATAAAGAGACCAAGTAGTGTGGCAGATAGTAGGACTTTAGGGGCCTTCAAAACTCGACTTGGAAGAATTAAATGGATAAGACTGGCAAGGGTTTGTTGGGCTAACCAGCCTGTTCTCATCCAGCTTGTTCTAATATTCTAAAGATACAAGGACTGGGTGTGCACAGAGCTAGAATGTGTGATAATACTTCAGACTGAAATGCTGTAAAGTGGCAGGTAAAGCAAGCTGAACTATCATTGCGTTGAATCTTAATTACAGTGGAACCTCAGTTTGCGAGTAACTTGGTTTACGAGTGTTTTGCAAGACAAGCTAAAATTTAATACATTTTGACTTGATAAACGAGCGAGGTCTTGCAATACGAGTAGTATGTATACGTATTGTCTGCTGAGCATCATGTGATCACAACTGAGCTGATGGTTCTTCTCTCTCTCTCTCTCTCTCTCTCTGCGGGATTGTGGGTAATCGTCTCCTATTCTCCATCTGAGTCGGCGTGCCTCACTCATATAGTCAACATCTGTACGAGCGTATACTGTTTACTACAGCATTGTGACTGTGCACGCGTGTGTGTGTGTGTGTTTGTGCTGTGACGTGTGAGTCCCCATCTTGTACCCTAAAACACGAAGCTGAGTCTCGGTACTTTAGCGACACCAGCTTTATTCAGCTTGAAACAGCAACAGCGCGGCTATTTATTGTAGCGGGATCTGCCACTCTCCTATACACCGACACAGCAGTCAGGCAGGGTCGTGGCCAAGTAGTACTGTGCCCTGCACATTTATAATGTTCCTTGTTCCTTGTATCACCCATCGACGGCAGGCGCTTATAGCATATCCGCGATCTTTTCGGATTCGCTTTTACGGCGAACTGCTACAGCGCTGGGAGACTGCGATTGCTTTGGGACGCTCTTCCGGGTGTCGTCCCGTTGGGTGGAATCCCACAAGAGTTTGGAAACTCACTCCCACCAGCCATGATTCTTTTCAAAGGTAAAGTGCAAGTTAATTTGTTTTATGTATTTTTACTTTATATTTTGTATTAATCATTTTTATATGAATAGTTTTGTGTTGTGGAATGAATCATCTGAGTTTCCATTATTTTTTATGGGGAAATTCACTTTGATATACGAGTGCTTTGGACTGCGAGCACGTTTCCGGAACGAATTATGCTCGCAAACCGAGGTTCCACTGTACTTCAAATGTACTGTAGGCTGTTAAAAATGGCAACCATATTTTCAGTCTTGGTAACCAAAAGGTGGTGCCTGATTGCCTGGTTAACCACTGTCAAAAGTTAGTGTCGAGCCTTCAGCAGCATGTAGTGAAACTGGACAGTTTTAAAACCCCTGAAGAAAGATTGGACAGGAGCCATGGGGCAGATAAGGATGAGGAACTAAGACCAAATAAATCAAGCTAAACTGCTTTCTCCTTCCTTTTCGTTTGATTTATTTTGTGTGTGCAGCTATGCAGAACAGGCATGAATGTAATAAAGAGATCATTAACTTGACTTTAGACAGATAATGTTTCCTAAAGCTTCTCCTGTCTATTGTGAAAGCCTTCCAACTGTGCCAGTGAGTGCCTGTGAAATCAGTTTCCCACTAATCCACAAGCTTAATGAAACTGCAGCCGGCTACAGTAGCGTGTCTTCTTTCTGTAAGTGTTCAAGATTTTAACATTGGTGTGCACAAAAAGGATCTGCATAGGCAGCTGAACAATGGTCCACTGCTTGTGGTTAATACCTTTTGGCAGCTGTAGCAATTGATAGATGGCCCTCGGGGCTCCTGCAATTTGATGATGGATGTGTGGACGTTTGTCTTTTGTTGAAAAATCTGACGCAACACGCTCCCTTTCTGTCTGCGCTGCTAACAAAGGGCTGTGGTGCAGATATCCATAAGACCAGTGACTTTTGCCTGAAGTGCCTGATAAATGGTTTTGACATAGCGCACTTCACCTCACTTATCATACCATAAGGAATAGTTTCCCACAAACCTGACAGCCTTGATTTATAATGGAAACATGCAAACAAATTATCAGGCCTGCAGATGAATGAGCTCTGCGCTTGTGTCAGCTTTTTTCTTCCCTTTAGATTGTTCCTTAAACTTCACAATTTGGAGAGATACTTTCATTTTTCATTAATAACTTTTTATTATTATGATATTCCACAACTGTATCTGGTCCATCATCTGTTCTTCACCAGATGTTAAGCCTTTTACTTGTACTACAATTTTCACTCTTCATGCATTTTTACATGGTCAGCTCCAGAATTCTTCCTCAGAGTAGTTTTTAATTTATGACAAGTCCAGAATTTGTATGTGCTAAGCTGTGAATCTCATTGCTAATGTAAATTCTTGACACTGAATGTTTAAGCAAAATTTAGAATGCGGTAGGGGCGGCACGGTGGCACAGTGGGTAGCGCTGCTGCCTCGCAGTTGGGAGACCTGGGGACCTGGGTTCACTTCCCGGGTCCTCCCTGTGTGGAGTTTGCATGTTCTCCCCGTGTCTGCGTGGGTTTCCTCCGGGTGCTCCGGTTTCCTCCCACAGTCCAAAGACATGCAGGTTAGGTGGATTGGCGATTCTAAATTGGCCCTGGTGTGTGCTTGGTATGTGTGTGTGTGTGTGTGTCCTGCGGTGGGTTGGCACCCTGCCCGGGATTGGTTCCTGCCTTGTGCCCTGTGTTAGCTGGGATTGGCTCCAGCAGACCCCCGTGACCCTGTGTTCGGATTCAGCGGGTTGGATAATGGATGGATGGATAGAATGAGGTAAAGAGTTCCTGAATAATGAATTTAGACTTCCCTGATCCCAGCTACAGATGCCAGCTCTTCCTGGGGCCAGCTGAGACATATAATCCCTCCAGCGTATCTGCTGCAGGATCTCCCTTCAGTGGGGGAGTCACCTGGGGGGAATTCCTAAATCTTCTGAACTGGCTCCTCTTGATCCGGAGGAGCAGCGACTCTACCCTTAGGCTCTCTTGAATCATAAATTGGAATCTCATTCTCTTTTGGTCATTACCCACAACTCACGACCACAGGTTAGGACCAAAGTTATTATAGTTTTGCCTTTTTAGATTAGTTTTCATTTCTATATTTTTTCTGACCTTAACTTGGAAATTCAGTTTAGTTTTAGTTTTCCTTCATTGTGCATTTTTAGTTTTAGTTTAGCTTTTATTTTACAAAGACATTTCTATTTTATTTTTATATATATATTAGTTTCAGTGTTAGTTTTAGTAATTATAGTATGGTTAAAGAGCTACTATGGAGTTTAGTTTTTGTGTCACAATGAGACAGAACTGTACACGTTACGAGTTTGGATATAATATGAGTTTAATGTTAGTGGAAGCTTACTACACTACACGACACAGTTTACTATTTGGTTTTGTTTTTGTCTGATAAAAACGAGCATAATCAAAACCAGATACTGAATATGAACAATTTTACACAATTTTATCCATCCATCCATTATCCAACCCGCTACAGTGAACCCTCGTTTATCGCGGTTAATCCGTTCCAGACTCTACCATGATAAATGAATTTTCGCGAAGTAGGATTCTTTATTTATAAATCGAATATTTTCGCAGTTAGAGTATAGAAAACCTGTTTACGATCTTCTAAATACGTTTTTTAACATTATTAGAGCCCTCTAGACATGAAATAACACCCTTTAGTCACCATTACACTCGTATTACCCAATATATTAGACAAAATAAGACATCCATTTTCCAACCCGCCGAATCCAAACACAGGGTCACGGGGGTTTGCTGGAGCCAATCCCAGCCAACACTGGGCACAAGGCAGGAACCAATCCCGGGCAGGGTGCCAACCCACCGCAGGACACACACAAATACACCCACACACCAAGCACACACTAGGGCCAATTTAGAATCGCCAATCCACCTAACCTGCATGTCTTTGGACTGTGGGAGGAAACCCACGCAGACACGGGGAGAACATGCAAACTCCACGCAGGGAGGACCCGGGAAGTGAACTCAGGTCCCCAGATCTCCCAACTGCGAGGCAGCAGCGCTACCCACTGCGCCACCGTGCCGCCCTAAGACATATTAGACGTTACAAATATCATATTATTATTATTGTACTGTACATTTAATTACACACACACACAGTTCTTACACACAACCACTAACCTATGAAGGCACGAGCTCAGTAGGAGAGTCTTCAGGTGGTGCAGTATCTTCAGCAGGTGCATCGTTGTCTTCTTCCGCTGAAGGAGTACTAGGAGTAGGCAGTGGGTGTCTGGGTGCGCGGCTGAAGAACATCTTGATAGGCAGTTGCTGGCGCTGTCTTTTCATATGCGTGAGGAGGCTTTTGTAGGGTATTGCCATCTTTGATCATATCCAAGAGTTTCACCTTCTCCTGGATGGTAAGCATCTTCCTCCGGCGCTTAGTTTTATTGTCAGAAGGCTTAGATAAGCCATCGTGGGGCTTAGATAAAAGTTCTCAGAAAGCGTATGCGTAGTGACGTAAGCGTGTATGAGAAAAAATCGCGATAGAGTGAAGCCGCGAAAGTCGAAGCGTGATATAGCGAGGGATCACTGTATATCCTAACTACAAGGTCACAGGGGTCTGCTGGAGCCAATCCCAGCCAACACAGGAAACAAACCCTGGGCAGGACGCCAGCCCACCGCAGGGCGCGCACACAGACACACACACACCAAGCACACAACAGGGACAATTTAGGATCGCCAATGCACCTAACCTGCATGTCTTTGGACTGTGGGAGGAAACCCACGCAGAGAACATGCAAACTCCACGCAGGGAGGACCCGGGAAGTGAACCCAGGTCTCCTAAGTGCGAGGCAGAAGCGCTACCCACCGCTCCACCATGCTGCCATTTTGTGCAACCGATCTACATATATATATATTTTTTTATTTTAATCTGACATGCCATTTTTTTTCAGTACTTGATCGAAAAATAGACTCTGTTGATGTAAAGAGTTCATCTTTTCTTTCTCAGATGTGCTTACCTATATTATGGCAAAGTACAGGCATAAACCTTTATTTTCCATCTATTCCGTTTTAGTTACATCAGAACAAAGAAAATATTTAAGGATAAATAACAAAGCTCGTTTTCAATTTTTTTAAAAAACTACAACATTAGGGTCGTGAACCTCAAACGTCGGGCTGTTAAATGTGATCTCAAGCAAAGATGAGGGTTAATAATAATATTAATAACAGGAGCGATTATAATGATACAGTGGAAAAGGGAATATTCATTGAAAGAGTCGGGGCTCCATGAGTGAGGCGTCTTATTTTATTTAACTCTTACTATCGTATAGTACATTCTTTATTTTAACGCAAGCTTTAAATGCGTTAATTTTATCCAGTGGTGGCCCTAAAAGGCAAGTGACAAAAACTTAAAGGTGTGACACATACATTCAAACAAGTAAACACATGAACTCTGAAGTCTCCATGTCCTCAACAGTCCACTCAGGAGTGACTGACAGTTCTTTTCACCAATCAGCTTTCTTCTTTTGTTTTCAGTCGGTACCTGCCTTTTCTGTGCTGTCCTTTCTGATTTTGTCCATGTCACCTCTGCCACTGAGCTTACTTCATCAATGTCACCTCTTTGTTTTGTGGTTTCCACTTTTTATATTTTTCTGCCTTCTTGCATTTCATAGCCAATGTGCCCTTTTTTGATAAGTCCTTGTAAGTGTCAAGCTATAGTCACACATTTGAGAACATCAATGACATGAAATGTAAAAAGAGTGTGGCCAAAAAATAAAACATAAACTTACAAAATACAGAAAGCCCAAGCAGAGTGAACTAACGGCGAGTAGTGAGGGGGTCAAATGTGACCTTCAGTGGTGGGGGTACAGAAGGGGCCACTTCTTCTTTTTGGAGTTTTCTGTCAAATAAATGAAGCCGAAGCTTTGTGTAGCTGACACACACTCAAAGCAGAGTTTCTAATCGTCCATCCTGCTGTTGGCAGTAAACAAACCCCGGGCAGGGTACGTACACACCCACACAGCACACACTAGGGACAATTTAGGACCGCCAATGCACCTAACCTGCATGTCTTTGGACTGTGGGAAGAAACCGGACCACCTGGAGGAAACCCACACAGACACTGGGAGAACATGCAAACTCCACGCAGGGAGGACCCGGGAAGTGAACCCAGGTCTCCTTACTGCGAAGCAGCAGCGCTACCACTGCGCCACCGTGCCGCCCACACAATTTTATATTGTGTAAAAATTGTGCTGAACAAATCTGCGCTGACTGTTGGCACTTTACTTTTCGTTTTATTGCCCAGAATGGGCCAATTTGTAATGAAATTTAGGTGAATTTTAAGGTGTGAGGGTTTTTTACTCTAAATGTCTACAGCACACAACATATCCTGCTCCAACGACAATGTACTTATAATGAATGCCTTCAATATCACATTAAAAAATCTCAAATACTGGGCTTTGTTATTTCCTACCAGCCATACTGAGCTCTGATTCCATCTCAGGCACAAACAATTTATAGACAGAATTTTGCCACGTGCAGGCCTGAAAAGATCAAAAATCAGAAAACAGTTCTGTTCTGTGTTCTGACAGGTGTGATCATGAAAATCACGGGGGCTTAGGAAGAACAAGGCTCTTAGGCGTGAATCTGTGTTCAGACTCCAGCTAGCTGTATTGAGGGAAACAAAGAAAAACAAGCATGTAGTGTCAAGGTTAGGTTAGGGACAGTGAGACTTGAATAGCCCACCATAAAAACAGTAAACCCATAATGAGCAGAGCAAGAGCAGGTAATAAGAGTATGGACAGGCACAAAATGACAGAGACAGCATCTGAGATTAGGAACAATATATACATTAGCTAAACCTGTTTATCAGAGCAGGATCGCAGGAACCTGGAGCCTACCCAAACAGGTTTGAAGGCAAGGCAGGAAAAGTCCCTGGTATGCAATATGTATGATACGGCTGATGTTAAGAACAAAAAGAATAAGATATTTCAATTATCTATTTTGAGAGAGAGAGAAACATTGAAAAAATGGGGACAAATATTTTAAAACATAATTCTGCTATTGGATTCTTTTCACAATATCTGGTATTAATAATGATGAATATTAACTAAAAAAGATAAATGAATAAATATAGCATAAATACAAAAATACATTAGTATGTTTTTAGCTTTTCATCACTTGGCAGACTTTCTTTGCCTGCCTACCTGTAGTTCAGTAGAGACATTACCAACTCGGGAATTCTACAAGATTTGTATCGTTTCATTGTTAAACAACATTTCTAAAACAAAAGTGGCTAGTTAGCAATAATATGCTGGTCTTGTATGACGACCTTGTCAGTCTCTCAATCAGTGCCGTTTTGTTTTCAAAAATCGGGAGTGGTCTCCCCTCGACTTTCTCGTGCACTCAGATATGGGGATGGATATTTGAGGAGTAAACTGCAAGACAATGATTATATTATGTAAATTAAAGAACCATCAACAACAAATCAAATCAAATTAATAATCTATTGGTCAATTATTATTAAAGACCGGGTTCGCTTCCCGGGTCCTCCCTGCGTGGAGTTTGCATGTTCTCCCCGTGTCTGCGTGGGTTTCCTCCAGGTGCTCCGGTTTCCTCCCACAGTCCAAAGACAAGCAGGTTAGGGGCATTGGCGATTCTAAATTGGCCCTAGTGTGTGCTTGGTGCGGGTGTGTCTGTGTGTGTGTGTGTGCTCTGTGGTGGGCTGGCGCCCTGCCCGGGGTTTGTTTCCTGCCTTGCGCCCTGTGTTGGCTGGGATTGGCTCCAGCTGACTTCCGTGACCCTAGCAGGTTGGATAATGGCTGGATAAATTAAAGTTGATTAAATCTGACTCTGCTGTTGCATAAAAAAATCGAGTATGTTCAGGTAAAGTACCACTTCCGGTTGATGGAGTTGGCCCAAAAGTTATTAGAGATCTACAATTTTGGTGTAACGACCACATGCCAAATTTCATCCATCTATCTAGTTGCGTTTTTGAGTTACCGTGTTTATACACACACACACACATACAGAGACAAAAATTCCAAAAAACAGTATTTTCAGACTTGGGGGGGGGGGGGGGGTCTAAAACGTCAAGATTGATCAAAATCTTGAGGTCGAATTTTTTTTCATGATTATACTTCTAGTTTCTCTATACAGTGAGTTGCTGTCAACAAAAAGCAGGCACCTGAGAAATAAACTGAAACGTTACTCAACTCGTGATTTTTCCATCCATACGGTAAAGTTTTTGTTGACCACCACATTCCAGTTTCAGGCGTTTGAATTACATCTTGATATACAATAAGTGCAAAGAAAGGCGGCGTGTAAATCACGTTCTAATCCACGTGCTTTACACGCGTATTCAGGGTCACTGGATAAATATATGCGGGCGGCTCGTGGTGGATGACTTTCAGTTTTAGAGTTAAAAGTTATTAGGGTTAAAAACTAACAGCAAGAGTATTCATTCAAAAATGAAAACTAAAATTATTTTAGTAAATTTATTATTTTACTAGTCATTAAGCCTGTTACAATAACGGGCACTAGAACAGTAGTGCATAAACATTAGTAGGAACAGTCCATATTAAATGGCAAGGGACTTTGGCCTCATTCTTTTTGTTGGTCGTATTTTTCTTTCTTTCAGCCTTTCTTTTGTTGATGTTTACTTGCTGAGCTGACCGTTCTTCATGGGCTGCCACCGTGTATCGTGTGTCTTTAATTTTCTGTGACAGTAATACTGTCTTGTACGGCTCTATTCAATAAGGGCGCGCACAAAAAGGCGAGCTTCAAAAGGGCGACCTCAATTGAGCGCGGCGAATAAAGGCGTTCGTAGATAATTTAGTTCAAATGGCTCTGAAATATGTGAAGAGCAACAAAGGTGCAGATCTTTATTTACGCGCGCCTTTATTCGCTGCGACCAATTGAGGTCGCCCTTTTGAGGCTCGCCTTTTTGTGCGCGCCCTTATTGAAGGATACTGTTTTGTACGTCCGCTGGCTTGTACGTCCGTAATATACCTTTAATTTTCTCTGGCGGTAATACAGGCGTGTGCGTCGGTAATATGCCTTTAATCTCCTCTGACAGTAATACTGGCTTGTATGTGGCTGTAATATGCATCACTGTATTGTGTACCTTTAATTTCCTCTCACAGTAATACTGGTTTGTATTTCCGTAAAACGCCTGTAACTTTCTCT
Source organism: Erpetoichthys calabaricus (assembly GCF_900747795.2). Taxonomy (NCBI): domain Eukaryota; kingdom Metazoa; phylum Chordata; class Cladistia; order Polypteriformes; family Polypteridae; genus Erpetoichthys; species Erpetoichthys calabaricus. The sequence goes on from NC_041398.2 coordinate 237,158,861, forward strand.
GACAGTAATATCGCGCGTTGCACCGTGCCCCGGGCATGCGCACTTCACCAGACGACACCCACACACGGACACCTGGACGCACACAGGGATTTTATTAAAGAGGATTTCAGTTAGTCTTTCCAGCTATTTTAATAGTTTTGTTTAGTTTCAGTTTTGTTATTTATTTTATTTCAGTTTATGAAAATGTTTTTTTAATAATAGTTTCCGTTTTGATTTTAGTTTTTGTTAACTATAATAACCTTGGTTAGGACAGGAATGAAGATGGACTGATGAACTGAGAGTTTTGTCTTTTGACGCCGGCACAGTCAGTCAGCGGAGTACAAGCACCAATGTTTTTTCTCCTTGGTGAATCGAGCGTGATTGTCGCAGTGGGGGTTGGGTATTTTGTCCAGGATTGGCCGCGACCCACCTGTGAGGCCTTCACTCCCAATTGAGCTCAATTGTCGGAACAGCGAGGGGTGGGGTGGGGTTTTGTTTGGTGTCAGTCGCGGGAAACACTGCTGTAGAGGACTTTTAGCTTACTGTTCCCTGCAGAACTGCTTTAATTAAACAATTTCCTAATTTCCTGTCACAGTTTCTCTATTAATGTTTGGTGTTGTCTTTTTAGAGTATTAGCAACACTTTAGTTTAGGTTCTGCAAAAATGCATCAATTACTCATTTACTATTATGTAACAAAACCTTAACATACACTTCTTTGGGTCTTCATAACATGTACAAAGACATCAGTAAAGTGTTCATCTCTGCAATGTGACCAGCTAACAAAACTTCACTTTGAGTGGTCTGAGGTGACTTAACTGAGGCCCATTTCTCTTGATATTTCATATTTAGCATAAGACCTGAGAATCCTTAATATTAACAAGAAATTTTATCATCATGTCAATGTGCTACACTGTCCAAAGATATGTTTTATAAGTGTCTCGAAGACCAAAAGAAGCCTTTGTTAAGGTCTTGTCCATATTACTAACCAAGAATAAACCGGATATGGACGCAGGTACACGGCAATGGGACCATGAGACGTACTGCGCAGGCGCCTACAGCGCGCGTCTCATAAACCGCACGCAAAGTTTTATCTACCATGAATGAAGGAGTCACGGCCCAAAAACGAAAGAGCTCAACTGACGTGAATGAGAAATGAAGCAACAACGTACCCATAGTTAACGACTAACGACACGGCCATACAAAAAAGAGGATTCTGCGCTGCACCCCAGAGTCAAACGGAAGAGGCTATGGAGGCCCCACAGATCCACAAAGATAGTACGGAAGGCGCGGGAAAGTACGAAAGTCGCAGGCGCCTACAACGCGCTTCTGAATAGGACATGAAGCAACAACGCGCCCATAGCTCTGCACTGCACCCCAGAGTCACACATAAGACACTACGGCGTCTGCAAAGGTCCACAAAAATAGTACGAAAGGCCCAGGCGCCTACAACGCGCTTCTGAACTAAACATCCACACTACACAGCATGGTCCGGGTAATGAGAATAAACGAACTCTCCGTATTAGACGTACGGCATCCTCACACGTCCAAACCATATAGCATATGTGAATCACATTACAGTGATGCATTATTAATGGTACAACCACAGAAAACGCTCCGTATTAACAGTAAGTGCAATTATCCATATTACTAACGGTAGACAACGGATAACTAATAGAGTCACGGTCACGGCTCCAAAACGATCCAGCTCAACTAACGGAGCTACAAAAGCGAGCCCGCATGGATAAAAACAATAGACGTAGTCGCCTACAACGTGCGTCTGAAACCGCGGGAGCAAAACTGTCTCGGCTCCAAAACCTAACAGCTCCGCATGAACAAATACAATGTACATAGACGCCTACAACGCGCGTCAGAAACTGCAGAAGCAAAGCAGGCACGGGTTCAAAACGAAAGACCACAACTGACAGAGATACACACATGAGCCCGTCTGGATATAATCAATGAACGCAGGCGCCTACAGTGCGAGTCTGAAATGCCGCAAGCAAAGCAGGCACATATCGCATACATTCATCAATGTATTTTGGGTTACCCAACACCGGGGGTAGGCGAGCGAAGCCCCCTTGTTACATACTGTAAGAGTCAATGAGTAACAGATGCATTTTTGCAGTACCCAAACTAAAGGGTTGGAAGAAAATCCTGCAGCCACAGCGGCCCTTCAGGACTGACTTTGCCCAACCCTGGTTTAGATACTAAAGTTCCCTTCTTGAAATAATGGCTGCCTCTCATTCTTTTCAGACTGGGCCGTTACTGTCACACAGCTTGACTGGGCAGAGTGGATCTCAGCTTTCAGTTTCACAAAGAGAAGACATTGTCAGCCTTTGGCTCCCCAACGAGAGGTGTGGCTCATCAGCTTTTAGGTTTTAGAGAGGAGTGCCAGAGGTCATCTCAGAGAATGCCCAAGAGAGTTCCTCATAGAGATGAGTGCAGGTAAGAAGGTGTAACCTGTCATCATTTGATTCCATTTACAAAATCAGTGTCTACTCATTGACGCATTATTTTGCATATCACAGAAGTCACTCATTGAATTATAGATTGCTTGTTTGGACTTCGGTATCAAGTTGGTGCCTTTTGGTCTGAATAAGTCTACAGAGATGTCAGTCCATCTCCGATTTACATCTTTGCTATCTGATGAAGACCAGGCCTGAGATTGGTACGAATTGCAGTTAAGCCTATTTCTGGAATGTAAGATGGGGTTTGGTACAGCTGGGTGTCTGTATCCCTGCTAAATCTGCTGTCTTCACAGGCCTTGTGTGGATTTAAAGTCTGGCAGAATGGGCAATGTAATCTATGTTCTAAAGTACTCTTGCCTTACTAGGTCATATGTTTTGGGACTGTTCTAAATTTTGGGTGAAAATATTCATCGATCCCACTCCTCCCACAGTTTATTTTCCCTGCTTTACCTTTGAAGAATGTATGAGAGTCTGCAGACCAACTCTTCCAGACTGGACAATAGCTTCTTCCTACAGTGCATCCAGAAAGTATTCACAGCGCATCACTTTTTCCACATTTTGTTATGTTACAGCCTTATTCCAAAATGGATTAAATTCATTTTTTTCCTCAGAATTCTACACACAACACCCCATAATGACAAAGTGAAAAAAGTTTACTTGAAGTTTTTGCAAATTTATTAAAAATAAAAAAACTGAGAAATCCCATGTACATAAGTATTCACAGCCTTTGCTCAATACTTTGTTGATGCACCTTTGGCAGCAATTCCAGCCTCAAGTCTTGTTGAATATGATGCCACAAGCTTGGCACACCTATCCTTGGCCAGTTTCGCCCATTCCTCTTTGCAGCACCTCTCAAGCTCCATCAGGTTGGATGGGAAGCGTTGGTGCACAGCCATTTTAAGATCTCTCCAGAGATGTTCAATCGGATTCAAGACTGGCCTCTGGCTGGGCCACTCAAGGACATTCACAGAGTTGTCCTGAAGCCACTCCTTTGATATCTTGGCTGTGTGCTTAGAGTCGTTGTCCTGCTGAAAGATGAACCGTCGCCCCAGTCTGAGGTCAGGAGCGCTCTGGAGCAGGTTTTCATCCAGGATGTGTCTGTACATTGCTGCAGTCATCTTTCCCTTTATCCTGACTAGTCTACCATCCCCACAGCATGATGCTGCCACCACCATGCTTCACTGTAGGGATGGTATTGGCCTGGTGATGAGCGGTGCCTGGTTTCCTCCAAACATGACGCCTGACATTCACACCAGAGAGTTCAATCTTTGTCTCATCAGACCAGAGAATTTTCTTTCTCATGGTCTGAGAGTCCTTCAGGTGCCTTTTGGCAAACTCCAGGTGGGCTGCCATGTGCCTTTTACTAAGGAGTGGCTTCCGTCTGGCCACTCTACCATACAGGCCTGATTGGTGGATTGCTGCAGAGATGGTTGTCCTTCTAGAAGGTTCTCCTCTCTCCACAGAGGACCTCTGGAGCTCTGACAGAGTGACCATTGGGTTCTTGGTCACCTCCCTGACTAAGGCCCTTTTCCCCCGATTGCTCAGTTTAGATGGCCGGCCAGCTCTAGGAAGAGTTCTGGTGGTTTCGAACTTCTTCCTCTTACGGATGATGGAGGTCACTATGCTCATTGGGACCTTCAAAGCAGCAGAAATTTTTCTGTAACCTTCCCCAGATTTGTGCCTCGAGACAATCCTGTCTCGGAGGTCTACAGACAATTCCTTTGACTTCATGCTTGGTTTGCGCTCTGACATGAACTGTCAACTGTGTGACCTTATATAGACAGGTGTGTGCCTTTCCAGATCATGTCCAACCAACTGAATTTACCACAGGTGGACTCCAATGAAGCTGCAGAAACATCTCAAGGATGATCAGGGGAAACAGGAGGCACCTGAGCTCAATTTTGAGCTTCACGGCAAAGGCTGTGAATACTTATGTACATGTGCTTTCTCAATTTTTTTTATTTTTAATAAATTTGCAAAAACCTCAAGTGAACTTTTTTCACGTTGTCATTATGGGGTGTTGTGTGCAGAATTCTGAGGAAAAAAATGAATTTAATCCATTTTGGAATAAGGCTGTAACATAACAAAATGTGGAAAAAGTGATGCGCTGTGAATACTTTCCGGATGCACTGTATAGGCAGTCAGGCTCCTGAACACAATGTCACCCTCTGCCCCTGCATGTGCCCCCCTTATTATAGGCTCTTATCTTACTGCTGTATTGTTCTGTTCTGCATTCTGTGTCCATTGTACATTTCCTATCATCACTGACTTATATGTCAATTTGTACAAATGTCTCTTGGTCTAAATTCCCTTATGTAAAATTAACCACCTGCATATCGTTATATTGTCATATTTATTGTTGAAATACTGCCCTGAAACTCTGGGAAATATAATTTCACTCCATTGTGTAACATACTTAATATATATTAGACAAGGACCTCATGTTGTCCTTTAATCGCAGTATGATCCAGTCCATGATCACTTTTACTTTCATTGCCTGGTTTAATAGTCTGACAAACCAAAACTCAAAAAAGCTCCAGCAGATTACGAAGTATGCAGCTAAAGATATTGGGGCTGACGGAGATGATTTGACTAGTGTGTGTGTGTCAGAGGGCAATGCTAAAGAAACTGGAAATCATCTCAACTGATGACAGACATCCATTACATGTAGAACTAAAGTTCAGTCAATCAGGAAGGATAGTCGCTTTGAAAACCCACACAACTTGCTCCAGAAACTCCTTTCTTCCTAGTGCCATACGACTTTTCAATAAGAAGTATCGGAGATAATGATTAAGGTTTTGATAGAATATCCTGTAACCTTTTTTTTTGGTATAAATATGTATTATCTAACTGCCTTACCTTAACCTTTCTTATTTCTATTTGTCTGTTTTATTTCATTCTGTCTGTTATTAGATGCAACTGAGAAGGCAAATTTCATGTTATCTTGTGTAAACATGACTAAATAGATAGATAGATGTGAAAGGCACTATATAATAGATATGAAAGGCACTATATAATAGATATGAAAGGCACTATATGATAGATAGATGTGAAAGGCACTATATGATAGATAGATATGAAAGGCACTATATAATAGACAGATAGATAGATAGATGTGAAAAGCACTATATGATAGATAGATAGATGTGAAAAGCACTATATAATAGATAGATAGATAGATAGATGTGAAAGGCACTATATGATAGATAGATAGATGGATGCGAAAGGCACTATAAGATAGATAGATGGATGCGAAAGGCACTATATGATAGATAGATAGATGGATGCGAAAGGCACTATATGATAGATAGATGGATGCGAAAGGCACTATATGATAGATAGATAGATGTGAAAGGCACTATATGATAGATAGATAGATGTGAAAGGCACTATATGATAGATAGATAGATGGATGTGAAAGGCACTATATGATAGATAGATGTGAAAGGCACTATATAATAGATAGATAGACGTGAAAGGCACTATATGATAGATAGACAGATGTGAAAGGCACTATATGATAGATAGATAGACTTTATTAATCCCAAGGGGAAATCCCCATACTTCAGCAGCAGCATACTGATAAAGAAAATATTAAATTAAAGAGTGATAACAATACAGACAGACAATAACTTTGTATAATTTTAACGTATACCCCCCGGGTGGAATTGAAGAAAGAAAGAAAGAAACCTTAACCTATTAACCTTAATATATGTGTATAGATGATATGACAATAGCTTCACTGGAACGATGCAAACAGAATGAAGTTTACACGCGGAATATTCCAGTTGAATTATCTGCATATTGAGTTTATTTTCTATGCACTTATTTAAACCTCATGACACTCATGCCTTGTTTTAACATCGGCTTCTCACAAACAGTTTGTGGCCACAAGTCCTAAGATCTTTATTTCCGGTCGAAAGCTAATTGTACCTGCTGAATAGCAGCCTGAGCTGGTATCAGAGTTCTGTGGTGACGTCTGTTTACCAGTTGGTGCCTTCAAGGTCTAATAGTACATCATAAACTCTTCTAACAACTTAGTGTCAAAGTCTTTTGTCTCTCATCTTTTATGGCCTCTTGCATTTTCTTCTATTGTTTGATGGCTGCATCGAAATCCCTGCTTTCCTGTGAGTACGACACAAGCAGCATTAACATTTTTAACTTTCACACAGCACAATAAATGTATCCTGTCGGCCCATCACAGCTACCAAAAATCCAAAGAGATGCCTCGGTTATTTAAAAGAAGACACTCAGAAGTTGAGTTATCTTTATTCTATTTATTACCTACAGACAATAACCTCAAAGAACGTAAAAAAAAAACAAAACTGTGACATACATTGATGACATGCTGAATTTGAAAGTAATCTTGATAATTAACAAGATAATACACCATATGCTAATGCCCATTACGGTAAGACATGCAGTATAACGGCCACATTATGTGGACAAGCGGCTGAAATGAGTTTCCTCCACAGGGTGTCTGGGCTTTCCCTTAAAGATAAGGTGAGAAGTTCAGTCATCCAGGAGGAGCTCAGAGTAGAGCCGCTGCTCCTCCGCATCGAGAGGAGTCAGATGAGGTGGCTCGGGCATCTGATCAGAATGCCTCCTGGACGCCTCCCTGGTGAGGTGTTCCAGGCACGTCTAACTGGGAGGAGGCCCCGGGGAAGACCCAGGACACGCTGGAGGGACTATGTCTCTCGACTGGCCTGGGAACGCCTCAGGGTTATCCCGGAAGAGCTAGAAGAAGTGGCCGGGGAGAAGGAAGTCTGGATATCTCTGCTCAAGCTGCTGCCCCCGCGACCCGACCTCGGATAAGTGGAAGACAATGGATGGATGGATGGATATGTGGATGGTCACCTGTAACATAAGCTAATCTAAATGGAATAGCTCAAAAGACGTACATAAGAAAAGTTAAGAAATAAATGACTTCATTTTCAATACACAGTAAGAAACAGATTGTCTTAAGGATTGTAGGTTTATTGTTGCTATTGTTGAAAAGATTTCACTTCAGTAAATTATAATAGGAAATTGTAATTCTTTGATAAGATATTCTGATTGGGCGGCACAGTGGCGCAGTGGGTAGCGCTGCTGCCTTGCAGTTAGGAGACCTGAGGTTCACTTCCCAGGTCCTCCCTGTGTGGAGTTTGCATGTTCTCCCCGTGTCTGCGTGGGTTTCCTCCCACAGTCCAAAGACATGCAGGTTAGGTGGATTGCCGATTCTAAATTGGCCCTAGTGTGTGCTTGTGTGTGGGTGTGTTTGTGTGTGTCCTGCGGTGGGTTGGCACCTTGCCCGGGATTGGTTCCTGCCTTGTGCCCTGTGTTGGCTGGGATTGGCTCCAGCAGACCCCCTGTGACCCTGTGTTCGGATTCAGTGGGTTGGAAAATGGATGGATGGATGGATATTCTGATTTGTTTTATTCTGAATAGTTCCAACAACACATCACATAGTTTTATTTACCTGTGCAGTAAGTGCCAAGTCTCCTTTAACTCTTTTGAGTTTTCTGGCTTCACACAGAAATCAAGAGTTTGCCAAGAACATGCGTCAGGCTTGCTGCCAGGCTGTCTTCACGTGGCAGGGGCAGCAGCAGTACACTGCTATCTGGTTTCTACCTCTTCTCATTGTTAAGTGGCAGACCTCCCAGGCGAGCAGTGCCATAGGCGTGTCAGCTACTTGAACTGGTTCAGCACTATGATAAGCTGGGGACCAGTCAGCTGAAGCTGAAACCTCACCTTCGTTTTCAGTTGCTTGTATCAAAATCGGAGTCCGACAAGTCCTAGTCCAATTCAGAGAGAACAGGCAAAATGTCGTCCACAGAGTATTTTCCTTTACACATCCACTTAGATCTCTTGCCAGATGTCTGTGCCATTTTTGACGTTGTTTGGGCCTCGCTACTCACGGGAGTGCAGGAAATCTCGGTCAGAACCAATGAAGCTAACTTTCTTCTAGCAACGAGAGTCCAACTAAAACGTAACGGTTGGTTTTGTCACAGTTTACAGTTGATGACCACCTTTTGACAAAAGTCGACATCATCCCTGAAAGAGTTAAATGGTCCATTATTAAATTAGCATCCAAGAAAGTAGAAGATGACTGGATTACCCGGACTGACTTGTTAGATTACTGTAGTTACTGAAAAGCGTTAATCCAGAAGGTCACCAGCTGTAGCGCCTGCTGTGCATTTACAGTCTTTAAAATTGAGAAGAAACAGACACTTGAGTGCATGGGGAGTCCTCAAAATCTGTCATCACAAGTAATGCGAGTCGTTCAGTAGGAAGTGTCAAGTGAAGTGTGTGGGTCTCACCGTCCTGCCGTCTGTGCTGCAACCTAAGCCAATAATCTCCAGTCGTGAATCACTTTACGAGGAGTCAAAAGGTCGGAAATGGCGGATTTAAAATCTCTCGTCTCCCCTCAAACGATCCCATGCTTGACCTACTTCCGGCAGACTTGATGCGCCCCAGGCAGAATTCCTGCGGTGTCAAATCAGGGATACGTAAATTTGTACCTGTTGCTAGCTCTCTATTACTCTCATCTATCCATCCATCCATCCATCCATTTTCCAACCCGCTGAATCCAAACACAGGGTCACGGGGGTCTGCTGGAGCCAATCCCAGCCAACACGGGGCACAAGGCAGGAACCAATCCTGGGCAGGTTGCCAACCCACCGCAGTACTCTCATCTATTTTTGCCCATTTAATGTGCTGACTGGTTGATTACAGGTCCGTATTCAATTACAGCGTGTTGCAGGGTCTGCTGCGATCATAATTGTTGCAGACCTGCAGGTACTGTATCTCGTGTCACTAACCGTCTCACCATGGACTCCTCTCACCCCCATCATCACTTGTGTAAACGTAACACTAATAGACACCTCAACAGTTTCTTTCCCAGAGCCACAATCTCCACAAATCAGTAATTTAGATAAATACTTTATTAATCCCAATGGGAAATTCACATTCTCCAGCAGCAGCATAATGATACAATAAACAATATTAAATTAAAGATTGATAATAATGCAGGTAAAAAACAGACAATAACTTTGTATAATGTTAAATGTTAACGTTTATCCCCCCGGGTGGAATTGAAGAGTCGCATAGTTTGGCAGAGGAACGATCTTCTCAGTCCATCGCTGAAGCTGCTCCTCTGTCTGGAGATGATCCTGTTTAGTGGATGCAGTGGATTCTCCATAATTGATAGGAGCCTGCTGAGCGCTCGTCGCTCTGCCACAGATGTCAAACTGTCCATCTCCATGCCTACAATAGAGCCTGCCTTCCTCACCAGTTTGTCCAGGCGTGAGGCGTCCCTCTTCTTTATGCTGCCTCCCCAGCACACCACCGCGTACAAGAGGGCGCTCGCCACAACCGTCTGATAGAACATCTGCAGCATCTTATTGCAGATGTTGAAGGACGCCAGCCTTCTAAGGAAGTATAACCGGCTCTGTCCTTTCTTGCACAGCGCATCAGTATTGGCAGTCCAGTCTAATTTATCATCAGCTGCACTCCCAGGTATTTATAGGTCTGCACCCTCTGCACACAGTCACCTCTGATGATCACGGTCTTTGATGGTCATCGTCTTCCTCGCTTATGAATGCGTTCTCTCATATACTGTATGAAGGTGAGTGTGCGTACAGTATATGGACTTGTATGTGTTTCACTAACGCTATACACTTACGCCTTCACTTGCGCATCATCATTTGCACAGTACTTTAGCTGTTATTTAACTTATGGTATTTGTTTGTGATGTTGTGTTATGCTATAATCTGATCCAAAGCTACTCAGTTAAATTCCTGTACGTTAAGTACTGGTGGATAAAAAGTAATTCTGATATGAATTAAGGAAAGGCATTGTTAAGGAAGACTTGGGAGAAGCTCCTTCCCAGTCCATCTTGGTGGTGATCTCATCAGACCTGCCTCTACTGCAAAGAATCTTGGTGTCATTTTTGATTCCTCCCTCTCTTATTCCGCCCAACATAAATCACATTAAGAAACTTTCTTACTTTCACCTCCGTAACATATCCCGTGTTCGCTCCTTCCTCTCCTTTTCTAACGCTGAGAAACTTGTCCATGCTTTTATCACATCCCGCATCGATTTTTGTAATTCCCTACTGGCAGGCCCCCTTCTAATCTTATATCACAGCTCCAGCTTATTCAGAACTCAGCTTCAAGACTCCTGACACGGATCAGCAGCAGCGAGCACATCACACCCATCCTGCTCCGTCTCCACTGGCTCCCTGTGTCTTACAGAATCGAATATAAAATCCTACTAATAACATACAAAGCCTTAAATAACCTCGCGCCAAACTACATCAGTGATCTTCTCCATCACTATGTGCCTGCCTGCCCGCCCACTAAGGTCCTCTGATTCTGGCCATCTTGTTGTGCCCCTCACTAATCTACACTCCATGGTGACAGGGCCTTCAGCTGTATAGCGCCCAGACTCTGGAATGACCTACCGAAATTAATCAGGTCAGCTGACTCCATGAATTCTTTTAAAAAACAACTTAAAACTCATCTGTTCAGTTTGGCTTTTAGCTCTACTTGACTTGACTTGACTTTATTACCCTTCTCTCAATTTACCTCCATGTCAAGATGCTCATGTAACCCATGTGTGTGTGCGACCATCAATTATGTTGTCTGTTAGGCTTTTTCTCTGAATTCACTGTCTTAATCTTCTCTATTTATTTATCTGGTTTGTACAATGCTATATACTGTATACCCTGCCGTTCTTTCTTATATTCTGTAAGTGCCTTGAGCATGGGAAAGGCGCTATATAAATAAAATGTATTATTATTCTGCGGTGGGTTGGCACCCTGCCTGGGATTGGTTCCTGCCTTGTGCCCTGTGTTGGCTGGGATTGGCTCCAGCAGACCCCTGTGACCCTGTGTTCGGATTCAGCGGGTTGGAAAATGGATGGATGTATTATTATTAAGCATACTGTCATTGTGATTTTTAATCTTTCAATAAATCAAAAGCAAACTGACTTCTAAAAAAATATTTTTACACAGTATCGCTTTACAGTGCCCTCCATAATGTTTGGGACAAAGACACTGTGATGGATGGCCGGCTAAATATTCCGGCCCACACCTCCAGGCCACCAGGTGGAGCCCTCCCAAAACAGCATGGAGGTTCCCCGAATTCCAGCAGGGCCTTATGGACCTTGTAGTTTGTATACACAGCCCTGCTGGATACCTTGGGGACCACCGGGAGTCACTGAGACTCTTACGTGCCCTATAACCCGGAAGTGCGTCATGATCGCATGACCAGAAGGAACGATGTGCTTCCGGGTTGAAGAAAAGGACTTTTACTCTGACCCGGAAGTAATGAGGACTGGGGGATTGTTGGACAGGAACCACCTCCGGGTCAGGGGGTATAAAAGGACTCTGGGAAAGCCCAGACACTGAGCTGAGCTGGGAGGAAGGGTGGCGAAGTGTCTGGGAGCGGAGGATTGGTTATTGCTTGATTATTGGTATTTGTATGTGTAGTGTGGAGTGGAGGGTGCTTAGTGCACACTATTATTATAAAAATAAAAAGTCTTGGACTTTTACCTGTTGTCTGGCGTGGTACCTGAGGGTTCGAGAGGTCGATAACAACCTCAGCTGTTACAACACGCATTTCCTTGATTTATCCCTCTGCTCCACAAAATTACAAATCAAACAATGCAGATGTGTTTAAAGTGTACATTGCAGTCTTTCATTTAAGGGTATTTGCACATATTTCAGTCACACCATGAAGAAATAACATTTTTTTTTATATGTGGTCCCCTGACTGCAGCTGCTGATCTCGTGGCTCCACCACGTCAGACTGCACAACTGAAAATCGCAGCCCATGTCACCTTTCCTGACTGAGCGCTGATCTTCCAGCGCAGTCCTGCTCGCCCCTTTTTATAAGAGTTGATAGCGAGATGCCTGAGAGAGCCGGCGCTGCTCAAAGGGTCAGCAGCTACAGGGTGACCTTCGCAGCAATCTCGGCCCTTGATTTCTTTTTTTCCATTCTGCTATAGTATGTAAAATACAAGACATCAGACAGACGGGCTTCTCTTCTGTTTGTGATGGCGCTGTGCAAAGGGTTAACAGCTGAGGTAAATTCAGACACTTGTGGCCTTATTTTGTTTCTTTTTCCCATTCTGTTTTAGTATATAAACACCAGACATCAGACAGACACGTTTATCTTCTGCTTGTGAGGTTCAAGACGAGCAAATTCCTTATTCCTCATCTCTGCATTCTATGCATTGTCCTTCCAGCTTAGTATTCACTGGTTGTCTGCTCTCAAGCACTCAGAGTCGCCCCCTACAGCTAAAGACGAAATCAGACCTGCTTGATTTTATTATAGCGAGTCGGAAATTACTTGGAGTGAGTTACTGGGTATGTCATATTAGGCAATCAGCTTCACGGGAGCATGCCAGCAACTCGCTAAGATTATTGTACATGAGGGCAACAACTGAAAATTGCCGGAAAAGTCACTTAATGTGACATATGTTTGAAACAAACAATGGCACTATGTGTGAGTGACTGACGTGCTTGTACTGTGAAATTGTAACTTTTATGTTTGTTGCAATTCTAATCACCTTATATAGTACTTAGTAAATACCCACAGGTAATATGTATACACTGTATATACAGTACTGTCGTCAGAGAGGGAGAGCCATAGAAAAAATTGTGGGGTGCCAGCCATGTTGTCCCTTTTAATCTGTTGCCGGTTCAGGAGAGTGAAGGATGAAAGGGAGATAACGTAGCTATTTACAGCGGCATCCTCCTTCTTGAAGAGGTATTACATACCTTGGATGAGCCGGGAAGGTGATCCTCCGACATAAACATACAGATATGTACCTTACTGACATACTTAAGATTATGATCATTCTTGTTATATGTATATTTGTGCTTCTTTATCTGCTACTGCAACTGTACAGATTCCCTCAGGATTATTAAAGTTTCTATCAATTATATAGTGCCTTTCAATTCTATCTATCTATCATATAGTGCCCTTCACATCTATCTATCTATCTATCTATCTATCTATCTATCTATCTATCTATCTATCTATCTATCTATCTTTGTATCTGTCTATTATATAGTGCCTTTCACATCTATCTATCTATCTATCTATCTTTGTATCTGTCTATTATATAGTGCCTTTCACACCTATCTATCTATCATATAGTGCCTTTCACATCTATCTATCTATCTATCTATCTATCTATCTATCTATCTATCTATCTATCTATCTATCTTTGTATCTGTTTATTATATAGTGCCTTTCACATCTATCTATCTATCTATCTATCTATCTATCTATCTATCTATCTATCTATCTATCTATCTATCTATCTATCTATCTGTCTATTATATAGTGCCTTTCACACCTATCTATCATATAGTGCCTTTCACATCTATCTATCTATCTATCTTTGTATCTGTCTATTATATAGTGCCTTTCACACCTATCTATCTATCATATAGTGCCTTTCACATCTATCTATCTATCTATCTATCTATCTATCTATCTATCTATCTATCTATCTATCTTTGTATCTGTCTATTATATAGTGCCTTTCACACCTATCTATCATATAGTGCCTTTCACATCTATCTATCTATCTATCTTTGTATCTGTCTATCATATAGTGCCTTTCACATCTATCTATCTATCTATCTATCTTTGTATCTGTCTATTATATAGTGCCTTTCACATCTATCTATCTATCTATCTATCTATCTATCTATCTATCTATCTATTATATAGTGCCTTTCACATCTATCTATCTATCATATAGTGCCTTTCATATCTATTTATTTATCTATCATATAATGCCTTTCATATCTATCTATTATATAGTGCCTTTCATATCTATCTATCTATCTATCTATCTATCTATCTATCTATCTATCTGTCTATCTATCTATCTATCTATCTATCTATCTATCTATTATATACTGCCTTTCAATTCTATCTTTGTATCTGTCTATTATATAGTACCTTTCATATCTATTTATCTATCTATCATATAGTGCCTTTCACATCTATCTCTATCTATCTATCATATATTGCCTTTCATATCTATCTATCTCTATCTATCTATCTATCTATCTATCTATCTATCTATCTATCTATCTATCTATCTATTATATAGTGCCTTTCACATCTATCTCTATCTATCTATCTATTATATAGTGCCTTTCATATCTATCTATCTATTATATAGTGCCTTTCACATCTATCTCTATCTATCTATCTATCATATATTGCCTTTCATATCTATCTATCTATCTATCTATCTATCTATCTATCTATCTATCTATCTATCTATTATATAGTGCCTTTCACATCTATCTCTATCTATCTATCTATTATATAGTGCCTTTCATATCTATCTATCTATTATATAGTGCCTTTCAATTCTATCTATTGTGGTGGGTGGCCATGGCCACTACCTGGCCTGGACTCCAGCAGAGTGGAAGAACCAGGGAAAAGGGTATTGATGAGCCAATACCTCCCCTGGGACACTAGAGGGCAGCCCTCCTGGGCAGCTATGGCACCACGGATTCCCACAGGGCGCGTCAGGAAGTGGAGTTTGGTGAAGTCCTGTTGGGTTCTGTGGGGGCCGCCAGGGGGAGCTGCAGAGTCCTGTAGAGGACCTCCAGCGCACCTGGGAGTGATTCCAGGTAATAGTGAAGAGCCACCTGGAACAGTCCCGGGACCTGAATAAGAGGAGCCGTCTGACTCCATTAAGGGGCCAGAGTCGGGAGGAAGGAGTGGACAAAGCCTGAGGAAGAGTGGAGGCGGATGGACTGTATTTTGGTGTGCAGTTGGTGGTTTGCGCACTTTCAGTTTTAAATAAACACGGGTGTTGAATTGAACCTGTGTCCTGCCTGTCTGTGTCGGGGGATCGGGTGGCGGTATGCCCCCTAGTGGCTTACACTATCTACCTATTACAATTACATTATTTTCATTTAACTGGGTAACGAGCTGAAATTCCTTGTTTAAACAATGAAACTATTGTTTTGTCATTCACCCAAACGGCTGTCTTTTTTTAATTAAAATAACAGGCCTATGTGCTGTTCTCTGAGGCTCTGCTGATTCACTCTTTGAAATGCTGGCTCATTTTACTTAACATCTCTGATAGTTTTACTTTGTCTTTAGGAGGCCATTAGATTAATATTGCAGTCAGGCCCACTGTCACTATCTGGAGCAGATCAGCTTAAATGCTTAGGGCTCTAATTAAAATAGCAGCCTATCGCCCTTTAGGCAATTATGACAGCCATAACCTGATCACTGGGATTTTGTGACCAGTTCTCACAGAAAGCCTGGCTCAATAGTATTAATGGAAGTCACAAAACTAAAGAATTAAATCAATTTGTAGTTATGACAGGCCACTTTGCATCGACCATCCCACCCTGTGTAGTCGTTTAGAGGCACCAACTAATAACCTCTTAGGAAGATCTGTCACAACCATCCACAGTGGACTCAGAGAGTATTTAGACCCTTTCACTTTTTTTCACATTTCGTTGCAGCCTTGTGCTAAAGTCATTTCAGTTATTTTTTCCCCACATCAAGTGTAACACTCAATACTCCAGAATGACGAGGAGAAAACAGGATCTTAGAAATTTGTGCAAATGTATTAAAACTCGGCATCTTCAGCCCATAAAAGGAGTATCGGTGCTTGCTGCTCTTCTTTGGTAGAGCAGATGGGAGAGCGGAGCAGCTCTTACAAAACAACAAGAGAAACTGACTGATCACTTTACTGTGGGGACCACAGACACGCCTCATGTCTACGTGTACTGGGGGGGGGGGACTGCACAGAAGTCACGGATCAGCACTGACTTGCCCTCGTACATTCACATACGTTCATCTGTCTCGAGTACAAATTTCCAGTATATTTCTTTGATTTCTTCAACCTCATATTTTGTGTACTCACTTTATATGTAATGACATAAAAAGCTACTTATGTAAGTATGTAGCGCAAGTATAAGCTTACTAAGGCACTAAAACCTAACTACCAATTAATATTCACAAAACACTACACACTCGAGCGTTCTTTCTTTTATAAATGCTTGAACATTTAAAAAATGCACGCTCTCCGTATTCCGTTAAATGCTCCATATTGCGACCTTAACTGCAGGTGTCAGTCAGGCTTCTAATACAAAAGCTCTTTTGCTGACATGCTGTTGTTACACCGGTGTGACTTTCTCACTTTGTCGGCACTCTTTTCACAAAGGTTTTGGAATGAGTTAACACCAAGACACCTGTGGGACAAGACCCCATCACTGACACCTCACCCTTTTTACTTTCTTGTATACGAGGTATAAGGATAACACTGAAATCCTGCAAAAATTCCACTTCGAGATTTCGATGAATCTCAACGTTTTAGACCTCTCCGAGTCCGAAAATACCATTTTTGGAATTATGTCTGTGTGTGTGTGTCTGTGTGTAAACACGATAACTTGAGTCCGCTTTCACTTCGGTCAACCAAACTTTCCATACAAGTATTAGGTACAAAACGTACATTTCTTTCAACTTTTGGGCTATTTCCACTAACTGGAAGTGGTACTTTACCTTTTATTCATGAAGCTGCAGAGTCCGATTTATTCAACTTTACTTTTTTAATAATTGTTATATAATAATTGTGCCTAGAGAGGAGTTGTGGTATTGTATGAGGAAGTCGGGAGTGGCAGAGAAGTACGTAAGAGTTGTACAGGATATGTACAAATGAAGTGTGACTGTGGTGAGGTCTGCGGTAGGAGTAACGGAGGTGGGATTACATCAGGGATCGCCTCTGAGCCCTTTCTTATTTGCAATGGTGATGGACAGGTTGACAGACGAGATTAGACAGGAGTCCCCGTGGACTGTGATGTTTGCTGATGACATTGTGATCTGTAGCGATAGTAGGGAACAGGTTGAGGAGACCCTATAGAGATGTAGATATGAGAGGAGAGGAATGAAGGTCAGTAGGACCACCAAGACAGAATACATGTGTGTGAATGAGAGGGAGGTCAGTGGAATGGTGAGGATCAGGGGAGTAGAGTTGGCGAAGGTGGAAAAGTTTAAATACTTGGGATCAACAGTACAGAGTAATGGGGATTGTGGAAGAGAAGTGAAGAAGAGAGTGCAGGCAAGGTGGAGTGGGTGGAGAAGAGTGTCAGGAGTAATTTGTGACAAACTGCAAGAGTGAAAAGGAAGGTCTACAGGATGGTAGTGAGACCAGCTATGTTATATGGGTTAGAGACGGTGGCACTGACCACAAAGCAGGAGACAGAGCTGGAGGTGGCAGAGTTAAAGATGCTAAGATTTGCACTGGGTGTGACGAGGATGGACAGGATTAGAAATGAGGACATTAGAGGGTCAGCTCAGGTTGGACGTTTAGGAGACAAAGTCAGAGAGGCGAGATTGTGTTGGTTTGGACATGTGCAGAGGAGAGATGCTGGGTATAATGAGAGAAGGGTGCTAAGGATAGAGCTGCTAGGAAAGAGGAGAAGAGGAAGGCCTAAGAGAAGGTTTATGGATGTGGTGAGAGAGGACATGCAGGTGACGGGTGTGACAGAACAAGATGACGAGGACAGGAAGATATGGAAGAAGACGATCCGCTGTGGTGACCCCTAACAGAAGCAGCTGAAAGAAGAAGGAGAAGACTTTTTAAATAATTGTTCAAAATATTATTAATTTGATTTGTTGTTGATGGTTCTTTAATGTACATACTATAAAAATAGAATCATTGTCTTGCGATTTACTCCTCAAATATCCATCCCCATATCGGAGTATATGAGAAAGCCTAGGGGTGTCCACTCCCGATTTTTTTCTACTGACTGTTATTCATGTGAACGTACAGTACAGTACAGTACAGTACAGTGCAGTGCCTATAAAAAGTCTGAACCCCCCTTAGAAGTGTTCACTGTTTTTGTGGATTTAATTTCCTTTTTCTGTTGGTCAGTGTCAGAGAAAGGCTCTTTACAGAGATCTGTTTTGTCTTTGATATTAAAGTGGTCTCAATTAACAACTATGTAAGAAATATAAAATAGAAAACAATGGATGTCATAAGTATTTACCCTCTTTATTTAGGCACTACTGTACTGATGCAGCCAGTTTGCTTTGTAAGTCACATAATTAGTTCAATGGAGGTCCCCGGTCTAGAGGTTCAGGTGGTTGTCATATAAATGTACCTGAATGTGGAAGGTCCAAGTTGTGGTGAGTCAGTATGGTGGACTAAGCTACACAATGAAGACATAAGAACACTTTGAACAACTCTGTGAATGAAGGGATTGAAATGTCCAAGTTGCTGAATATCCAGTTAAATTGGTCACTAAGAGTGTGGCACAGCTGGAAATCTGCTAGAACAGGCCATCCATAAAAACTGAGCAACTGTGCAAGAAGAAGAAGAGGAGGAGTGAGGGAGGCCACCAAGAGACCTCTGTCAGCTCTGAAGGAGTTTCAAGCTACAGTGTCTCAGATTGGAGAAACTCGGCAGACATCAGCCATGACCCCAGTGCTTCACCAGTTGCAGGTTGATAAGGGCAAAGCAAATCTAAATCCTCACTGGTGCAGACAAACGGTTTTAAAAGTCACAGAAGTTGTTCAGTGGAGGTCACCTGTCTGGTGTTTCAGTTGACTCTTCTGTACACCCGACTGAATCTGGAAGGACCAAATTGTGGTGAGTCAATATGGCGGAGTGATGGCTACTGGTATCTGTTACTGCCAGAAGGGATCCTACCCCTACAAATTGCTCCAGGGGCACTGTACAATGGCTGACCCCATGCTGCGACCTCTACAGGTAATGTGAAAAGACAATTTCCCCCTCAGAGCTTTATAAAGTATACCAAAAGAAAAAAAAATGGTAGTCTAACCTACACAATGAAGATAAAAGAGCATCCCAAGCAACTCCACGATAAGATGACTGAAAAGCACAAGTTGGGAGATGCAGATTAGGAAATATCCAAGTCACGGAATATCCAAGTAAGTTAGTGATTAAAAATGGAAAGAGTCTGACGGAGCTTTAAGTCTGCTAGAGCAGGATGTCCACAGAAACCTCAGTGATCATGCAAGAAGAAGACGAGAGAAGGAGACCACCATGAGACCTCTGATAACTCTGAAGGAGTCACAAGCTACAGTGGCTGACATTGGAGAAACTATGCAGACAAAAACTGCTGGCCCAGTGCTTCACCAGTCACCGCTTTATAAAAGAGAGGCAACGACAAAAAACACACAAGACATCTGATGGCATTAAACCCCACTTCTGGTTAACTGTTGCTGAGCCATAGCTCTTTACACGTTTCACTAAAGCTTTACTCCACTCAACACAAACTAAACAAAGGTTTTTGGATAATGAAAGGAGCCTGAATCCATCAACCTAAATTTAAGTTCCAGTTGTCATACTGGACAGCAGCCTGACCTTAGAATCTCACGTCTGTGCTGCAGTCAAAGCTTCATTCTGCCACGGACTGGAGTCTGGCTTGATCTCAGTGGATCAGATGCTGAGGAACTTCTCCTTTATCTCTTCACAACTGGCCTGCAGCAGTTCAGCTTTCAGTTGTTTGCCTGTGCAGAAGATCAACAGGCTCAGCGTGTTGCTGAGAGAGTCTGGATTTAAGCTCCATGCAGACGGTAGTGCTGACGTACTTCTGGTGAAATCTCAGCCCGCTCAGCCACTTCCGTTGTGAGTTTTGTTTAGTGGCGAGAATGTCTGAGAAAGAGATGTTTAAGTCTCAGCGTACAGATAGCTCTACAGCTGAACATTGTCGTGTACCTTTATGTCGAGCTTCCAGTGAGTACAACAAGATATGTAGTTTTCATGCAATTGAAATGTGCCACTTGGTGCCACTGTCCTACTGCCTGCCTAAGGTAAAGTCCTCTCTGAAATCATCGGGTAGAGGGGTCATGGAATGGCCAATAGGGGGAGGCAGCTGAGGTCTCCAGGACTCTAAACAAGTCCAAATTAATAAAGTATCTATCTATCTGTTATATAGTATCTATCTATCTATCATATAGTACCTCTCATATCTATCTATCTATCTATCTATCTATCTATCTATCTATCTATCTTTCTTGCCAACTACACTATAATTGATATCTATCTATCAATCATATAGTACCTTTAATATCTATCTATCTATCATATAATACCTTTCATATCTATCTATCTATCTATCTATCTATCTATCTATCTATCTATCTATCTATCTATCTATCTATCTATCTATCTATCATATAGTACCTCTCATATCTATCTATCTATCTATCTATCTATCTATCTATCTATCTATCTATCTATCTATCTTGCCAACTACACTATAATTGATATCTATCTATCTATCTATCTATCCATCTATCATATAGTACCTTTCATATATATCTATCTATCTAAATCCTATTACATGATATTATCTACTGCTGAATTCTGCTCTGTACTTGTAATATTTCTATTGCACTATTGTATTCTATTGAGGATGACTTGTGTTCTGTTCTGTGTATTGTATTGTATTGACCCCCATTTTTTTTTGACACCCACCGCAAGCCCAAACTACCTGGTAAGGGGTCTCTCTTTGAACTGCCTTTCCTGAGGTTTCTCCCATTTGTTCCCTACATGGGAGTTTTTCCTTGTCTTCTTAGAGAGTCAAGGCTGGGGGGCTGTCAAGAGGGAGGGCCTGTTAAAGCCCATTGCGGCACTCCTTGTGTGATTTTGGGCTCTACAAAAATAAATTGTATTGTATTGTATCTACTGTAGCTGCTAGCTAACCCCTTATAACACAAACTACTTTTGATTCCAAGGCAAAATGCTGAAACAAAGAATTCTATAAGTTCATATTTTATTTGTTCAAAAGCAAAGATACAAATTCAAGTGAAGATTTTGTAATGCGCTTACTTACATTTGCTTTATCTTTATTAAAACTTTATGATTTTACAGGCACGGCTCTTCAGTTTTTATACATTTCCCCATAAGAAGACTTTTCTTCTGGACTGACCTCAAACACATGTATTTCAGCGCTGTAAAGGCACTTTTATAATTGAAATGTAGGAGAAGGAGCAGCTTAACGTAGAAGGCCACTTTAGTAAAGTCGTACCGTCTCCTTTTGCATAACACTTGTAAACATGTTAGTTCTGCACTTAAAAAAGAAGACTACGCTTAGAGCAGCAGTTCTAAATCATTACAAGCCAAACGAGCATTAATATAAAAATAACGACTGTCTATGGCACCGTGTTTAATTTCAAAACATAATCACCCATTTGCAGACCAGCAGTAAACTGCCTGCTACAAAATATAACTTGTGGAAATGCTGCTGGAGTCTTTTTTTCTTTTTATTTTAGTAATTTAAAAAATATAGATCTGTAAACTATGAAAGTATTTTGCCACTTTTACAGTACATGAATGTAGATCCATTATAGTGGTTTCATACATTTGATAAATCAGAGAAGCTCAATGAAATTGTTAACAAAGTCTGTTTATCGTATAAAAGAAATGTCTACAGTTGCGTGTAGCAGCTTACGTTTTTCTATATCCTGTGTAAGCCGTTAACACGCAGGCACTAATGCTACGGATGGAAATGCAATTTATTTACCAGACCACCTAGTCTATCAGGGATTTCAAGTTGGGTACTCCTCTTATCTTGAAATCTAACAGCATCTGCCCAAAAGCTTTACCCTGCAAGAGAAGAAATACGTCTTAGAGCAGAATGAGCCTCAAGTTAGACACGTATAATACTAAAATTCAGCTTAGGATTATTACTGGATTCACTTGCCATCTTTTTATCCATCCACCTATCCGTTACTAAACCCTCTTCTTAGTTTATTTTAAATTAACTTAAAGGACAGCATACCGTACAGGCACCAGGGTGGCCAGAAGTGGCAAAGTACTGAGAAAACACAATATTTAAAACAGTACGGTAACAGCAGGTCAGTATTTTCAGTACTGGAAGTAAGTATTAGCTTTCAACCCCAACATCAACCTCAACCTTTTGACTTGTGGTAGGCTACACAGTGAAAAATGTGCTGTTAATGCGCTGAAGCCCAAGCCCCCTCACCCCCAGCTTCATTGCTCCCATTTCATTTTCATTTATGACGGACGCTCAAAAAGTTCCCACAATTTTATTTTTAACTGTGTTTATTTAAGAATTTCAAAAACAAATGACATCCCTTTTCTACACAGTCACCTTCGTTTGCAATGCAATTTTCCCCGCGTCATATCAACTTTTCAATGCCCGATTATTAACTCCTCCCACCTTCACCGTTTCCAGTAAAAATATAAAAGTGCGGAAAACGTTTTGAACGTCCCTCATATTTTATTTAGAGAGCACTTTTCAAGCGATATGCAAAGTGCTTTCCGACGGCAAAACAAAAAGACATAAAAAGGAGTAATAAAAAAAATAAAATAAAGCACCATTACAATATTTCATATAAAAATGGATCAATAACAAAAAAATAGTAAAATTAGCAAGCCACCATAGCTAAAACAAATAGATGCAATACATAATAGAAAGATATAAAAACAACTTAATAAGAAAGAAATTCCTGTCAAAAATAATACATTTTTAATTGAGTTTTAAATGTAGCTACAGAACTAGATGCTCTTATAACTCATCTACTGTTGAATTATGCCCTGTACTTGTAAAATTTCTATTGTACTATTATATTGTACAGTGGAACCTCGGGTCACGAATGTCTCGGACCACGACCAAAAAGTTCACACGAACACACACTTGGGTGACGAACAAGCCAGTTTCCCTTCCAGTTCGTATGCGCCGATGATTTCCGCACGTGTTCAGTCTCTCCTTGTACATTCTCTGTGCAGTGAGCGAGTGAGAGAGAGAGCACAAGCGAGAGTGAGAGAGCACGAGAGAGAGAGAGAGAGCACAAGCGAGAGTGAGAGAGCACGAGAGAGAGAGAGAGAATACAAGCGAGAGAGAGAGAGCACAAGTGAGAGAGAGAGAGAGACAGAGAGAGAGAGAGAGCACAAGTGAGAGAGAGAGAGAGAGAGAGAGAGCACAAGTGAGAGAGAGAGCACAAGCAAGACAGAGAGAGCACGAGAGAGAGAGAGCACGAGCGAGAGAGAGCACGAGCGAGAGAGAGCACAAGTGAGAGAGAGAGAGAGACAGAGAGAGAGAGAGAGCACAAGTGAGAGAGAGAGAGAGAGAGAGAGAGCACGAGCGAGAGAGAGCACAAGTGAGAGAGAGAGAGAGAGAGAGCACAAGCAAGAGAGAGAGATCGAGTGAGAGAGAGAGAGAGAGAGAGCACAAGTGAGAGAGAGAGAGCACAAGTGAGAGAGAGAGATCGAGCGAGAGAGAGAGCACAAGCAAGACAGAGAGAGCATGAGCGAGAGAGGGAGAGAGAGAGAGAGCACAAGTGAGAGAGAGAGAGAGAGAGAGAGAGAGAGAGCACAAGCAAGAGAGAGAGATCGAGTGAGAGAGAGAGAGAGCACACAAGCAAGAGAGAGAGAGAGAGAGCACAAGTGAAAGAGAGAGAGATCGAGTGAGAGAGAGAGAGAGAGCACAAGCAAGAGAGAGAGATCGAGTGAGAGAGAGAGAGAGAGCACAAGTGAGAGAGAGAGAGCACAAGTGAGAGAGAGAGAGAGAGCACAAGTGAGAGAGAGAGAGAGCACAAGTGAGAGAGAGAGATCGAGCGAGAGAGAGAGAGCACAAGCAAGACAGAGAGAGCATGAGCGAGAGAGGGAGAGAGAGAGAGAGCACAAGTGAGAGAGAGAGAGAGAGAGAGAGCACAAGCAAGAGAGAGAGATCGAGTGAGAGAGAGAGAGAGCACACAAGCAAGAGAGAGAGAGAGAGAGAGCACAAGTGAGAGAGAGAGCACGAGCGAGAGCGCGAGTGAGAGAGGGAGAGAGAGAGAGATCGAGTGAGAGAGAGAGAGCGAGAGAGAGAGCACAAGCAAGAGAGAGAGAGCACGAGCGAGAGTGAGAGAGAGAGAGCACAAGTGAGAGAGAGAGAGATCGAGTGAGAGAGAGAGAGAGAGAGAGAGCACACAAGCAAGAGAGAGAGAGAGAGAGAGCACAAGTGAGAGAGAGAGCACGAGCAAGAGCGCGAGTGAGAGAGAGAGAGATCGAGTGAGAGAGAGAGAGCGAGAGAGAGAGCACAAGCAAGAGAGAGAGAGCACGAGCGAGAGTGAGAGAGAGAGAGAGAGCACAAGTGAGAGAGAGAGAGAGAGATCGAGTGAGAGAGAGAGAGAGAGAGCACACAAGCAAGAGAGAGAGAGAGAGAGCACAAGTGAGAGAGAGAGCACGAGCGAGAGAGGGAGGGAGAGAGAGAGAGATCGAGCGAGAGAGCACAAGCAAGAGAGAGAGAGCACGAGCGAGAGAGAGAGAGAGAGAGAGAGAGAGAGAGAGAGAGAGAGAGAGAGAGAGCACAAGTGAGAGAGAGAGCACGAGCGAGAGAGGGAGGGAGAGAGAGAGAGAGAGAGAGAGCACAAGTGAGAGAGCGAGAGTGCGAGAGCCCAAGCAGGGTGTTTTGGCCGACACTCGGTGGGGCAGAAGGAAGCGGTTGCTCCAGCTGAGCGATCAAGGAGCTGGAGTGACCAGAAGAAGTAAGTAAACATTTAGTTTACTATTACACTGTGCATTCTATGGTATAATTAACTATTTTTGTGCTTAAAAATCTTTTAAAGAATATATATATTTACATACAGCTCGTATGGTCCGGAACGGATTAATTGTATTTACATACAGTCCTATGGGGGAAATTATTTCAGGTCACGACCAAATCAGGTTGCGACCAGAGTACAAATTACAGTCATGACCCGAGGTTCCACTGTATTGAGAATTATTTGTGTTCTGTTCTGTGTATTGTATTGTATTGACCCCCCCTTCTTTTTGACACCCACTATACACCCAACCTACCTGGAAAGGGGTCTCTCTTTGAACTGCCTTTCCCAAGGTTTCTTCCATTTTTTTTGGGGGGGGGGGGGGGGGGAGTTTTTCCTCGTCTTCTTAGAGAGTCAAGGCTGGGGTGCTGTCACAAGGCAGGGCCTGTTAAAGCCCATTGCGGCACTCCTTGTGTGATTTTGGGCTCTACAAAAATAAATTGTATTGTATTGCATTGTATCAAGGGGGGAGACAGTTCCAGACTTTGGGTGCCATAACAGAGAAGGCTCTCTTTTGCTTGTATTCTAGTGCGTGGAATAACAAGTAGGCCCTGGTCAGATGATCTAAGAGGTCTGCCTGTATTGTAAAAGCTCATCACGTCTTTAAAGTGTACTGGAGACTGCCAGTGTAATGGAACTAAACGAGGGGTGAGATGAGCCGAGGACTCAGACCCGCTGAGGAGTCTTGCAGCAGCATTTTGTGCCAGTGGCAGCCTAGACAGACTGGTTTTTCTAAGAGTAATCCAGCCGTGATGTAATAAAAGCATGAACTCATTTCTCAGTGTCCCAGAAAAGCCAAGCATGGGTCTGACTTTAGCAGTAAATCCTCAAATGATAAAAACGAGACTGAACCAGTTTTTTGACATAAAACTCAAATGTTTAACCTGGAGTCGGACAGAACACCTAAGATTCTGGCCACTCAACTACCACTTGAGGCCACGGAGTGCCCAAAATTTTTAAAGCAACCAAGAGCACACGGTGGATCCTTCATTGCTTCAGTGAGATGAAGACTTCACTCACCAAAAAATGAAAGATAAGGGAAGTGGGGCAGAGCAAACAGGGGTGCTGGGGCTTGTAATTGTCCATTTTTAGCTTTTGAACTGTTGTGGTACCGGCACTGAGATCTCAAAGCCACTTTTGAGAACACAGTCAAAGTTTTAATACCAATCCATCACTAACAGGCACATGTAGTAAATGTGTGTCATGAAGGAAATTAATAATATAATGTTTAATTCACATAAGTGACCACCCTGCCGTAGTTCTTGCCTTGTACACGTTTGCAAAATGGGGGAAACCACATAGAAAAAGTGTTGTCATGTCTGCACGATGTGACCGAAATGCAAATCTGTTATGTGCACTCGATTCCTGATGTCTGAATTGTTTGATTTGTAATTTTAAATGTGTCTTTGTCCCAAACATAATGGTGGGCACCGTAAATAGTAATGAATGCATCAACGTAAAGAAACATAACTGAGATTTAAGCCTTAAACAGAAACATCATAAGCAACAACTTTTCATTTTTGTGTGACCTGCTTTGGCTTCGACTCTCACTAAAACGTTTGTAGTGCTAGGGTGTCGTACCGTGTTAGCCATTATGAATGTAGTGAGAAGCCAAGCAAAATGACACCTTTTATTGGCTAACTAAAAAGATTACAATATGCAAGTTTTCGAGGCAACTCAGGCCTCTTCTTCAGGCAAGATGTAATTTAAAGAAGAAGAGGCCCGAGTTGCCTCGAAAGCTTGCATATTGTAATCTTTTTAGTTAGCCAATAAAAGGTGTCATTTTGCTTAACTTCTCATTAAAACGTTTGAAACCCAAGATTCTCGGACTGTGGGATTTGTTTCTGGTGAGGGCATCAGTCATACTTGTTGCTCGAGAGTTTTGGAAACATTGGAAGACGCAGGCACAGATAAGCCTAACAGCTCGGGTGTAACTACTTTGTGTTGTGAGGGCCTACCACACATGAAAGCTAATGATGCGAATTACGCAATAGAAACTCTGTAACAGCATCAAGGATTTACAATAATGTGTTCAACTTTCTAAAATAAGCTGGCAAAGGAAATTAATTAGCAGCAGCAGTTCTAAAATTCTTTTAATTGCTTTCTTTGGCAGCGACGATGCAGATTAAGCATCTGTAAGCGGCTTGTTATGACATAATTGTAGTTTTTGCTTGCACCTTGGTGTCAATACGTACCTACTTGTAGAGAGCATTTTATGTAAGTTATATTTAAATAGGGTCTGTTCTCCAAAACGTAATAAATACAAATAAGGTTACCTGTTGGATTACAGTATTAAAGGGAGACATTTCTGCATGAAATACAAGTACTGTTGAGATTGAAGCTGTGAAGAAAAATAATGGTTTATTGTCCATTTCTTGTTCATATTCGTGATCCCAGGCTAAAACGCTTTTAAAGTTAATAGTGGTTATTTTTACTGAAATTTTAAAAGGGTCATAAGGACAGATCTGTATCCGCTCAATATATTGAAATAAAGAAGGCAGAATTCAGAGTACAGAGGTTATTGGACTACTAGGAACCCAAGTGAGCTCACAAAAATGTCCTGCAGTGCCCTTGCACATCTAATGCTGCGTTGTGATTGCTGTTTATTCTACCAGTCAAACGTTTGGATATACCCATACATTTTCATGTTTTTGAAAGAAATTGATACCTTTTTACTTTCTTGTATATGAAGTATTTTTTTTTTGTTCTTTATTTCGCCTTATACAATTTCTTGTATTAGGAATTTGTTAGTTTTTGCATACCCCTTGGGGTCAGAGCACAGGGTCAGCCATTGTACAGCGCCCCTGGAGCAATTACAGGTTAAGGGTCTTGCTGAAGAGCCCAGCAGAGTAGGATCTCTTTTGGCAGTGACGGGGATTCGAACCGGCAACCTTCTGGATACCAGCACAGATCCTTAGCCTCAGATAGATAGATAGATACTTTATTAATCCCAATGGGAAATTCACATTCTTCAGCAGCAGCATACTGATACAATAAATCATACTAAATTAAAGAATGATAATAATCCATCCATCCATCCATTTTCCAACCCGCTGAATCCGAACACAGGGTCACGGGGGTCTGCTGGAGCCAATCCCAGCCAACACAGGGCACAAGGCAGGAAACAATCCCGGGCAGGGTGCCAACCCACCGCAGGACACACACAAACACACCCACACACCAAGCACACACTAGGGCCAATTTAGAATCACCAATCCACCTAACCTGTATGTCTTTGGACTGTGGGAGGAAACCGGAGTGCCCGGAGGAAACCCACGCAGACACGGGGAGAACATGCAAACTCCACGCAGGGAGGACCCGGGAAGCGAACCCGGGTCCCCAGGTCTCCCAACTGCGAGGCAGCAGCGCTACCCACTGCGCCACCGTGCCGCCCAAGAATGATAATAATGCAGGTGAAAAACTGACAATAACTATGTATAATGTTAAATGTTAACGTTTACCCCCCCCCCCCCGGGTGGAATTAAAGAGTCGCATAGTTTGGGGGAGGAACGATCTCAGAGCCACCACTCCGCCCGTATTGTATTTGTCCAAAAAACCCAGCCACAGGGGATGCACAAACCATTGGGTTTCTTCATGCTGGTCCCAGGCCCGGATAAATGGGGAGGGTTACATCAGGACGGGCATCCGGTGTAAAATTTTGCCAAATCAATATGCAGACAACAATACAAATTTCCATACCGGATCGGTCGAGCCCCGGGTTAACAACAACCGCCACCAATACAGTTAGCAAACTGGGTGCTGGCGGAAATTGGGCTACTGTTGGCCAAAGAAGAAGGAGAAGAAGAGGGTGGAGACGTGTCCGGAGGCAGGAGGAAGGTAAAGAGAGTGGAACTGAGGGTAGGAACTTTGAATGTGGGCAGTATGACTGGTAAGGGAAGTTAGCAGATATGATGGAGAGAAGGAAGGTTGATATATTGTGCGTGCAAGAGACGAAATGAAAGGGGAGTAAGGCCATGTGGATCGGAGGTGGACTCAAATTGTTCTATCATGGTGTGGATAGGAGGAGACATGGAGTAGGAGTTATTCTGAAGGAACAGCATGTCAAGAGTGTTCTGGAGGTGAAAAGAGTGTCAGGCAGAGTAATGATTATGAAGCTGGAAATTGGAGGTGTGATGATGAATGTTGTTAGTGCATATGCCCAGCAAGTTGGGTGTGTGATGGAGGAGAAAGAAGATTTTTGGAGCGAGTTGGATGAAGTGATGAACGTGTACCAAAGGGACAGAAAGTGGTGATTGGAACAGATTTCAATGGGCATGTTGTTGAAGGGAGCAGTGGAGACAAGGAGGTGATGGGTAGGTATGGTGTCAAGGAGAGGAATGAAGAAGGTCAGAGGATAGTGAATTTTGCCAAAAGGATGGACATGGCTGTGGTGAATACGTATTTTAAGAAGAGGGAGGAACATAGGGTTACGTACAAGAGTGGAGGAAGATGCACACAGGTAGATTACATCCTATGCAGAAGAGTTGATCTGAAGGAGACTGAAGACTGCAAAGTGGTGGCAGGGGAAAGTGTAGTTAAGCAGCATAGGATGGTGGTCTGTAGAATGATGTTGGAGATCAAGAAGAGAAGGAGAGTGAGGGCAGAGCCAAGGATCAAATGGTGGAAGTTGAAAAAGGAAGACTGCAAGGTTGAGTTTAGGGAGGAGGTGAGACAGGCACTGGGTGGTAGTGAAGAATTACCAGACAGCTGGGAAACTACAGCAGATATAGTAAGGGTGACAGAAAAAAGGTGCATGGTGTGACATCTGGACGGAGGAAGGAGGAAAAGGAAACCTGGTGGTGGAATGGGGAAATACAGGAGAGTATACAGAGGAAGAGGATGGCAAAGAAGAAGTGGAATAGTCAAAGAGATACAGAAAGTAGACAAGAGTACAAGGAGATAAGGAGCAAGGTGAAGAGAGAGGTGGCGAAGGCTAAAGAAAAGGCATATGATGAGTTATATGAGAGGTTAGACACTAAGGAGGGAGAAAAGGACCGGTGGGCGAGACAGAGGGACCGAGCTGGGAAAAATGTGCAGCAGGTTAGTATAATAAAGGATAAAGATGGAAACGTTCTCACAAGCGAGGAGTGTGTGTTGAGCAGATGGCAAGAGTACTTTGAGAGGCTGATGAATGAAGAGAACGAGAGAGAGAGAAGAGGTTGGATGATGTGGAGATAGTGAATCAGGAAGTGCAGCAAGGAGGAAGCAAGGACAGCTATGAAGAGGATGAAGAACGGAAAAGCCGTGGCACAGTTAAAGATGCTAAGATTTGCATTGGGTGTGACAAGGATTGACAGGATTAGAAATGAGGACATTAGAGGGTCAGCTCAAGTTGGACGGTTGGGAGACAAAGTCAGAGAGGCGAGATTGCATTGGTTTGGTCATGTGCAGAAGAGAGATGCTGAATATATTTGGAGAAGGATGTTAAGATAGAGCTGCTAGGGAGAAGGAAAAGAGGAAGGTCTAAGCAAAGGTTTATGGATGTGGTGAGAGGGGACATGCAGGTGATGGGTGTGACAGAACAAGATGCAAAGGACAGAAAGATATGGAAGAAGATGATCCGCTGTGACAACCACTAACGGGAGCAGCCGAAAGAAGAAGAAGATTTGTATTTATCCAAGAATTCCATTTCGAGATTTTGATGAATCTCGACATCATAAACCTCCCTGACTTTCACATATACAAAGTATAGGGAAAGTATTGGAATCGTCCAAAAGTTCAACTTCAAGATTTTGATTAATCTCAACGTTTTAGACCTCCCCGAGTCCAAAAATACTTTTGGAATTATGTCTGTGTATCTGTGGGTGTTTGTATGTGTGTGTATGTAAACACGATAACTTCTGCAAAACACAAAAGACTGACATGTTGAGAATGCGGTTTCATTTTGGCAATTTTTAACCCAGAAGTGAAACTTTAAGAATGCCAGTATCTTGTAACACATGTGAACAGAATAACAGGTTCAGTGGTGCTAATGCACTGATAAAGATTTCTCTAATAACCAATTAGCATTCACACATGTCTAAATAAGTATAAGCTAAGGGATTTGACCATCAGGACACTAAAAGAATGGCTGTTGAATGGGGGGCTTATGCGAGTAATACAGTGGCATGCAAAAGTTTGGGCCTCCTTGCTTAAAATGTCTGTTACTGTGACTAGTTAAGTGGGCAGAAGATGAGCTGATCACCGAAACCCCAGGTGATGCAAATGTCAAAGCTGTATACATTCTCTGACTCCTCAAACCTTGTCTCAATAATCAGCAGCCACGGGCTCCTCTAAGCATCTGCCTTGCACTCTGAAAAATAAAAGAATTGATGCTCACAAAGCAGGGTGCAGCAAAGAGTTTTGAGGTTTCTGTTTCCTGAGGTTGTAATGTTATTAAGAAATGGCAGATAACAAGAATGGTGGTGGTCAAGCTGAGGTCTGGAAGACCAATAACTGCTCTTTGGATGGCTAGAAAGTCAAATAAAAACTCCCATTTAACTGCAAAAGATTTATCAGACTCTGAAGTGGTGGTCCACCGTTCTACTGTGCAGCGACACGTGAACAAATATGACCTTCATGGTAGAGTTGGCAGAAGAAGAACTTTCCAGCATCCAAGCCACAAAATTGAGCACCTGAAGTTTACAAATGAACATCTAAACAAGCCTGATACATTTTGGATACACACCCTGTGGACTGATGAGGTCCAAATAAAACTTTTTGGTCACAATGTGTAAAGGTATATTTGGAGAAAAAAAAGAGGGCAGAATTCCAGGAGAAGAACACCTTGGCAACTATTAACTCCTTGAGGGCTGATGTCGACTTTTATCAAAATTCAGGGGTAGAGGACAGTAATCAGCTGTAAACTGTGACAAAACTCGACCCTTACATTTTAGTTTGACTCTGTTTGCTAGAAGGAAAGTTACACAGCTTTGTTGATTTAACCTCGATCCCCTACTCGTGCCTGAGTAACGAAGAGCAAACAACCTCTAAAATGGCATCGACATCTGGCAAGAGACCAAAGCGAATATACAAAGCAAAATACTCCATGGCTGTTTTATGTAATTTCGTTGAATATAACTCTTACTTGTCGGACTCAGAGTTTGATGCAAGTGATCTGGAGATGGATATCGAAAACGAAAGTGAGGTACCAGCATCATCTAATCGGTCGCCAGCTGATCGTGTAGCTGATGCGCCTACACCAGCATTTGCCTGGGAGGACCACCACTTATGATGACAAGAGGTACAAACCGTATTGTGTCACACTGCGATTGCCACCCACCTGCTGTGCGAAGACAGGCAGGCAGCCGGCCCACCGTGTATTCCTGCTGACCATCAAGGTGCCCCCACACAGTCACTGCCGCTAGAGATGCTGAACATGCGCCAACAGCGGCCACGGCACATAGCAACAGACGTTTTATGTTGATTTATGTGTGAAACCATTGCTTTGTGTGCTTTTCAGAAAATTGAGTTCTTTGGAAAAAATATTCAGCCCTCAAAGAGTTAATTAAGCATGATGGTGGATCGATCATCGGCACAGGGAACATGTCCTTGGTAGAGGGAAGAATGGATTCAAATAAATACCAGCAAACTCTGGAAGCAAACATCATACCATCTGTAAAAAAGTTGATGTTAAAAAGAGAATGGGCCCTAAAACAAGATAATGATCCCAAACACACCTCACAATCTACAATGGAATGCCTCAAGAGGCGCAAGCTGACGGTTAAGCCATGGCCTGGCCCTCACAGTCCCCCGACCTAAACATCATTGAAGATCTGTGGCGAGGTGTCAAAAGAGAGAACTGCCAAGTCTTCTGCAATGTCGAATGGGTGAAAATATCACAAGTAAGAACTGAAAGACAAAAAGTGTTTACAAGCTGTGATACTCGCCAAAGGGGGGACTTACCAAGTGCTGCCCATGTCAGGGGCCCAAACATTTGCTTCAGGCCCTTTTCATCTTTTTTGGCATTTTGTCCTTGTGAATGATGGAAATAAAAATGTAATCTTGCTTAAAATATTAAAGAAATTTGTTATCTTTAACTTGATGATCAGTTCATCTTCTGCTCACTTAACTATGCACAGTGACAGACATTTTAAGCAAGGATACCCAAACTTTTGCACGGCTCTGTAAAATACCAATCAGTCATTTCAAGCAGTAATAGCCATTAGCAACACTCATAACATGTTGGCTGCATTTTTAAAATACTACCTTGATAAAAAAGGTAAACATTTCTATCAAAAACATGAAACTTTCTCAGTGTCCAAACTTTTGACTGGCAGTGTCTTCTCTCGTCTATATTTTCACATCGTACCAAGTGGATATACAGTATGTAAGTAGAGTGTGCTGTACACGTGAAGATAAACTTGAACTTGAAGCGTACTTGCAGTTGTATAAACAATCAGCAAATGTCAAACTGTTTCCTGTGAATGCTAGACATGTTACTATTACGTCTGCAATATATACTTACAATATGGCACCTTAAAGCAGTGTATTTGTGATTTTAAAACAGATCAGGACACTGTGCTGTGTTGCACTGTTTACTGATGTTGCAATATTAAATGAGGTAAACAAATATTACAGTAATACCTCCGTTAACAAAGTAGATGCATTCCTGAACTTCAGTTTGTTATAAGAAACTTTATTATTGGAGGCAGATGTATTGTACCACAGGCGGAATAAGGATACGTATTATGACAGTTATGTGGTGGTTCTGTGGTTAAAGATCTGCGCTGATATCCAGAAGGGTGCGGGTTCGAATCCCATTACTGCCAATAGGGATTCTACTCTGTTGGGCCCTTGAGCCAGGTCCTTAACCTGCAATTGCTTCGGGGCACTGTACACTGGCTAGGGGTATGTGATAACTACATTTCACTGTACATGTACAAAGACAATATCATTGAATCATTATTATTATTAACGACCAGCGCTAGTGGGATGGCAGTCTTGTTCATTCTACAGTCATTCTTGAACTGCTGTCTGACCTCCTCAGCCTCCCTCCGATTACAATGTTACCTCCCTGGTCTTGCGTGGCTTCTTCATGTTATGCCATGTTCACTATAAAAGAGCTTTATTCAAGAGCAGCATTTTGTATTCCTTAGTCCAGATTTATTAATTTTAATCCTTTGGAACATTGTGGGCAGCGCTACTATGAGTTTATTTAGACATTTATTTTAACAAGAAGGCAATTGTGAATGTACACCTACGTTAAAAAAATCTCAGTTTTTAAGCTCCATCAGGAGCTATGCTGCCACTACATGTTTCCCATAAGACTCCATTATGGCGCACACTGACACATCCAATTCTCTCACACTGGGCCAATATGTAGTCACCAGACAACCGAAAAATGCAAAATCTGGTGATATAGAGAAAAAAACGAGGGCTTGGAGAAAATGCAGAGACATTAGGAGAATGTGAAAAGCCCATTCAGTCCGTGACTGGGCCAAGAACTGAATCCATACAACTAGAAGAGATCCTGTCAAGTTCCAGAGGTTTTCCATAACAAGTTGCGAGGGTCTCCAGATTTGACTGAATCTACCAGTAAGGCAAGGAAGATACCGTCATGTCATTGGTGATGGTGAACGTCCATTTGTGAGAAATGGTTAGTGAGGCTATGGGGAATGGCATTCAGTTGGACGGTAAAGTAAAGTGAGTATTACCAGCAAAATAACGACCAAAGACATGAGCCGATGTAAAGAAATTAAAATGTATGCAAAACTGTACCCTGTGGGTCACATCAACGAAAGAGAAAGATCAATGTAATTTGCTTAAGCGTCATTTACCTGCATCAGGGTTTTCTTTAAAGACCAGTTGGCAATGCTTTTGATTTCTGAATGAACATTTTTTACTTAGTTAATTTTAAGTCTAATTAGAATCACTGCATTTTATTCTTGCATTTTTACCCTTTTCAATGTTTGAAACTTTTCATTAGAAAACGTAATGCCGTCCACTGTCTGTGTCCCCGTCTCTCATACATATGGAGAGGGTGTTTACGTAGTTAAGTTTCCTTAAAGAGTTCTACTGACTTTTCCACTTAATCTCATTAGTGCCGTCGATGTGTTCTGGGCGACAACTGCGATTTTCTGTTACCTCTTCCTCAGATCACATGCTGGCACTGCCTACTTCAGCACACACACCCACGGATATAACTAGGCCATCGAGAGTGTGCTGTGGTGTGGTGCACTGCAGTTCTCTCTTGACCTAGTTCCTGCATCACTTATTTATTTTACTACTTAAGAAAGAATAGGAAGGACTTTCCACAAATTGATAACCTTACCCAAGGCTCAAAGCTGACTTGAGCAAACATGTAGCTAATCCTATCATACTTTATAATCTTTGGTTTCTGATTGTTTACAGGTAACCAACCATATGACAGAGTGCTCTTGCTGGGTTGTTCTGAAATGTATGCTCTTGGTGCCTGGGGACCACCTTCCTTCTCTGAAGAGGTGTAAGCAGGTCCACCCTGGGACGAAAGGGGGCGCTGATGCTAACCATATCTTCTCCTTTTCCCTTTTCCATCAAAAAGCTGTTCAAAGAGGACACCTAGTCCCGCCCAAAATGCCCTGAGAAGGCTCTCCTGGTGCAGACACTATAAAACTCCTGGAAGGTGGCGTCACAAATTGACTGGGCATCAGAGTAGGACAGAGCTCCAGGTCTTTTGTTAACTTTACAGCTGTTTGAAGGCTGACTGAAGCCCCTTTATTTTCTTGCTGGTTGGGTGTTATTTTTGTTCTAATTAAAAGAAGTGACCTAATTGGTACCCCAACCTAGTGGTGACTGAACCACTAGCGTCAAGTGACCATAATGTAATACAATTCTCAGTATTTTGTAAGAGTGCAGATGCAAACACTTGTTAAATTGTTAAGTTGAACTTTGGTAGGGCTAATTTTGAGCAGATGCGACAATGTCTAAGTAGGATAGAATGGGATAAGCTTTTAAGTGTGGAGACAGTCGAGGAGCAGTGGAACAGGTTTAAAAATGTTTAACATGTAATGCAGGACAGATACATACCTAAATTTGGAATTAATAGGAAATTAAAAAAAAAACTCCACGGTGGATTAATAAAGATTTAAAAAAGAAGTTGCAAAGGAAAAAACTGCTTTATAAGGCATATAAGACTAATGACTGCAAAGTGAATTGTAGAGCGTATGAGAACATGAGGGCAACCATTAAGAAGGATATCAAGAAGGCTAAAAGACAGTTGGAGAGGAATATAGCAGATAAGGTGAAAGAAGACCCGAAGAGATTCTTTCAGTATTTTACTAGTAAAAGAACAGTCAAGGAGGAGGTCAAGTGCATCAGGAATAGTGAAGGGGAATTAAAAGATACAGACAGTGAAATAGCAGATGCTAACTTACATTTTTCTGAGGTGTTTACAAGTGAGCAAGTGGATAACCTCCCAGAGGTAAACGCGACTACTAAGGAGGTACTGAGGGATTTGGAAATTGTAGAGGGAGAAGTGCTGCTCAGATTAAATAAGCTGAAATTGAACAAATCACCAGGACCAGATAATATTTATCCTCGTGTTCTTAAGGAGGCTAGTGAGTACAGATATAAACCCTTGACACATTTTTAGGAAGTCACTGCGCACTGGAGAGATTCAGAAGGACTGGAAAATGGCAAATATCATCCCATTATATAAAAAGGGTGACAGGGCAGATCCAAGCAACTATAGGCCAGTAAGCTTAACATGCATCACAGGAAAATTAATGGAAGGAATTATTAAGGATAAGATTGAGCAACACCTGGCAAGGACAGGAGTTATTCTAAGCAGTCAGCATGGGTTCAGAAGAGGGAGGTCGTGTTTTACTAACATGCAGGAATTCTATGAGGAGGCAACAAAATGATACGATCAAAGTGGAGCTTATGATATTATTTATCTGGACTTTCAGAAAGCATTTGATAAGGTGCCACATGAGAGGTTGGGCATCAAATTAAAAGAGGTGGGAGTTCAGGGTGATGTTTGTAGATGGGTGCAGAATTGGCTCAGACAAAGGAAGCAGATGGTGAAGTGCGAGGAACCTCATTAGGTCATGGGTGATGTTAAGAGTGGTGACCAGTAGGGGTCAGTGCTAGGGCTGCTGCTATTTTTAATATCTGTAAATGATTTAGATAGGAATATAAATAACAAGCTGGTTAAGTTTGCAGATGATACCAAGATAGGTGGATTAGCAGATAATTTGGAATCCGTTATATCATCACAGAAGGACTTGGATAGCATAGAGGCTTGGGCAGATTTGTGGCAGATGAAATTTAATGTCAGTAAATGTAAAGTATTACACATTGGAAGTAAAAATGTTAGGTTTGAATACACAATGGGCGGTCGGAAAATCGAGAGTCCACCTTATGAGAAGGATTCAGGAGTCATAGTGGACTCTAAGCTATCGACTTCCCGACAGTGTTCAGAAGCCATTAAGAAAGCTAACAGAATGTTAGGATATACAGTATAGCACGATGTGTGGAGTACAAGTCACAGGAGGTTCTGCTCAAGCTTTATAACACACTGGTGAGGCCTCATCTGGAGTCCTGTGTGCAGTTTTACTCTCCAGGTTACAAAAAGGACATAGCAGCACTAGAAAAGGTTCAGAGAAGAGCAACTCGGCTGATTCCAGGGCTACAGGGGTTGAGTTTTGAGGAAATATTAAAAGAGCTGAGCCTTTAGAGTTTAAACAAAAGAAGATTAAGAGGTGACATGATTGAAGTGTTTAAAATTATGAAGGGAATTAGTGCAGTGGATCGAGACTGTTATTTTAAAATGAGTTCATCAAGAACACGGGGACACAGTTGGAAACTTGTTAAGGGTAAATTTCGCACAAACATTAGGAAGTTTTTCTTTACACAAAGAACGATAGAAACTTGGAATAAGCTACCAAGTAGTGTGGTAGACAGTAAGACGTTAGGGTCTTTCAAAACTCGACTTGATGTTTTCTTGGAAGAAATAAGTGGATAGGGCTGGCGAGCTTTGTTGGGCTGAATGGCCTGTTCTCGTACAGAGTGTTCTAATGTAAACCTTGTAAGTGCTTTGAGTGATGAGGGAAAAAACTGAATAATAATAAAAATTACTTACATTTATAAACATTACTAAAAACAAATTAACATTTACGGTACATCAGACTGGGCGGCACGGTGGCGCAGTGGTAGCGCTGCTGCCTCGCAGTTAGGAGACCCAGGTTCGCTTCCCGGGTCCTCCCTGCGTGGAGTTTGCATGTTCTCCCCGTGTCTGCGTGGGTTTCCTCCGGGCGCTCCGGTTTCCTCCCACAGTCCAAAGACATGCAGGTTAGGTGGATTGGCGATTCTAAATTGGCCCTAGTGTGTGCTTGGTGTGTGGGTGTGTTTGTGTGTGTGTCCTGCGGTGGGTTGGCACCCTGCCCGGGATTGGTTCCCTGCCTTGTGCCCTGTGTTGGCTGGGATTGGCTCCAGCAGACCCCCGTGACCCTGTGTTCGGATTCAGCGGGTTGGAAAATGGATGGGTACATCAGACTGCCACATTGCATCTGTTAGTGTGCTGTTTTATTTTTTTTAGTAGCCTTGAAAGAAATGTAAAATGTGCTTTCAACAACAGCTACAGTATTGCTTGCAGCTGTATAAAGTTCACGTTAATGTTGTGGTAGAACCTGTATTATGGCTGATCCACTCCACTTCATTACTTGAGAGCTTTTATCAGAGAAAATCCAGTGTGAAATCCAGTAAAAGGCTACACTTTTGTGAAAAGAGCACGTAATTGTCATGGCTGGACCTGGAAAGTTGTCTTTTTCACTACTTTTGGTGGCCCTAAAGATGTCAGGGCCCCCTCCTAACCCTGATTTGGTGCATTCTGTATCTGGGATTGTGCTTAACAAAGTGGCAGGCTGCGAACAAGTTAAGAATTTATATCATCGGACTAGAAGTGGTTAGGTATTTAAATAAACACAGAAAACAGGTTATAGCATGAGGGCCATGTTACAGAGCTAGTCTGCTTAATATAAGAAAGATGTCAGGTGTAAAAGGAAGTACAGTACACCCTGTGAAAATGTTTTCATGCTAAACGCATCAAGATTTGATCTTCATGTATCGATAGATAAAGGTGATATAATACAACAGACATCCTGCCATATTTACATTTTGCGCTCATCAGAACATGTAAACATAAGAACTTTGACAAAAGAGTTGAGACCATTGAGTCCATCAAGCCCGTTTGTCTAGATGATATCTAAGCTGTCCTAATATCTCATCCAGATTCTTCTTAAAGGTTGTTAAAGTTTCTGCTTCAACTCCATGTCTCATTAATTTGTTTTAGAGCCTCACGACACTGTGTGTAAAGAAGTGCTTCCTGGCTTCAATTTTAAATGCACTTTCTCTTTATTTCCACTGTTGTCCTCAGGTATGTGATTCACCATTAAGCTGAAGGCATGTTGCAGGATCTACTGGATTTTAAATACCGGGATGAGGTCCCCACACAGTTTCATCTGCTTGAGACTAAATTAAGACTTAATTCTCTGAGTCTGTCACAGTAGGACATGTCCTTTAGTTCTGGGATGCACCTGGTTGTTCTCCTCTGCACAGCTTCAAGTGCTGATATGTCTTTTTTGCATTACATAATTGAAATAAATACAAATCTCACTTGTGGAAAAAGTAAGCACATCCCTTCTATTTATCACTACCTCAAATAACAATCGGGTGTAAATGAGCAGAATATTCTGAGAGGGGATCTTGCCTGAACCTGTCTTGTATAAAACTTTGACATTTAGTTTGGTTTGCTCTTTGTTGCTGACGTCATCATGCCGAGATCAAAAGAGCTATCTGAGGCCTTCAGAAAGAAAGTTATAGATGACTGTGGGTCTGGGAAAGGGTTTAAAAAAGATCTCCAAAAAATCGGAAATCAAATGTTTCATTATATGGAGGATGATCTACAACTGGAGAAGATTTCAAACAACTGCCAAATTGTCTAAACCAGGCTGTCCTAGCAAGTTAAGCCCGAGAGTTGAACCCAAAGATGCCGACAGAAGTGTCTAAGAAGCCCAGAATTTCATCATGGGGCCTACAGATTGACATCAGCGGTGACAAGGGCTAAGTACACGAGTCTGCCATTAGAAAGAGGTTACACAAATTAGATCTGCATGGAAGGTAGGGTAGAGTGATGGCTAAGACTAAGGATCTGCCCTGGTATCTGGAAGGTTCTGAGGCTAAGGATCTGCGCTGGTATCCTGAAGGTTGCCGGTTCGAATCCCCGTCACTGCCAAAAGAGATCCTACCCTTGAGCAAGACCCTTAACCTGTAATTGCTCCAGGGGCGCTGTACAATGGCTGACCCTGCGCTCTAACCCCAAGGGGTATGCGAAAACTAACAAATTTCTAATACGAGAAATCGTATAAGACGAAATAAAGAACAAAAAAAAAAAAGGTTGCTGGTTCAAATCCTATTACTGCAAGAAGGGATCCTACTCCATTGTGCTCTTGAGCAAGGCCTGTAACCACAAAATTGCTCCAGGGGCATTTTACCCTGTGCGTTTGACTCCCAAATGTCATGGGAAAAAGACAATTTGCCCACAGGGATTAATAAAAGTATATTAAATCAAAATCAAAAAAGGTATGCCAGGAGAAAACCTTTAGTCTGGCCCTGATGTTCTTTCTGGACAGCAAAGTTTGCTCATGAACACAGAGGTAGTGACTGGAAATTACTCAACCATGTTCTCTGGACAGACAAGGCAAAAATAGGGGTGTCTGGTTACAGTACCAGAAGACCTGTTTAGCGACCAACCAAAGACAGCATTTGACTAGAAGAACCTGATAGCAGCTGGAAAGAATGGTGCTGGAAATCTTACGGTTTGGTTCTACTTTGCTACATCAGTGCCCGAGCAGCTCACCATCATAGAATTACACTTGGGATTCTTCATTACACCAGAGGGTGCTTGAGTAAAATGTGAGACCATCTATCAGAAGATTGAAGCTCAACTAGCCTTGCAACATGACAATGAACCTGAACTCACCAACTAATCCACCAAGGAAAGGCTAGAAAAAAAAAGAAATGGAGGGATCTGGAATGACCAAGACAAAGCCCCGATCAGAATCCCATCGAGATGCTGTGTGGTCTGAAGTGGGCTGTGCATGCAAGACAACCATCAACCTTCACACAGCTGAAAGAATCCTGCAGGGAGGAGTGGCAGAGATGTCAGAGACTGCCAGATAGGAAACGCCGACTTGAGAGGGCAATGCCAGCTATTAGAGCCAAGGTGGGGACTTACTTTTCCTTAGACAGAAACAGCATGTCTGGTCATTTTTTTTGTTGAAGAAATTAAATCAAATTTTCCTTTTTTTTGATTACATCACCTTTATCTACAGATACTGTTACATATGTTAAAAAAGAAGAAAAAAATATTTCATGGGGTGGACTCGCTTCTCAACACAGCTGTAACAGCACTAGTGAACTTCCAGAGCGACATGAGGAGAGGCTGATGGAGTTCATTTTTTTACACCTAATAAAAGCAAACATTAAGAGACGACTTGCCGGCAGTAATTTAAATTAGGAAGGAAATCATTTAGGTGCTGGTGGAGGTGGTGGGGTGGGGGGGTCTGTGTCTGTGCTGACTAAACCAGTAGCTTTACATTTGTTGGAAATGTTAAGTAAATGGTGTCTGTGCTCTGTGAAATGTCACCCATTTCTTAAGTTATTATATCCTTTTTTATGGGATGGACCCTCAGGCCATTTCTTTGTTAAATTTGCACAAAGCAAACCCTTGCATAAATTCATTTGTTGATGTATTCTTGTAGCTGATTTGTTTGTTCTAGCTAGGCTTCAGAAGGACACTAGTTATATCAAAGAGTATTTGCTAAGATGGGCGACGCTGGTATTTACTGTAAATACAGCAGGCTGTAGTGTTTCTCTCCATAGCAAAATGTCTTGCTTTACCTTTACCTGTTTTTTATATTATTTTCTGATAATTAAATGCATATTGCAAATAAATGTCAAACCAATTATAATGTACAATTTCCTGCATTTTACCTGAGGGTCACTACGAAGGGATGCAACCCCTCCACCACCCAAGGAGTTCCTTATAACAAAATTCAAAGCATGGATTCCGGGCAGCTCGTACCTATTAAAAGTCATAAAAGAGTCAGTCATTTCAGTTAATTGGCAAACATTACAGTCAGTGCTCAAGGACATACAATGGGATACACATAATTAGATTAGTAATCTGTCATTACAGCAGCTGCAAAAAGTATTCACCCCCCTTGGAAGTCTTCACATTTTATTATAATGCGACGTGGAATCACAGTGGATTTAATTTGGCTTTTTTTTTACACTGTTCAACAGAACAATTATTTAATGGAAAAGTGAAAACATGTCTCAGTCAAGTATACAAGTATATCCACTCTCCTCAAGCCAGGGTTTAGTAGATGCACCATCAGCAGCCATGACAACCTTAAGTCTATGTTCTTCCTTGTGGTCGAAATGTAACATATTATTAAGGAAAGAAAAATCCTCTAACAGGACAAATCAGTTAAGAGGCAGGAGAAGAACGGTTCGTGGTATTTTTTATTATTCCTCAGCAAAATGCCTTAGAGGGAGCATTCTTCAAAAGCGGTCTGTTACAGCATGGTCAGAATCCACATTACTAACCGAAGGTTGTAAACTGGATGGGCGCAGGGCTCACCGGATGTACGGACACGGCGCGCGCCTACAACGCGCTTGCGAAAGGAGTCACGGCTCAAACCAAAGGTCCATGCTGTGACAACGTGCGCGCCTACAACACACTTGCGAAAGGAGTCGCGGCTCAACCCAAAGAAAACACAGAAACGAGACTACGACCTGTGAACTACACCTGAGGTAAAGCGTGCACGCCAGGTTGTATGGCCGCCCGGACGCGACCGCCCACACCACCACATATACCCTCCATGATATGTCTTCACGCAGCAGCTTCCCACCGAGGCGCATATTGCGTTGTGGCGCTCGCCCCACAGTCAGACGCAGCGGCCTCCCAGAGTCAGTAGGTGGCCCCCAA
Organism: Erpetoichthys calabaricus; assembly: GCF_900747795.2. Classification (NCBI taxonomy): domain Eukaryota; kingdom Metazoa; phylum Chordata; class Cladistia; order Polypteriformes; family Polypteridae; genus Erpetoichthys; species Erpetoichthys calabaricus. The sequence continues at coordinate 237,201,818 of NC_041398.2, forward strand.
ACAACACAACGTGTTCAAGCGGTCGGTGTCAGCGAAGGCAACAGACTCACGTCTCCACAAAACAAAACCGCTTTAGTACAGATATGCCTATTGGATTAAATGACATTTCCCCAGACGCACCCGCCCTCCATGATATGTCATCCATCCACATATCGAACGGAACAGAAACTGATTGCCATTCTAGGATTTCTGATTCACTAGCGAATCGCGGGGTTTACTTGTGATCAGAGAAATAAGGAATAGAGGTTCACTTTATAAACTATTGAATTTACATAAAGTGTCAATCAATGCATACATTTACTGTGGTTGGTTCGTTGGTTTACACCCAAACGACTTATCTCTCTCTATATAAAATCCAACATCTATTTGTCTGTCTGTCCACTTTTCATGAGAGAACTACTTAACAGATTTAGATTGTGTTTTTTTCTATAATTTGCTTGAATATTCCGGTTGATTTTGCGACTCTTACACTTATCGCGCTAAGAATCATAGTTCGCTTGCAGAAGCGATATATTCAAGCTAATCTGAGAGAGACGCAGTGGGCCGAAGGGAGGGGGAAGCATGACGTCAGGAGTAGTGGGCCGGGCTGGGCCCTCCTCACTGTCCTGTTTTACTACTATGTGGGCGGAGCCATGGGGGGGGGGGGGGCTACTATAAAATAAAAGTCTATTATATTATATTCTGGTTCTTCTTATACCTTTTGAGATGAGCTACCACCCTTGCATATGCATATAACAACTGTCCATTCTGGTTCTTTACAGGACATCTGCTGATTTCTTAGTCAGTACATTTTGTTGTTCACTTGACCTTCATCTGGTCACCTGACATGCCTGCAAAGGTTTCTCACATTTATTAACCCTTTATGCTATTTCTTTAAGATGAAAGCTATGTTACCCTAAAATTACTCTTCCACACTCTATCAGCTTTGCACATCTGGTCTCTGCCGTTTCTTCCCATTCTCCTTTGCAAAACTGCTCAAGCTCTTTCAGGTGTCATGGGGATCACAAGTGAACAATCACACATTTTCAACTGGATTGAGATCTGGAGTCTGACTCGGCCACACCGTGAAGTTAACATTGTCGTTTTGAAGCCACTCCTGTGTGGCTTTGGCTTTACGCTTGAAGTCATTGTCTTACTGGAAAACAGATCTTCTCCCAAGGTGCAGGTTTCTCTCAGATTCCATCAGGTTGTACTCCAGGATTTGCCTGCATTCATTTAATTCTCAAGCGTTCCAGAGCCTGCTGCAGAGAAGCATCACCACAGCCTGATTCCTCACCGTGGCGATGGTGTGTTTTTGATAATGTGCAGTGTAACCCAGCATTTAGTCTAAAAGCTCAATTTTATTCTCTTCAGACAAGAGAACCTTCTTCCAGTGGACTTCAGAGTCTCCCACGAGCTTTCGGCTGAGATTTTCCTGTGTGTGTTTTTTCTCTCTTTAACACTCTCCCATGAAGCTGCAACCGTTGAAGCACCCAGGGCAAAAGCTGCTACATGCATGGTCTCTCCGATCTCAGCTACTCCTTCAGAGTTCTCACAAGTGTCTTGTTGGCCTCCCTCACGCATCTTCTTGCATTTTCACTAAATTTTGTAGATGGCCTGCTCTAGCAGATTTACAGCTGTGTCATACTCTTTCCATTTCTTATTGATTGATTTAATTGGACTCCCAAGGCACTTGGAGATCTTTTTGTCTCCATCCCCTGACTTGTGCTTTTCAATACGTTTTTCACAGACCTGCTCAGGGTGCTCTTTTATCTTGTTTGTGTTGGTCACAAGTTGGCCCTTCTACACACAGAAGTGCATTTATTTATTCAGGTGGGAGTTGAATTCTGTATTGCTAAGTTTGACTTGATTGTATGGAATGTTTTTTTTCTTCCAATAAAATTAAAAGAAAAAACAAATGTGCATTTTATAAGACAATCAGCTGAGACCCCACACAGAAAACCTCAATTGAACTAACTCTGTGACTTCTAAAGCCAGTTGGCAGCAACAGTGAGGATTTCATTGTGTCAAATTAAAGGGTGTGAATACTTTTTGACACTTGTGATTAATTTACACCACTTTACAGAGAGGGTGGCACAGTGGGTAGCGCTGCTGCCTTGCAGTTAGGAGACCCGGGTTCGCTTCCCGGGTCCTCCCTGTGTGGAGTTTCTCCGTGTCTGCGTGGGTTTCCTCCCACAGTCCAAAGACATGCAGCTTAGGTGCACTGGCGATTCTAATTTGTCCCTAGTGTGTGCTTGGTGTGTGTGTGCCCTGCGGTGGGCTGGCGCCCTGCCCGGGGTTTGTTTCCTGCCTTGTGCCCTGTGTTGGCTGGGATTGGCTTCCAGCAGACCCCCGTGACCCTGTAGTTAGGATATAGCAGGTTGGATAATGGATGGATGGATGGACTTTACAGAGAGTTGTTTGGTCTCTGACATTAAAGAGGATTTTTTCTGTCAGTGTCAAAAAAGACAAATCAAATCCACCGAGATTCAATGTTGTATAACAAAAAAAAAGTGAAAATCTCCAATGGGGATGAATACTTTTATAGTCAGTATATATATATAAAAAAATACAGATTAATAGGCAGAGAGAGAAAATGTCCTACCTCAGCATATAGTAATGTTATATCTACAGAGCACCAAACAAATAAAAAAAATAAATAAACCAAAAACAAACTAAACCAGAAGACTCTCCAAAAATTAGGCATGTTGGCAAAGGTTAAAGATATTTTACAAAGTAATAACTTGCCCAAAACAGTTATAGACTAGTTTAGTGCTTCACAAACTCGGTCCTGGGGACCCACTGTGGCTGCAGATTTTTGTTCCAACCAACTTTTGTTTTTAATTGAACTGCTTTTTCCCAAGTTCTGTGTTTTGGGAACAATATAGAAATTAGGAAACTAAGTTTGGTAAAATTATATATTGTGGGATCCAGGGCAGCAGCCATGGGATGAACACTACGTCCCCCGGAACACTTGGTGGCAGCCCCCCTGGGTTGCATCGGGGCCACAATTGTGGAACACCGGAAATCATCCCAGTTGGGCTCTGTGGCCACCACCAGGGGGAGCTAAACGGATTCTTGAACCCGTGTGGGCAGTGACTCAGGCACCCCCGGAAGTGCAGCCTAATTAGGCCAATCACCACCTGCAGCACTTCCGGGTGGGCAATAAAAGGAGCCTGCGGCCACTACTCGGGGCGCCAGAGTTGGGAGGAGGAGGAGGACAAAGCTGCATGGGAGGAATGGAGGAAGAATATTTTTGATTTGTTTTGTGTGGTGCTTTGTGGTACTGTGACATTCCCCACCAAGCGGAAAATAAAAAAAAAAAACCTTTTTGTTTATTTTTACACGTGCCTCCGTTGTCAGTCTGTGTTGGGTTGGGTGCCTATATAGCGCCTTTCACAGTATATATATATATATATATATATATATATATATATATATATTAAAATGTACCGAGCAGTTATTCGGGAATAATGTGTTTTTTTCTTTTTAACAATATTTTCATCTTGATTTTCATTCTACTTTTTCAGGCATTCTAACTGTTGAATTAATCCATTATTTACTAATTAGTGGGGCTGATGCTAAAGTATTTTTGATTATTTTGATTATTCTGTGTTGTCTGCTCTGCGCATTTTTAATTGTCATTAATAAGACACAACGAAAGGGGAAAACTGCACAGTGAAAGGGCAAAATATAATGAAATCAACAAAAGAGATAAGCATTTCAATCTCTAGAAAAAGCAGAAATATTTCTAAATGTCTTATAAATATAAAAATCATGCTGCTGTGCTTTTCTGAATGTAGAATAAAAGAAAAAAAACAGCAGCTAATTAAATGAGCTCAGTGTTATCAGGTGTTGTCACTGATTATGGTTCTGGTTGGAACAAAAACCTGCAGCCACAGGGGGGTCCCCAGGACCGAGTTTGGGAAACACTGGACTAGTGTATACTTTGCAAAAATTAGTATTGATTTATTTTACATATCTGGCTTTTTTGTATTCCTTCAAAACTCAGTATATAGAATAATATCAGAAAAACTCACTGTATCAGTAGCAATGTGGAAATGAATTTGAACCGAGTAAAAGTTTAAAGTTACCTTGAAACATACGGTGCTGTAGTTACGTCCTTCTTTATCAGATGTTGAAAATATTCTTCCACTGCGTGAGCCGTCAGGGTTTTCTTTAAATATGGGTAATAAAGGGGGTGACGTGCTATGACACCTGCAAACAATAACAAATGATTTTCTTCCTTTGACAGCAACACACTATTCTTCATCTTCTGTTCGCAGCCATCTTTTTAAGTTAACAAGCAGTCAGATCAGGCAGTGTAACCGTGCGGATGTACAGATGCTGTTCTGATATCTATTGGTGCTTAGCTGTTAGCTTTTTCACCGTCTTTGGAACTCACTTAGCCCACAGAGTGGATTCAGATGATATTCAGATCCCCCCCCCCCCCCCCCCCCCCCTCTCTCTCTGCACATATTACTGTGCTGTAGGTTTAACTTGAAATGGACACATCTGCAATTTTCCCCCATCAATTTAAACTCAATAACCCGTAATGATAAAATGAAAATATGTTTTAAGAAAGGTTGGCAAACTTATTTAAAATTAGAAACTGACACTGCTCAATTTTTAGGGATGTTGAGTAAAAAATGTTTAAATGTTTAACCAATTTGAGGTTAAAAAAAGACGGTGCGTACTTAAGCCCCACCTCCTCCTAACCTTACGGCAAATCACAGCGCACTTACAAAGAACTGTGGTGGGCTGGCACCCTGCCCGGGGTTTGTTTCCTGCCTTGCGCTTTGTGCGGGCTGGGATTGGCTCCAGCAGACCCCCATGACCCTGTAGTTAGGATATAGCAGGTTGGATAATGGATGGCTGGATGGACTTTACAAAGAAAACACTTTCAAGGCAGTATTCCTTGTCAAGCAGCAGGACAATTCTATAAATCAAATTTGCACAAGTGAATGAAACGACAAAGTGGCCTCTGACAGACCCTAGTGAAGTGGGTTTTGACAGCCTTCCTTGCTGGTCCTCCCCGTTTTGCGCGCCCTAATGTCACACACAATCAGAATTTATTAATGCAGTAAGTGTACCCTTGCTGCCGATTACATGATGTTTATCATAATTTTTAACAGTTCTTAATGCCAGTGGGCACGTGCTGTTTTTGTCATTGTAAGCACTGATGGCGTTGCTTATTCTGCTTACAGGCACATTGGTAGGTCGGCGCTGCACAGACAGGTATATTATATTGCTCAGCATGTAACTTTTCATAAAAGAAAATTATATGAATTTTAAAATGTGTCAAAAACCAAAGGGCTTGTGTTCTAACAGTTTTTTCTTAGTGTTGTTTTAGTAAATCCAGTTCAGAGTATGTAGAATTTCTAAGCAAAGGAGTGATTGTTATTTCAAAGATGGTCAACTGCTTGTTTGGGTGGTAAGCACCCTGCATGGAAACTAAGAACGTTTTTCTCTACAATGTGTAAAAAGGTTGTATCTAGCGTCACGCAAAAGCACACAGAGGACAGCTTAAGGGCTTTGGTGACATTAATTGTCCGCTGTCCCACGGGTTGCCAACTCTATGATAATGCCTTCAGTTCCTCTCCCCGATTGTTGGCTTTCCCACCGCTGACATCACTTCCGGTGTCCTCCACCTGACAGAAACTTTCTTAACCGGAAGAACCGCCATCTCTGGTAGTCCTATTCAAACTCCTGACTGAAAAGACTTTTATTTCTCGTTTTTCTTTTTTTTGAAACGACAGTTATATGGGATTAGCTTGTGGATGCCCCGAAACCTCACGCTGTCTTTGCTTTGTTGTCACACTAGCTGAATAAAGTTTGCCTTATCCACTGTTCAGATTCCTTGTTTTACTTTATTCCCCTTTTTTACACGTTAAATTGAAATGGCTAGAAACAAACAAAAGCAGGCAGAATCGAGCCACTTTATCAGCCACTTTGTGTCTGCCAAGCGCGTGCACAGCGAGTGGCCAAAATGAGAAAAGAGAGGCTGTAATACCAAACAGGAGAACACATCTCCTAACGGACCCCAGCTCCCAGCATTTAAGCATCAACCATCTATATTTGCAGAAAATGTGGAATAAATTGCAGAGAGTTTGTGACGTTCCAGAGATTGTAGACGTTTTCCATTCTTTGAGACACTTGATAGATACGGGCACCGGGTGCTAACTTGAGACTTTTTTCCTCCCAGGATAGGCCCCAACTCCTGAAAACCCCCAATCTGAGCAGTAGGTAACATGAATGAAAGAATGAATGAGCCGTTTTGTTTTGGTGAAGAATTCTATAGATGAAGCTGATTTTAAAAAGTAGCATTATTTAAATTGATAAAGGATTCGGGACCGGAAAGGTTCAAGGAGGTCAAGCTAGTTAAATCTGAACAGCACCAGATGAATCCCGAGAGGAGGGCTGAATGATTACGATGATTACGTGAGTGGCTGTCTCATGTGGCACACCAAACACACACACACACACACACACACACTCTGGAAGGGTTTTCTTCAGTTTAACGGCCTAATCTGCTGAATTTGCTTGTTATTCCTAATCAGGCACTCATTGGAAAAAAGATTCCGGTGGACTGGTTATAAAATTTTGTAATGTGGGTTTTCTTCACTTGCTTATTCAGCTGCCTGACATTTATTTTTAATTGTTTTTAAAACACTGGTGGCAATGCTGGGATCTTGTTTTTTTTTTTTTTTTTCATTCAATAAAATGCCTCCCTTGTCACGTGCATGTCCCCCTTTCTCATCTTATTCACACGCGGGAGCGGTTTAGAATAAATGAATGAAAGGCCTGTTTGAAGTGATGGCCCGAGGAAAAGCGAGAGACAGCTGCCTGACTACCCACTCGCTGTTCACAGAGGCTTTTTTGTTTAAGTTTTGGCCACATGTGCCTAGAATACCTGCTTGGTTGTAAAGAATGTCTCCACTGTCGCATTTTAATAAGAGAAAACAGGAAGAAGAAAAGTGTGATAAAAAAAAAAAAGTATTTGCTCAATTGGAAGTTTTTACATTTTATTGTTATGCGACATTGAATCACAGTGGCTGTTTTGGCACAGATGCACCTTTGGCAGCCATGACCACCTTGACTCTGTGTTCTCGGCTCTCTTTCCCTATCGGCTTTGCACACCTAGTCTTTGCCATTTCTCCCCACCTCGCCCCCCAAATTCATATTTGCAGAACTGCTCAGGCTCTGTCAGGTTGCATGTTGATTGTGAGTGAGGAGCTTCTGTCAACTCCAGCCATACATTCTCAATTGCACTGAGGTCTGGACTCGGACTCCAGGATGTTAATATTGTTGTGCTGAAGCCATTCCTGTGTAGATATGGCTTTGTGCTTGGGCTTGTTGTCTTGCAGGAAAACAAAACCTTCTCTCGAGGCACAGGTTTCTTGCAGATGTTTTCCTGTCATTCATTTTACTCCCACAAGCCACAATCCAGGGCATCCCGACAGCATGACACTGCCACCACAATGCTGCATGGTGTGCTTATAACAATATTCAGTATTTGCTTTACACCAAACATGGATGCTCAGTTTTGGTCTCATCAGATTATAGAACCTTCTGGCTCACTCCCCAGTCTCCACTGTAGCTTCTGGAAAAAGGTGGGACTGGTGAAGCACCCATGGAGTAGTAGAGGTCTACACAGTGTCTCTACTCTCAGCCACTATAGCTTGTAACTCCTTCCAAATTCTTAGAGGTCTCTTGGTGGCCCATCCTCACTGGTCCTCTTCTTCTTGCACAGTCACTCAGTTTTTGTGGATGGCCTGCTCATGGCGGATTTTCAGCTGTGTCTCTTTCCATTTCTTAATGGTCAATTTATCTGGATATTCAGTGACTTGGATATTTTCCTGCCTCCATCCCCTGACTTCGGGTGTTCTTTTGTGTTTATTGTGTAGGTTAGGCCATGATACTGACTCGCCACAAGTTAGCCATTCCTCTTTCAGGTGCATTTATATGACAGTAAACTGTGACTTGGGCGGCACGGTGGCGCAGTGGGTAGCGCTGCTGCCTCGCAGTTAGGAGACCCACCCGGGTCCTCCCAGCGTGTAGTTTGCATGTTCTCCCCGTGTCTGCGTGGGTTTCCTCCGGGTACTCCAGTTTCCTCCCACAGTCCAAACGCATGCAGGTTGGGTGCATTGGTGATTCTAAATTGTCCCTAGTGTGTGCTTGGTGTGTGTGTGTGTGTGTGTGCCCTGTGGTGGGCTGGCACCCTGCCTGGGGTTTGTTTCCTGCCTTGCGCCCTGTGTTTGCTGGGATTGGCTCCAGCAGACCCCCGCGACCCTGTAGGTAGGATATAGCGGGTTGGATGATGGATGGATAAACTGTAACTACTTGAGTACCAAAAGGTGAGCTACTTGAACTAATTATGTGACTTCTAAAACTAACTTGCTACTTGCTACATATTCTGGCCCTCACCCCCGGGAGGAGCTCTCCCGACAGCATGGACGTGCCCCGAATTCCAGCAGGGCCTCATGGACTTTGGGGACCACCGGGAGTCGCTGTAGGGAGGCTCGTGGACTCTTATGTGCCCTATAACCTGGAAGTACGTCCTGGTCACGTGAACAGGAGAAATGACGTACTTCCAGGTTGAAGAAAAGGACTTTTACCCTGACCCGGAAGTAATAAGGACTTGTGGACTGTTGGGCAGGAACACCTCCGGGTCAGGGGGTATAAAAGGGCTCTGGGAAAGCCCAGACACTGAGCTGAGCTGGGAGGTAGGGTGGTGAAGTGTCTGGGAGAGGAGGATTGATATTTGTAATTGGATTATTGATTTATATGAGTAGTGTGGAGTGGAGGGTGCTTTGTGCACGTAATTATTGTACAATAAATAATAATTGTATTTTTACCTGGTGTTTGGAGTGGTACCTGAGGGTTCAAGAGGTCGATAAATGCCTCTACTGCTACAAAGCCTTTGCTGTGTACCTTTTACTTTATACTTGGAGTTGTTGGCTTTGGCTGTTAAACAAATCTTCAGCGGAGGCGCAGGTTTCTTTCAAACGTTTTCATCCAGGACTTCACTGTACTCCCTTTATCCTCGCAAGCCTCCCAGAGCCTGCGGCAGAAAAGCATCACCATAGCATGATGCTGCCACCGCAGTGCTTCATGCTGGGAATGGTGTGTTTTTGATAACGTAGGCAATGTAAAAAGGCATTTACTCTGACGGTCAAGATGCTCACCTTTATTCTCATCAGACCATAGCACCTTCTTCCAGCTGACTTCTGTCAGAGTCCAACCGAGATGTCATGATCTTTTTTTTTTTTTTTTACTTTCTCGTATACAAAGTATAGGGAAAGTATTGGAATTGTCCAAAAATTCAATGTCGAGATTTTGACGAATCTCGATGTTTTAGACCTCCCCGAGTCCAAAAATGCCATCTTTGGAATTCTGTCTGTGTATCTGTCTGTGTGTGTGTATGTAAACACGATTACCTGAGTACGCTTTCGCTTTGGTCAACCAAATTTTACATACAAGTATTTGGTACAAAACGTAGATTTCTATCAACTTTTGAACTATTTCCTGTAACTGGAAGTGGTACTTTACCTGAAACGTTTCCCAGAAATATTAAAAATTTGATAATTTCATATCATATTTTGGTAAAGCACCACACTCTATGCATTTTTGTCTCTGCATTTTTTCAAAAAAACGACCAGTTTTCGAGATAATCCCAATTTTCCGTTTGACGTTCAAATGGTAATACATGCATATTTGAGAACGTTTTTGCTGTACATAAACGAAATTTCGTGTACAAGTATGACATTATACATATTACTTAAGTCTACGGCAACTTTTGACCCACTCCCGCTTACTGAAAGTGGTAATTTACCTGAATTGCTTGTCAAAATAAAATTATCATGGCAAATTTTCAATATAGGTATTATGGTAAAGCAAATCATTTTGGACACGTTACACTTTCTCAGAAAGCAGGCAGTTTTCTAGATAATTTAAATTTTTGAAATTAAAACGTGTGCATACCAGCAGTGAAATTTGGTGCGTCATGCATAAACACCAGGTGTTTAGGTCCCACTACAGTGCATAAGTACGGCAAATTGATGCCATTTGAAAGGTGCTTCATTTACATTTTAAAATATTATGCCAACATAGAACCCTTAAAAATAATAAGGTAAATAATAATATGACCGTTTTTTTGGTGTACCCATATGAATGACTCATCCCTATATCTGAGTTTACGAGAAAGTCGAGGGGAGGTCACTCCTGATTTTTTAAACATGTCTTTCTCTTGACCACTTTCCCAGCCCACATGGGTAACAGATGTTATCTGTACATTTTCTTCAGTCTTATTGAGTGTAGCTTGTAACTCCTTCAGAGTTCTCATATGTCACTTGGTGGCTTCCCACACTTGTCTTCATCTTTACTGATCACTTAGTTTGTGCACGGCCTGCTCAGCTGTGTGATACCCCTTCCATTTCTTAATGATTAATTTAACTGGACTCCAAGGATATTTAGTGGCTTGGATATCTTCTGGTCTCCACCCTCTTCTTTGTGCTTTTCCATCAACTTTTCACAGCATTGCTTGGTGTGTTCTTTTGTCTTCATTGTGTAGGTTAGCCCACCATACTGACTAAGCAAAGACTGGCCCTTCCACAATCCGGTGCATTTCTACTACAATCAACAGAAACCCCAGACAGGTGACCTCCATTAAACTCATTCTGGGACCTCTAATACCAATTGGCTGCATTGGAGTGTCACATTAGTATTTATGCGTTACTCAGTTAATTGTGTTTTATAGTTTTAATTAATTTAGACCACTTTACAGAGATCTGTTTTTCTCTTAAAATGAAAGAGTCCTTACAGACATTAAAAAGCTTCTTTTTTTCTGTTGATCAATGTAAAAAGGCCCTCATTAAATCCATGGAGATTCAATGTTTTATAACAATAAAATATTATAACAATATAATGTTATAACAATACAGTGTGAAAACTTCCAACTTTTTATAGACACATTAGTTTTTTGTTTTGTTTTTTAAGTAAAATATACTTTATGTTCTACATTCAGAATTTCAAACCTGCATCTTTGGTGCAGTGCCTTTTGGGGTCTGTCTGGAGTTTGCTGCATCTGAGCTGTTGATCGCCAATTATGTAGATACATTTGTCTTGATAATCCATATGTCTGACATAGCAGCAATAGCTCAGAATGTTTTCAGAGAGCTGTGGGAGAGGTGGACTCTGGTGACGGTGCTGTGTGTAGCAGGAAATAATCAAAACCTGACTGCAGTCACCCCCAGGCTTTAAATCATTAACAGAAGTTCTCAATGAGCAAATTACATGGATGTTTTAAAGAGGAATCTTATTGGATAACTGAGCTCGTATGAAACGTGAGTCAGAACACATGCCGGAAAAGTTGGGAGTCGGGCAAAAAATAGTTAAAAAGAAATTTAGAGTTAATGCTGAACCAGGTAACAGTGGACATAATTCAGAAAGCCAGCTGTGCAGAGAGAAACCAAAGAAACCAAATGAGAACCTCGGCATAACACACAGGCACAACATGGTAGGCATCCCAGTTCGGGTTCAAAACGGGGGCAAGAACTGGGAGGCAGCAATACCACCTGCTATGCCCTCCATATGTACCCTGTGTGGCAGCACTGAAAACTTTGCCATTCTACATGCACCCCTAAGCACAGTCACAGCAGACTCTTTTTAGAGTCATCTTTTGTAACAATTGTGAGGATTATTCTGATTAGCTATTACAATGTCTTTTTTCTTTTTAGGGAAAACATTTTGGCCACTTTCATCAAGATATCCCTTAAGATCGCTTTGATTTGAGAACTGAAGTGAACTGAAGTGAAGTGAGTGCACATTTTTGAGACGTTACTCACAATAACTTACCGATATTAGCAGTGTCACCTTTATCTCCACTTCTTGTATAGGCAAGGTCTTCTAATCTGTATTTATGTGGACCACTTGGTAAGTCTAAAAGAATAAATGTTTAAAAGAGATTATTTTTTAAACACATGTAGTTTCATATATGCAACTGTGACCACATAAAAGTAGATATGAAAAGTGGACTTGACAGGTGAGAATGAATAAATGAGAACTTGAAGAAAACCCCACATAGACACCAGTTTAAAGGGTAATAACATTTTACTGAGTAATGCATTTAACAATTTTTAAACAAGCAAGTTATGGACCCCTGACATCACATGTAAGGGAGATAATAAAATACTTAGGGGTTTTTGGTACATTTTCACGGTTTATTTAGCATTTTGTGTTCAAGATTGATGGTCATCGCTTATTCTAGCCCAAATGGAAGTGTCCCAACTTAATCGTAACAACAACATTTATTTCTATAGCACATTTTCATACAAATGATGTCACTCAAAGTGCATTACAGGATGAAGAAAGAAAGAAACAAAATATATAAGAATATATAAGATAATAGAATTAGAGAACACTAATTAACATAGAATAAAAGTAAGTATGGCCAGGGAGGACAGAAAAAACAAAAAAAAAACTACAGACAGCTGGAAAAAAAAATCTGCAGGGGTACCAAGGCCACGAGACCACCCAGCCCCTCTAGGCATTCTACCTCACATCAATGGCCTCACAATCAGTTCTCATTGTACTCGGGGTTCACATGGAAGAACGTGATGATGACGGTCATGTGGACTTCTGGCCTTTAATCCATCAATGTAAGGTTAAATCTTCACTTATCCAATATTTTTAACGTGATTAGTTTTTCTCGTTGCAGTAATTTACAAAGGTATGGCACTGCGCTCTCTGGTGCACACATTGTCTTGCTAACTGTATAGCAGTGGGCCTTGGGGGTCAGCAGTTGACCCAATGCTCACAGACTTTGGGGCTGTAAATTTTGACTTAGAATTAATAATATATATTATATATATATATATATATATATATATATATATATATATATATATATATATATATATATATATTAGATGTTTAGTTATTTTAAAAGTCAAAATATTACTGACAGGGCATGCAACACTGCATTATAAGGACAGCAATATGGAAACATACAAGCACTAAAGGTACAAGGCCTTAAAAAAGCAAATAAAGGGCTAAATGTCAATACTTGGATAAACTGGAGACACTTTATAGCAGCAGTAATGATTCATACAAATTTTGGAAGGGTTTAGACAGGCTTACATATTACAAAGTCATCCACATTTTACACCAGTTGTATTTATTAATGGATAACACAATTTTTCCTCATTGACTAGGGAAGAAGCTCAATGCTGTTTCTTCCTGACGTCCCAGACTAAATACTTGCACTCTCTAATTTGTTATTTCTATACATTATTATTTATCTGTCTATTGACTGATTGTAAAATGTGCCCTGTGAGTCTGTACACATCTTGACGCCCCCACACTCTCCTTGATCGTGGACTACCTGGCCAACAGACTGTTAGGCTGAGGGACTGTGTGTCAGAAATGGCGGTGTGTAATACTGCCCTGTCTCCCTTCCTGTTCACCCTTCACACAGTAGACTTCCAGCACAATATCTGCACTTGCCATCTACAGAAGCTTTCACATGACTCCTCCATCATAGGCTGCATTAATAATGGAGACGAGTCAAAGTACAGGAAGCTTCTGGAGGACTTCATCTTGTGGTGCAGGGACAATAACCTTCAACTCAATATCAACAGGACAAAAGAGCTGCTGGCGGACTTCCTCTAAGCCTCTAAGACCAGTCACCATTCAAGGGAGGACATGGACATGGTACAGAGCTACAAGTACCTGGAGATTCACATGAACAACAAACTGGACTGACAACACAGTGTTGCTGGATAAGAAGGGCCAGAGTGGACTGTACCTCCTACTGAGACTCAGTAAGCTGCTGGAGATGTTTTACCAGTCCATAATAGCTGTAGTGGTGTCCTACCCTGTGGTCTCCAGGGGAAGCAATTTGAGTTCTAAAAACATGCAATGCCTCAACAAACATATGAGGAAAGTCAGCACCACCACAGGGCTAACTAACTCTGGACATGCTTGAAGCTGTTGGAGGGAAAAAGAGGAGGGTAGCAAAACTGTTCTTATGAGCTCTTCAGCATTACATTTATAATGAAATGAGCCCACCTGATACCGAACACCTCACCTCTGCTTCTTTCCCTGCATGACTTAAGTAATGAAAATGATGCCAATATGAAAATCTGCCTCCAGGCAGCACTCTCTTGGAGCCACTGGCTCTCTCCACCACAGTGTGCTAAGAAGTGTCTCCAAGGGTCTTTTCAACTCACTGCTATCAGTTAACTCAATGCTGCCTACTGACATCCCAAACTAAACACTTATACTTTTCATCTGATTCTGCACAATATACATTTATTATTTATTTATCTATCGGCTGATTGTATTACTTGCCCTGTGAGTCTGAATCCTTGTTTTTTTTATGTTTCTGCTGCTGTATGCATCAAAATTTCTATATTGGGATTAATAAAGTTTTATCTAATCCCGTCTAAATTGCTTGCTATTTGATTGCAAATGATTCCTCCTTCTCAGTTTCTGTGCATGACATAAGACGGACTTTTAAACAAGTTATATAATTGTATACAGTATAGGTTTTCTTATGTGAGCGTGTGGGCCTGTTTGTTGGTATTGTACTGTTGTCACTGTTCTCAAGAGACATGCAGGTGAGAAGTTCACTGTACTTTTCCCATATGACAATATGCTTAAACGCCATTCAGGAGGTTGAACTTAAAAAATTGTACACAGTGTCTTGCTTCAGTTTAGGAATCTGTTTTACACAAGTACATCTTGTGATGGACGGCCGGCGGTTCAGTCCAGCCGTGACATCCTAGAACGGGAAGAAGAGCAGCCTTTTCAGGACACTGCCTCCCCCGGGACAGTAGGTGGCAGCTGCCCTGGAAGGCAACGGTTCCCCGGATTCACTCAGGGCATCCTGGGACATGGAGTCTGTTTCCTCAGCCCTGTTGGGTGCCGTGGGTGCCGCCAGGGGGAGCTCACAAAGAACCTGGGGACTCCTATTCTTACAACAACCCGGAAGTACTTCAGTGTCACGAGGACGGAAGCCCACAGTACTTCCGGGCTACTTGAGGACTGAGGATGTGGTATT
Source organism: Erpetoichthys calabaricus (assembly GCF_900747795.2). Classification (NCBI taxonomy): domain Eukaryota; kingdom Metazoa; phylum Chordata; class Cladistia; order Polypteriformes; family Polypteridae; genus Erpetoichthys; species Erpetoichthys calabaricus. Next base: position 237,216,861 of record NC_041398.2, read on the forward strand.
TGGCTCAGAAAAAGAGAAGGAACACTTCCAGGTCATGGACTATTTAAAGGACTGGTGCAGACCCAGCAAAGGGAGCCGGAGTTGGGTGGTAGAGTGACGGAGCTGCTGGGAGGGGTGGAGGATTGTTGTATGGTTATTGATTATTTGTATTGATTATTGTTGGAGAATTGTGGAGAGTGTGGTGCTCTGTGCACTTTTATTGAAGAAAAATAATAAAAGATTCTTCTTGGTGCTTTTACAAGTGTGTCCTGGACGTCTGTCTGGTGGGTTTCACGGGGCAACAGCGAACCCTGGCGTCCACAATCTATTAATCTGTATATATGGATGAGCACTTTAAACGTAGTGACCTTGTATGTTCAGTCAGTTTGTGTTACTGTGTATCTTCTCTGTTAAGGCGTTATTTATTGACAGGTAATGTGGTTAGTTCTTGTTAAGGGTAAATTTTGCACAAACAGTAGGACGTTTTTCTTTATACAGAGAACTAAAGACACATGGAAGAAGTGAACAAGTAATGTGGTAGACAGGAGGACTTTAGGGAGTTTCAAAACTCGACTTGATGTTATTTTAGAAGAATTAAGTGGATAGGAACAGTGAGGTTGTTGGGTTGAATGGCTTGTTCTCCCCTAGATTATTCAAATGTTTAAAGTGTTATTTTTGCTTTCTCTTCTTTATTATGACCATGCACTTATCATTTTTTATGTGATTTTTTTCAATTATCATTACTCAGATCATGGTGACACAATGGCACAGTGGTGCCTCAAAGAAGGGAGACCAGGGTTTGCGTCTCGGGTCCTCCCTGCGTGGAGTTTGCATGTTCTCCCCGTGTCTGCGTGGGTTTCCTCCCACAGTCCAAAGACATGCAGGTTAGGTGGATTGGCAATGTTAAACTGTCCCCAGTGTGTGTTTGCCCGGTGATGGACTAGCACCCTGTCCTGAGTTTCTTCCTGCCTTGCACTGTATGCTAGCTTAATGTGGCTTTTTATAGAAACTCTATAAATAAATACATAAACAGATAGATGAATACATAAATATAACACACTCTAGGGCCTGAACATACACCAGAATGACTAAAGAAGGAAGAAACATTTAAAAAGAAAGAAATAAATAAAACTTCAGACTTGGCAGTCCCAGTCACAGTCACAGTGAGACATTATGCAGGCATATTGCTGTTGGCATAAAGGAGCCCCCAAAGTGTTTCTTGACACACTACTGTTGAATGACTCATTGGCTGAAAGTCCTCAGTGTTAGTGTGTCAGAGAGACGTTGTGCAGCATTGTTCATAACGACACTCGTTTAGGCTCCAGTAACCTCATGGATTAAACGGGTTAAAAAAAAACTGACGTGACATTACTTTAGATCATGCAGAGAAAGAAGAAGAGGTAAGGTTTTCCATATCAGGTGCGGTCTTTTCATTATAAACTTAATGCTGAAATTGGACAAATGAGAGGAGGCCATTCAGTCCACCTGCTTCTCGTTTGTTTAGCAAAGCTGTCCCAATATCTCATATCCATATAGTTTTTGAAGGTTGCCAAGGTTTCTGCTTCAACTACATGGCTTGCTAGTTTGTTCCAAATTCCCACAACACCTTGCATAAAAAGGTGCTAAATACAGTTCCACCTTTATCTCCACTGGTGTCCTCGAGTACGTGATTCACGGTTAAGCTGAAAGAATTCTGCAGGATCAGTTTTATTAACGCCTTTGGAGGATTTTTAAATACCATGCAGTCTCCTCAGCTCAGGACTAAGCAGGTTTAATTCTCTCAGTCTGTCAGAGTAGGACATATCCTTAAATCCCATGATACACCTGGTGGTTCTCCTCTGTACAACTTCAAGTGCTGCTACGTCTTTCTTGTAGCGTGGTGACCAGAACTGCACACAGTACTCCAGATGTGGCCTCACTAGTGTTTTATGAGCATAACATCCCTTGACTAATATTTTATAACATGACATTATATTTTCCTCTTTAATAGTTTCTGTGCATTGCTTACATGGTGAAAATATTATTTCAACATAAACCCCAAAAAAACACCTACACTTTAAACCCCTTTTCTGTTATAACTTAATGTTTATTGTTAAGCAGGTCAGACGTGTCACTGTGAACAGTCATCAGAGTCATTAGTCGCGTCAGGGAATCCAAAACAATTCCTATTAGAAGCCCATAATAGAAAATAATGTATAGATGAAGCTGCTTTTCTTTTTTGAGTGTCGCACTTATTTAGTCATCAACCACGTCCGCTCTATTTGAAACTGAAATTACCAGTAACTGTGAAGCGGGCATTTATCTTGGTAGTAGTGTCAGTCAAAATTCTTGCTTTAGCAGACTTTGCGCCTTACAAGCTTGGATTCGCCATTCACAGATTAGGTGAAGTTGAGAAGAGATACTGTAAGTGGCACATTTTGTAAAACATGAATATCAAAAGTAGTACAAGTTTTAGTATACAGTTTAGTCAATGCTGAAAATGTTAAAATAAAGGTGTAACTGATCATATTTTTTGCTGTACAAAGTGAAAAACAGAAAAAACCAATGGAACAGCAATAAAATGACTTACAATATATCATTATTACTGCTGTGTATCCCCCTTTCTAGTTTTTAGAATTGGACGGGCACTCCTCCCAGCTGCACAATGAATCAAGGGCAGACATTTAATGAGCAACGCTGCAGTTTAAAGTTCAGTCCTTGTTACTGTGACAGACTGCAGCTATGGTGTATTTGTGGGGCACAGCGTGGTGCTAGAAGGGCTGTGGTGGTCCCACACGTTCATTACTTGCTCTGTACTACTCGTAATCAAAGTTGGACAACCCCTCTTTAATTACTGATTTGTAGAAAGCTTATGGTAGAGCACCATGTCAAGAAGTCTGGAGGTGTGTGACAGAGAAAGGAGGACCAGAGAAGTATGTGCAGATGACACAAAGTTACACCTTTCATTTAAATCAAATGAAGTTTCTCCGATGCTGTCTTTAATTAGTTGTGTTAGTGAATTAAAGGAGTGGATGAATGAGAACTACTTGTCTTTAAACAAAGATAAAACAGAGATGTTAATTGTTGGAGGGAATGACGCTGATCATAACAATATTTTGTCATTTTTTTAACTCATTTGGAATCCCCATTAATTTTACTGAATCAGCCCGCAATCTAGGAGTTATCTTTGACTCTAGCTTGTCATTTAAAGCGCACATTACAAAGTTGTTCAAATCATGTTTCTTCCATCTTAAAAATGTTAGGAAATTAAGGCGCTTTCTAAATAAACAGGATTCTGAGAAAATAATTCATGCATTTATCTCTAGTAGGATTGACTACTGCAATGCGGTGTTCACTGGATGTTCAAACTGTTCTCTATACAGCCTCCAGTTAATCCAAAATGCGGCTGTAGGAATTATTACAAGAATAAGAAAATACGAACACATAACTCCAGTTCTTAAATCCTTACACTGGCTCCCGGTTAAGTTTAGGGCAGATTTCAAAATCCTCCATTTAACATATAAAGCATTAAATGGCCGAGGTCCGGCTTACTTGTCGGAACTTATCATGACTTACAAACCAGAACGCACATTAAGATCTCAAGATGCCGGTCTGCTTATGATTCCAAGAATTAATAAAATAACAGTGGGAGGTCAAGCTTTTAGTTACAGGGCCCCTAAACTGTGGACTGGTCTGCCTGCTACTATAAGAGATGCCCCTTCGGTCTCAGCTTTTAAATCCCGGCTGAAGACTCACCACTTCAGTTTAGCACACCCTGACTAGAGCTGCTGATTAACTGTACAGACTGCATATCTGTTGTTAGTCATTAGCACTAAAACATAAGTAACATGATAGTTAGAATTGGATACTAACCCTCACCTATTCTGTTTCTCTTCTCGGTACTCAAATGTTGCACTTGGCGCCACGGCCCACCTGCCAAGTTGTTTTGCCTGCCTGAGGTAAAGTCATCCCTGATGGAGAATCGCAGGAATCATGGGAAGGAGGGGTCCTTTCATCGGATTGGCTGGCCCAACGCTGTTTCAGCCATGGGATGGCCCAATGTGGGAGACAGCTTGATGGATGAGATCTCCAGGACTCTAAATATATCCAAATCTTCTTATGTGATATCATCTACTGTTAAATTCTGCTCCATACTTCTAAAATTTTTACTTTTATACTGTATTGAGGATTTGTTCTGTTCTGTGTATTGTATTGTATTGTATTGTATTGTATTGACCCCCTTCTTTTGACACCCACTGCACACTCAACCTACCTGGAAAAGGGTCTCTCTCTGAACTGCCTTTCCCAAGGTTTCTTCCATTTTACCCTACAAGGTTTTCTTTGGGAGTTTTTCCTTGTCTTCTTAGAGAGTCAAGGCTGGGGGGCTGTCAAGAGGCAGGGCCTTTTAAAGCCCATTGCGGTACTTCTTATGTGATTTTGGGCTATACAAAAATAAATTGTATTGTATTGTATTGTATGTGGGGACTGTCCAGGATATGTATAAGGAAAAAGCAGTGTTAGGGTATCAGAGAAGATCCCAGTTCAACTCCAGGGATCATCTTTAAGTCCTTACCTCGTTGGTTTGGGTATGGATGTGTTAACTTGTGGGATACAAGACTAACCGCCCCTGGTGCAGGCGTTTTGCTGATGACATTGTGTTGTGTAGCACCAGAAATGAGGAAGTAAATGGAAGAATGGAGAAGGGCTTTGGAAGATAGAGGTTGAAGATAAATAGGAAGAACACAGAATATATAAGGGTTAATGATGATGAGGATTTTAGCCTGCTGGGTGAGCTATTGAAATGAATGGATAACTTTTAAATATCTAGGATAAGTGGTAGCCCAAGATGGAAAATTAAATGCAGAGATAACTCATAGACTGTAGCATGGATGGAACATTTAGATGAAGGTATCGGGGGTATTGTGTGATTGAAGAATTAAGGAGAAGGTTAAAGGTAAGGTTGCATGAAGCAGTAAAGGGAGTGCAAGAGAAGAAGTTGGATGTGACAGAAATGAGAGCGTTGAGATAGATGTGTGGAGTTAAAAAAAAAAAAAAAAGGGGGCAGAATAAGAAATGAGACAATCAGAGGTACAACAAAAGAGGGAGAGATAGCTAAGAAAGGACAGGAATAGTACATTGAAGTGGTATGGACATGTGATGAGGAGAGACCGTCAATAGGTGGGCAAAGGATTGATGGGAGTGGATGTACAGGGGAAGAGAATGTGAGGGAGACCAAAGTAGAGGTGGATGAATAAAGTAAAAGAAGGTCTTAAGGAAAATGGCTTGACTGGTGAGGAGGTACAGGACTGAGCTGTTTGGAGAAGGTTGATCAAGCACAGCAACCCCACAGAGAAGTGGGAAAACATGAAGGATGGCCTCTTTTCTGAATTGGACTACATTTTACCTTATACGCTCACATTTTTGAATTCAATATTATCAGTGCAGTGAAATTTCCCACAGATGAACTCGCACTGAGGAGTGCATTCATTGAAGAATAAATTAGCTGCAGTTATGTGAGATATAAATCACACTGTGAAGAGTTATGTGGACAACAAGTAAATCCAAAAGAAACACAGAGAGACAAGAGGCTAGTGAATAAAAGGCCTCAAACATGGGTCATGTTGTCAAACCAACTTGGCAAAGATTCTCTGAGGGAGCAGTAACTAGTAAACAAGAAGTGTTTCTGTTTATTAAAGCACATGATGATGATAATTCTGAATTCACAGAGTGGGGAAAAAGGATGTCTCATTACACGTTAAAATCCAATGTTGGCCGGAAATCAAAATAAATAAGTATCTGCCAGCACTGTGTCTCGCTGGCTTCAAGTTGTGTGCTGATATTGAAAATTAAAATCTCATTTGATTAGTGAGCACAGGACACAAGGCAGGAACAAACCCTGGACAGGGGGTCGGTCCATCTCAGCCATATTATTTATTTCCCCCAAAAAAATATTTCTTCCTTAATGTGAAATATCCATTCATTTCCTTATCATATTCTTTCCGTTACAGCATTACGTCCACGTCACTACCCAGTGAGATAAGTTTCATCAACCTGATCAGAAAATCATACTCTGAACCCGCTGGACGTGTAGCAAAACAGGGAATGAAAACAAAACTGAGTGTTATTATGAACAATGCCTCACATAGTCTCTCTGACACACCAACATTGAGGACTTTCAGCCAATGAATTATAGACCTCGATGTTAACATTTGCAGCGCACCATGTAATGCATACGTCTCTGTTAAATGCCATTTGGTGTGCAATTTGTAAAAGCTGTGTTAACATTTTTGGGGAGCCATCTGTTGGAATGACAAATGCAATGCATTTTATTACAAAAAATGTTTGCGATCTGTTGGAATGACAGAGGCATAGCAACTGGTCAGACAAATAGATATACAGACATACAGACACTTGTTAGGACAGGCTACTGGGGTTCATTTATACCAATGGCAATATGCATGTATAATGCCTCACCGGGACTTTAACTCTGAGAAGTCTTCTTTCTTTTTTAAGTTTCTTTCTTTTTAGTCATTCTGGTGTGTGTTCAGACAATAGTGTGTATGTGTATACACTATCAGTCAAAAGTTTTAGAACACCTCTGTTTTTCCAGTTTTTCTTGAAATGTAATCAGTTGAAATGCAACAAATCACTTAAAATGGTAAAAAGGTAAGCAGTAAACTGCCAGAGGTTTAAATTTAAAGCTTAGGTTAGCAAAAATTGGAATAAAAAGGAAATTTCAGAACTAACAGCTTACAACCTTTGAATTTTCTGCAGCAATTAAAGTAAATGAAGCCTTGCAAGCAAACAGTTTTCACAGGTGTACCACCTTCTGTTGATTACTTAAAAACCCTCCATGTGTCTTAAAGCAGAGTTGGAACGTACTGAGTTACTACACGGTCTGAAGTACGACTGGGACAATAGTTCAATGGCATGAAAACCGTAATTAAATGAAATGAGACTGCATTATTACCCTTACTGAAGGGTGGGCCTTTTATTTAGAGAAACTGAAAAACAAATCAAAGGGTCAATGTGTACACAATCCAAAGACAATTGGAAACTGGAAGAAAATCTGATAGGAAGAGATCTGGCATAGCCAAAGTCATAAGCCAACCAGAAGACAAGTTTCTGAGGGTCACCAGCTTGTGTGATCAGAGGTGCCTCACAACACTTCATCCATCTATCTATCTATCATATAGTACCTTTCACGTCTAATATTTATTAATGATTCACTCACCTAGAATGCTGGTGACTCAACCCGAGGGACAACAGAATGAACAAACTTCTATCAGGATGTTCCATTTGTGGGCACAACAAGCTGGACATGCTCTGTCCAACAAGCTGTCCTGTGGTACAACTGGGCAGGTATGACCCTAACTTACTGCCACCTACAAGTCTGTTATCAGATGGCAGCAGCTCACTTGTCATCCAAGCCAGATGTTCTTGTTTGTGTTTGTGGGATGGTGGTTTGTCATAATATTTCAATTTCTTGTGCTTCTGTAACTATGCATTTCACTGCATTCTGCATTTTGTGTATAATTGTATGTGACAAATTTCATTTGATTTAACAGAAACCAGTACCTGTCCGGCCCTCTCTGTTCAAGGTATGATTCAGTCCTAGATGAGGAGCGAGCCTGGCTCAGTCATGCTCACCAGTCATGCAGGTCTAGGTCATCGTTGCCAATCAAAATGAATGTACAAGCCTTTATACCATGGGAGGAAGGTGGAGTAGCTTGAGAAATTCAGCAGAGTAACAGGTTTAACTTGAAAACTACACATACAGTGGTGTGAAAAACTATTTGCCCCCTTCCTGATTTCTTATTCTTTTGCATGTTTGTCACACAAAATGTTTCTGATCATCAAACACATTTAACCATTATTCAAATATAACACAAGTAAACACAAAATGCAGTTTGTAAATGGTGGTTTTTATTATTTAGGGAGAAAAAAAAATCCAAACCTACATGGCCCTGTGTGAAAAAGTAATTGCCCCCTGAACCTAATAACTGGTTGGGCCACCCTTAGCAGCAATAACTGCAATCAAGCGTTTGCGATAACTTGCAATGAGTCTTTTACAGCGCTCTGGAGGAATTTTGGCCCACTCATCTTTGCAAAATTGTTGTAATTCAGCTTTATTTGAGGGTTTTCTAGCATGAACCGCCTTTTTAAGGTCATGCCATAGCATCTCAATTGGATTCAGGTCAGGACTTTGACTAGGCCACTCCAAAGTCTTCATTTTGTTTTTCTTCAGCCATTCAGAGGTGGATTTGCTGGTGTGTTTTGGGTCATTGTCCTGCTGCAGCACCCAAGATCGCTTCAGCTTGAGTTGACGAACAGATGGCCGGACATTCTCCTTCAGGATTTTTTGGTAGACAGTAGAATTCATGGTTCCATCTATCACAGCAAGCCTTCCAGGTCCTGAAGCAGCAAAACAACCCCAGACCATCACACTACCACCACCATATTTTACTGTTGGTATGATGTTCTTTTTCTGAAATGCTGTGTTCCTTTTACGCCAGATGTAACGGGACATTTGCCTTCCAAAAAGTTCAACTTTTGTCTCATCAGTCCACAAGGTATTTTCCCAAAAGTTTTGGCAATCATTGAGATGTTTCTTAGCAGAATTGAGACGAGCCCTAATGTTCTTTTTGCTTAACAGTGGTTTGCGTCTTGGACATCTGCCATGCAGGCCGTTTTTGCCCAGTCTCTTTCTTATGGTGGAGTCGTGAACACTGACCTTAATTGAGGCAAGTGAGGCCTGCAGTTCTTTAGACGTTGTCCTGGGGTCTTTTGTGAACTCTCGGATGAGTCTTCTCTGCGCTCTTGGGGTAATTTTGGTCGGCCGGCCACTCCTGGGAAGGTTCACCACTGTTCCATGTTTTTGCCATTTGTGGATAATGGCTCTCACTGTGGTTCGCTGGAGTCCCAAAGCTTTAGAAATGGCTTTATAACCTTTACCAGACTGATAGATCTCAATTACTTCTGTTCTTATTTGTTCCTGAATTTCTTTGGATCTTGGCATGATGTCTAGCTTTTGAGGTGCTTTTGGTCTACTTCTCTGTGTCAGGCAGCTCCTATTTAAGTGATTTCTTGATTGAAACAGGTGTGGCAGTAATCAGGCCTGGGGGTGGCTACGGAAATTGAACTCAGGTGTGATACACCACAGTTAGGTTATTTTTTAACAAGGGGGCAATTACGTTTTCACACAGGGCCATGTAGCTTTGGATTTTTTTTCTCCCTAAATAATAAAAACCATTATTTAAAAACTGCATTTTGTGTTTACTTGTGTTATATTTGACTAATGGTTAAATGTGTTTGATGAACAGAAACATTTTGTGTGACAAACATGCAAAAGAATAAGAAATCAGGAAGGGGGCAAATAGTTTTTCACACCACTGTAGACAGTGTCTAGAATGAGGTATGCAATGAAGCTTCTTGAATATAATCCTCCATTTTTTCTATTTTCTAAACTGATTTCATTCACTTTTAGTGATTTATTGCTGGACCCTGGTGCAAGGCTCTAATCAGTAAGTATAAAATAGATATAACGTTTGTATTCTTCAGTGTAAAATAATCCAACTTGCACTTGCTTTCACATCATGAAGCTGAAAAGATAATTACTTTGTTTATGTTACAGAGTCAGCCATTGTGTCCATTGACCCTAAGCAGTTCTCACGAACAATGAATGGTGTGTTTTGTTTTTGAATGTTACAATTTATTTTTTTGAAAAAAATCTGAATTAATTGAAATTTTGTACATTCCAAAGACTGGATTAGTGGCTAATCCAAATGGAATCTTATGTAATTACAATTTTGTGAATGTTCTGCTTTATCTTGCTTGTGAGAAGATACTAATTATTTGTTGCACTTTAAAAGACATGGACACGCTTTTCCTTTGTTGCCAAATTTGTATAATGTATTTGGCTAAGATGACCAAGTGTACACCTTTGATGTTTGTAGTCTAATGGCCAATGCATGAAGGGACACAGAACAGAATTCTTGAGCCAGTGCCACAAAAGCAGCGGACAATGTAAAGGTAAAAGTACAGTGACAGTGCCCTGACATGTACCACACTGCAATTATTCAGTCATGAACTGATGCCTCTTTATTTGGAATGGTCCAGAATAACCCAATCTCCCATTATACCAGATTAGATTGGAAAAGCTTCATTAATCCCACTATGGCACTATGAGTTCTCATTTGTGAGAAACAGATCATATATATAGGATACAGTACCTGCCAAATAATACAAAGAGTACGTGACACGCATTTTTGCTTCCCCTGGTGGGGATCGAACCTTTAACATCAGATTGCAGTCACACCTATGCTTGTAATACTTCGATCTACGCACTGTCAAATAAGTGAACCTGCTGCTGTGGCACTGACGTCCAAGGTTTGATCCCTGCAAGGGGAAGTAAAAGTGCGTACACCTGATGGGACCCAATTAGGGCAAAACACATATCGTGTACTGTTTGTATTATTTGGCAGGTACTATAACACGCACACACATATATTATATATATATATATATATATATATATATATATATATAGTGGAAGATCAGCCTTGACAGAGACACGCAGACTCAGAAGTCCCAAAAACACACACATTTATTATTTTTCTCAGTCCTCAGCACAACACAATGAACAAACCCACAGTTCTCAGTCCTTTCTCTTCTTTCTTTTTCTTTCTCTTTCTCTCTCTCTCTTTCTCTTTCTTTCTTTCTTTCTTTCTTTCTTTCTTTCTTTCTTTCTTTCTTTCTTTCTTTCTTTCTTTCTTTCTTTCTTTCTTTCTTCTCTCTCTCTCTCATTTTTCCTAGGGCACGAAGCGGAAGCGGAAGCAAAGCAGAAGCGGACAATGGCCGACAGTGAGGTGAATCGCATTGCAACTGTAGTCGAGGAACTCCAGGCACTCGATGAACAGATTCAGAATCTTCTGTCCAGACGAAGATACCTCAGAGATCTGAAGGCTCGGCTGTTGGATAAACCATCCTCGCCATCTGTTATCGGCGTAACATCAACCCCGCGTTGTGCCGCGCAAGTCACCTTCACCCCCGCGCCTCGTAGGAGCGACACCGATGATGACCTCGGTGTATTTCAGCTATGCAGGTGGGGGTTCAAGGCCAGAACACCTCCATCGGCACAGGCAAGCATCGTAACCCAGAACCGGTTTGACCCTCTAAGCGTCCCCAGTTCGCCTTCAGCTCCTGGTGATGTAATAGTGGTAGGTGATTCTATTGTTAGGAACCTCAATATCACTTGCCCTAATAGAAAATCTTTTGTTTCTTGTTTTCCCGGTGCTCGTGTCCGAGATGTGACGAGACGTGCACCGGCGATCTACAAGAACAGGGCAGTTGGAGCCGTTGTTATACATGCTGGCGTAAACGACATAAGGCACCGACAGTCCGAGATCCTCAAGGCAGACTTCACTGCATTAATTAAAGACACAAAGGAGAGGACCCCATCGGCAAAGATATTCATCTCGGGTCCACTCCCTCTCGTCAGACGATCAAACGAGTATTACAGTCGTCTGCTTGGTTTAAACAACTGGCTGCAGGGCTTCTGCAAGAATCAAGACATCGGGTTCATTAACAACTGGGACCTCTTTTGGGAAAGACCGCGTTTCTTCAAGCGAGATGGCCTGCATCCGAACAGCTTCGGCGCCCGGGTCCTCTCCGAAAACATATCCAAGGTAATTCGTTTATCTTGACTATCTATCTCTGCTTTTAACCCCTTCCGAAATGCCACTCCTGTGTTTGGTCATGATAATTGTTTAAAAAAATCTTCCATAAAAGTGCGCAACATAAATACTGTAATAACCAATCTTAATGCACATAGAAAATCTAGGCAATACGGCATAAACGCCAATAATTTAATTAAAGTTACTACTTTAGATGAACAATGTATTAAAACTGTAAAAACAGATCATAGATTAAATAAAAAATACACGCAGAGCGGCGCTAATAAAAATAACTTAATTCCTGTTCCCTATATCAATAACGCACATAGTATTCATCTCTGCTCCTCCGAAACATTGAATATGGCACTATTAAATATTAGAGCTTTAACTAACAAGACGTTTTTTATCAACGACATTATTAGTGAAAAAAAAATAGATTTTATTGCACTAAGTGAAACGTGGCTTAGCTCAGATGGCGCAGCTGTTTTAATCGAATCTGCGCCTCCGGATTACAGTTTTACTCGTGCTGATCGCCAAGGAAAGAGAGGTGGAGGGCTAGCAAACATTTACTCTAGCAGGTTAAAATGTAAAAATATCAGTTTTGGTAAATTCAAGTCTTTTGAGTATCTCGCCATTGTTATTCAGGGAGATTCTCACGTTCTAGTATTATCCGTGTATAGACCTCCTAAATTCAACGCGTCTTTCTTTGAGGAATTCTCTGACTTGATGTCAATCTTAATTACGAACTATGACGCACTCTTAATAGTCGGCGACTTTAATTTTCATGTAGATAATCAATGTGACCAAAAAGTAAAAGAATTTATGAACCTCCTGGACTCTTTTGATTTGAGACAGCTCGTTAATCAGCCTACACATAAAGCAGGTCATACGTTAGACTTAGTAATTACTAAAGGACTAAAAGTTGATATAAAGCAGGTCATTGATACGGGTCTTTCAGACCATTTTCTTCTACTTTTTAATATAGAAATAATGATAGAAAACACTCATGAGAAGCATATTGTTAAAAAACGCTTCTTTGACTCATCAGCAACTTTAAAACTTACAAACATTCTAACCAATCAGTCCGTTTATAGTGCCAACTATAATAGCGAGGAGAATGTAAATAGTAAGGTGGAAAGATTTAATACTAAAGTGAGGGCTGCTGTTGACATAGTTGCACCTGAAAAGACAGTTAAAAAATCTTCTAGCATTGTTATACCTTGGAAGACCCAAAGAGTGTCTGATTTAAAGAGAACATGCCGTAGAGCTGAGCGTAAATGGAGGAAGACTAAACTAACTATTGACTATGAGATATTAAAAGTTAAAATAACAGAATACAATAACACAGTCCGTCTTGAGAGGCGCTGCTATTTCTCTAAGATTATAAATAACAATGCTAGTAATCCCAGAGTCTTATTTTCGACAATTGATCATCTGTTAAACCCAGGTAACTCAAAGGAATGCCTCCTAAGTACTTCCAGTAAAACCTGTGAGGCTATCGCTGTATTTTTCAATCAAAAAATTAATGATATTAGAAATAACATAGTATATCTCCCCAACACTAAGGATCCCCCGAAACCCCAGTACTCCATAATAAATAAATTAGAGTCTTTCACTAGGATAGATTTACCTGATTTACATAAAATAATTTCTCAAATGAAACCATCCACCTGTGCCCTTGACCCAATACCAACAAATTTTTTCAAAGAAGTATCGGGTGTGCTTATTGATAATGTTCTTGACATAGTAAATTCGTCATTAGATACGGGGGTCTTCCCAGACTGTCTTAAGACTGCGGTAGTTAAACCCCTACTTAAGAAAAATAATCTCGACCCCTCTTCTCTTGAAAATTATAGACCCATCTCTAACCTGCCTTTCTTAAGTAAAATTCTAGAGAAGGCAGTCATTATGCAGTTAAATGAGCACCTCAATAAACATGCTATTCTTGATAAATTTCAGTCAGGTTTTAGAACAAATCACAGCACAGAAACTGCACTCGTTAAAGTAGTAAATGACTTGCAGGTAAATGCAGACAGAGGCCATTTATCTGTTCTCATCCTCTTAGATTTGAGTGCCGCATTTGACACTATTGATCATAATATTCTTAAGAATCGCCTTAGTCAATGGGTGGGCCTCTCTGGCAGTGTCTTAAATTGGTTTGAATCCTACCTGGCAGGGAGAAAATTCTTTGTTAGTTGTGGTAATTATAACTCAAAGACACATGATATTCTATATGGTGTTCCACAAGGCTCTATCCTGGGTCCGCTGCTCTTCTCAATCTACATGCTTCCATTAGGTCAGATTATCTCGGGACATAACGTGAGCTACCACAGCTATGCTGATGACACACAGCTGTATTTATCAATAGCACCTGATGACCCCAAATCTCTTGATTCGCTAACACAATGTCTAACCTGTATCTCAGAATGGATGAATAGTAACTTTCTCAAATTAAATAAAGAAAAAACCGAAATCTTAGTGATTGGCAATAATGGATACAATGAGGCTATTAGAAATAAACTGGATGCATTAGGATTAAAAGTCAAATCGGAGGTAAAAAGCTTAGGGGTAACCGTTGATTGTAATCTGAATTTTAAATCGCATATTAATAAAATCACTAGGACAGCATTTTTTCACCTAAGGAACATAGCAAAAGTTAGACCTCTTATATCATCGAAAGATGCAGAGAAATTAGTTCATGCGTTTGTCTTTAGTCGGCTAGATTACTGTAATGCACTCCTCTCAGGACTACCCAAAAAAGACATCAATCGTTTGCAGTTAGTGCAGAATGCAGCTGCTAGAATCCTTACCAGGAAAAGAAAATCCGAACACATTTCTCCAGTTTTGATGTCACTACACTGGTTACCTGTGTCATTCAGAATTGACTTTAAAATTCTGCTTATGGTTTATAAAGCTTTAAATAATCTCGCCCCGTCTTATATATCGGAATGTCTGACACCTTATATTCCAAATCGCAACCTCAGATCCTCAACTGAGTGTCTCCTTAGAATTCCATGAGCAAAACTTAAAAGAAGTGGTGAGGCGGCCTTCTGCTGTTATGCACCTAAAATCTGGAATAGCCTGCCAGTAGGAATTCGCCAGGCTAATACAGTGGAGCACTTTAAAAAACTACTGAAAACACATTACTTTAACATGGCCTTCTCATAACTTCACTGTAATTTAATCCTGACACTCTGTATATCCAATTCATTATAATAACTATTCATTCAAAATTTGTACTAACCCCTACTCTCTCTTCTGTTTTCTTTTCCGGTGTCCTATTGGTGGTGGCTTGTGCCACCACCATCTACCCAAAGCACCATGATGTTCCAACAATGATGGATGGATTAAAAGCCAGAAGTCTGTATAACCATCAGCATCAAGTGACTCCGTGAGAACCCTAACTACAAAGAGGACTATTTCATTTATGTTAGGTAGAATGCCCAAAGGGGACTGGGCGGTCTCGTGGCCTGGAACCCCTACAGATTTTATTTTTTTCTCCAGCCTTCTGGAGTTTTTTTTTGTTTTTTCTGTCCACCCTGGCCATCGGACCTTACTCCTTTCTATGTTAACTAATGTTGTCTTATTTTAATTTCTTATTTGTCTTTTATTCTTCTTTTCTTCATTATGTAAAGCACTTTGAGCTACTTTTTGTATGAAAATGTGCTATATAAATAAATGTTGTTGTTGTTGTTGTTTTTCTCTTTCTTTCTTTCTTTCTTTCTTTCTTTCTTTCTTTCTTTCTTTCTTTCTTTCTTTCTTTCTTTCTTTCTCTTTCCTGCTGCCTCCACTTCTCTCTCACAAGCTCTGTCCTCTGGCTCCCCGAATAGAGTGAGGCGGCCTCTTTTATACTGCACCAGGTGTGCTGGAAGTGCTGCAGACCAAGGCTTCGGAGCTGTCCAGACGCCCCCAGTCGGTGGCCATGGACCCCAGGAGGGTTGAGCTTCTAAGTTCCAAGCCCGTGGCCCTGATGCAAACCAGGGGAGCTGCCCTCTCGTGTCCAGGGGGAGGTACTGCTGTTGACATGTCCTCTACCCCGAAGGGCGTCCCGACCAGATAAAACTGCTTTCTCAGTTTTTTTATTTTTAATAAATTTGCAAAAATCTCAATTAAACTTTTTTCACATTGTCATTATGGGGTGTTGTGTGTAGAATTCTGAGGAAAAAAATGAATTTAATCCATTTTGGAATAAGGCTGTAACATAACAAAATGTGGAAAAACTGATGCGCTGTGAATACTTTCCGGATGCACTGTATATATATATATATATATATATATATATATATATATATATATATATATATATATATATTGTGGCGGACGGCCGGGTCCCATGCCCGGCAGGGACGCCCCTTCTGCATCTGCTCCGGGGGAGCAACCATGGGCAGCTCAATACGGGACGCTTGGTGGCAGCCTCCCTGGCGGACAGTGATTCCCTAACCTCTCGTATGGCTCCATGGGAGATGGAGTCCTCCACAACCTGGTTGGGGGCTCGGATGGCCGCTAGGGGGAGCTGCATGGAGTCAGCAGCCCAGCTGGACGTATCTTCAGCCCCACCCGGAAGGGCAATTAGGACCAGGTGGTCAAGCACCTGGAACGCTTCCGGGTGGGATATAAAATGGGCCAGACACCACCCACTCGAGGAGCCAGAGTTGGGAGGAAGGAGACGAAGCTTGAGGAGGAGTGGTGGTAAAAGGGAGAAAGTGTTGGTGTTGTGGTAATTGTGCTTGTGGACTGCGTATTGCCTGTGGGTCACGGGGAAGACGTGCGCCCACGGGTAAAGAAAAATAAAAGTCTTGTTTGTTTATACGTGCCTCTGTGTCCATCTGTGTCGGGTCGGGCGCCTATATAGCGGCTTTGTTACAATATATATATATATAGTAGGTACAGTTACAATTGTAGGCCAGATGTCAGTTGAAAGTTCACAAAAAGATAATAAATTATACATAAGCACTGTCATGGCAGCCTAATCTGTAGTGGAGGTGCAACACTGGGAGTTCAAAATTAAAATGAGACATATGGCCATTAAACAGAAACACACCTCGGCCACCAGGTCACCATGTCACACCCTTTTTTTCCTTTGTAGCCATGTACAAACAAAATGGATTAGCCAAGAAACTATGGGTCAGGATAAGTAAAATAGGGCATTTAGTGATTCATGACAGCAGACATGCACCCACACCCACAAAGTCGGAGCCACACTGTTTTTAAAACTGTGCAGCACCGCGGACCCCTGCAGTACAAGCTGAAAATGAATGTCCAGCGTGGAGGACACCTTCTCTTCTTGTTTCCGCCAATGTGTGCCTGCCCAGTGTAGGCAAACGGCTACATCATGTATGTTTTCGGTCATTTTAGTGTGGGTGAAGATACTTTCGTAAATGATGTGAAAACACTAGTGTGGATGGAGATCGCTTTTGTTTAGATTAGATAAACTTTATTAATCCCATGGGGAGATTCAGATGTACACAGTAGCATAAAAACATAAAAAAATGAGGATACAGACTCACAGGACAGCTAATACAGCCAATCAATAAATAAATAAATAAAACCTTGTTTTTAAATGAAAATGTAGAAGTGTAAACATAGCCTCAATTTAGTTTGAAGAACAGATCTAACAGAAGCAGTAAATGCTTTTAACTTTATACAGTATGTCATATCATTGTTGTTTTTAACAGAAGCGTGGCAGGCTGCCGCCAAGATTATCACAGTAATGGATTTCCTGTTCTGTGTTTTTTGACTGAATGCCTTAACCTTCTCAAGTGACAGCTAAGCTGACAAAGGGGCAGCAGGCTGCAGTGCAGACAACATGACTTTCTTTCACCTTTTTGGGCTTTAAGGTAGGATACGTCTGTGTGCGTGCAGATCTTCTGTTAGATGAATAACTACATTTTTTGTATTATTATGTACTTAATCATATTCTTTCAATGCAAAACATTTGCAGAACAAGTGTTACATGCTGTTATGTTGTCATAGGCATTCACAATGCAAAATACCAAAAATGTAACATTATACTCAACATACCGCATATGGTTCAGTGCCTTAAAGTTAACACATGGTCATATCCGTCTACATACTGTATGTACAATACAAGCGTATGGAGATTCTCCAACCCACTTAAACCTGTTCAGAGTTATAGGGGGCCTCAGCCCGAGTGCAAAACAAATCTGGGAAAGGTGCCACTGCATCACAGGAAACTCCCCTATCCTCACTGAAATTGGGGGCAAATTTAGGAGGTGCCAAAAGGTTTCTTTTATTTAGTCAAAATAGTGTTATTTTATATTCTCCTAATAAGTTTTTTGTTAACTTAAATTTTGATAAATTTGTATTTTATGTGTTACTAGCCACATTCCTGACAAATATTTGCTACCTCGTGCTCCACATGTACTTTCAGTGCTTCTCCTTGTTATCCTCGTGTTTCTGAACCTCTCTCCGGCATTTGAGCAAGTCCCCGTAAAGCAATGGTGAGTAACGTCGGTCCGGGGGGGCTGCAGTGGTTAAAGGATTATGTTTCAACCCAGTTGCCTAATTAGAAACCAATCCTTGCTAATAACAGCTCTTATTTAATTTCATGGTTTGTTAAAATGTTTTAATTCTGCCATGTCAGGTCATTCTTATATTGTAGATTTTTTTTTTCCTTTCCAAGGATATCGTCCAAATGATCTGTAGCCTAAAATGGATAAATAATTCTCAGTCCTTCACTTTTGTCTCTTCAATTTACTTCTAAATATTTTACCAGATTAGATTGGAAAAGCTTTATTAATCCCAAGGGCAAATTTAGATGCATACAGCAGCAGAAACATAAAAATCAAATCAATTAAACCAGACAGTTTATGATGAATGCACGCATGTGTCAATAGAAACAAGTTAGATGGAGAACTGCAGGTTACTTTGTCATTTAGATTACTTTCAGTTAGATTAAGTTGATCAATGCCATGGGGAAATCTGTTTGGATACAGCAGCAGAAACATAAAAAACAAGGATACAGACTCACAAGACAGATAATACAGCTAATCACATGACCGACCGACCGACAGACAGATAGATATGAAAGGCACTATACGATAAATAGATAGATAGATGTGAAAGGCACTATATAACAGATAATAGATAGATAGATATGAAAGGCACTATACGATAGAAATAGATAGATAGATAGATAGATAGATAGATAGATAGATAGATAGATAGATAGATAGATAGATAGATAGATATTAAAGGCACTATATAACAGATAGATAGATATTAAAGACACTATATAACAGATAGATAGATATTAAAGGCACTACAGTAATCCCGCGCTATATCGCGCTCCGCCTTTCGCGGCTTCACTCCATCGCGGCTTCACTCCATCGCGGATTTTATATGTAAGCATATTTAAATATATATTGCGGATTTTTTGCTGGTTCGCGGATTTCTGCGGACAATGGGTCTTTTAATTTCTGGTACATGCTTCCTCAGTTGGTTTGCCCAGTTGATTTCATACAAGGGACGCTATTGGCAGATGGCTGAGAAGCTACCCAGCTTACTTTTCTCTCTCTCTTGCACTGACTTTCTCTGATCCTGACGTAGGGGGATTGAGTAGGGGGGGCTGTTCGCACACCTAGACGATAAGGACGCTGGTCTAAAAATGCTGAAAGATTATCTTCACGTTGCTATCTTTTGTGCAGCTGCTTCCTGAAAGGACATGCTGCACGGTGATTCGCATACTTAAAAGCTCGAAGGGCACGTATTGATTTTTGTTTGAAAAACAAACTCTGTCTCTCTCTCTCTCTCTCTCTCTCTCTCTCTCTGCTCCTGACGGAGGGGGTGTGAGCTGCCGCCTTCAACAGCTTTGTGCCGCGGTGCTTTGCATACTTAAAAGCCAAACAGCACCATTGATTTGTTTGCTTTTCTCTCTCTTTCTGACAGACTCTGCTCCTGACGCACACTCCTTTGAAGAGGAAGATATGTTTGCATTCTTTTAATTGTGAGACAGAACTGTCATCTCTGTCTTGTCATGGAGCACAGTTTAAACTTTCGAAAAAGAGACAAATGTTTGTTTGCAGTGTTTGAATAACGTTCCTGTCTCTCTACAACCTCCTGTGTTTCTGCGCAAATCTGTGACCCAAGCATGACAATATAAAAATAACCATATAAACATATGGTTTCTACTTCGCGGATTTTCTTATTTCGCGGGTGGCTCTGGAACGCAACCCCCGTGATGGAGGAGGGATTACTGTATATAACAGCTAGATAGATATTAAAGGCACTATATAACAGATAGATAGATAGATAGATAGATAGATAGATAGATAGATAGATAGATAGATAGATAGATAGATAGATAGATAGATAGATAGATAGATAGATAGATAGATAGATAGATAGATAGATAGATAGATAGATAGATGATATGAAAGCATTATATAATAGACAGATAGGATAGATAGATAGACCTAACAAGTCCATCGGGTGGAAGGATTGAATTGCCTGATAGCAGTGGTCAGAAAAGACCCCCCAGAGGCACTTCTTAGCACACCATGGTAGGATGTATCTTCAGCCCCACCCGGAAGGGCAATTAGGACCAGGTGGTCAAGCACCTGGAACGCTTCCGGGTGGGATATAAAATGGGCCAGACACCACCACTCGAGGAGCCAGAGTTGGGAGGAAGGAGACGAAGCTTGAGGAGGAGTGGTGGTAAAAGGGAGAAAGTGTTGGTGTTGTGGTAATTGTGCTTGTGGACTGCGTATTGCCTGTGGGTCACGGGGAAGACGTGCGCCCACGGGTAAAGAAAAATAAAAGTCTTGTTTGTTTATACGTGCCTCTGTGTCCATCTGTGTCGGGTCGGGCGCCTATATAGCGGCTTTGTTACAATATATATATATAGTAGGTACAGTTACAATTGTAGGCCAGATGTCAGTTGAAAGTTCACAAAAAGATAATAAATTATACATAAGCACTGTCATGGCAGCCTAATCTGTAGTGGAGGTGCAACACTGGGAGTTCAAAATTAAAATGAGACATATGGCCATTAAACAGAAACACACCCCGGCCACCAGGTCACCATGTCACACCCTTTTTTTCCTTTGTAGCCATGTACAAACAAAATGGATTAGCCAAGAAACTATGGGTCAGGATAAGTAAAATAGGGCATTTAGTGATTCATGACAGCAGACATGCACCCACACCCACAAAGTCGGAGCCACACTGTTTTTAAAACTGTGCAGCACCGCGGACCCCTGCAGTACAAGCTGAAAATGAATGTCCAGCGTGGAGGACACCTTCTCTTCTTGTTTGCACGGGCTAAAAGTGCTCCAAGATAGTGCCTCCTGGAGGGGATTTTTCATGATGGCATCCAATTTTGCCATCATCCTCTTTTCCACAACAGCTTCCAGTGTGTCACCCTGTGATGGTGTAAACTTTCCTGATAAGTTTGTTCAGGCGTGGTGCTTCTTTTGAGCTCAAGTTGCTTCCCCAGCAGACTGCAGCGTAGAATAAATTTCTTATCTTATTGTTAATAAGGAGCCATTAAAAACAGTGAATGCAGCTGTTTAAGACTAAAATGATCAATTAAGGGTGGGAAACTTTAACAAGTGAGTCAACTAAAATGAAGCATTTAAAAAATAACACCTTCATCAGCAATAATTGACTTCTCGTATATTAACTGGGTTGGAACAAAAACCAGTAGCTGCAGCACCCTCCAGGACCGATGTTGCTTACCACTGCTGTAAAGCCTGCTTATGCTTCTCAGACTGCCATTATTTTCGAGGCACCTTGCTTGCCTCCAGTCTGCTTTAATACTTCCCATCTTTGAAGGGGACTCTCAGCGCGCCTCCTACGGCTTTACTGCTTCTCATATGTCTCACACTCACACGTCCTCTTCTGATTGTATCACCAAAGACAGAATGACCATTCAGATTGCACATAGGGACTGGACAATCACATAGACTTTATATTTTGGGTTACAGGTTCATAGAAATGTCAGTTGTGGAGAAGGGCTCTCCTGTTATAAGTTTTGAAACCAGTTTAACGCAGACTAGTACAATGCCGGGCGGCATGGTGGCGCAGTGGTAGCGCTGCTGCCTCATAGTTAGGAGACCCAGGTTCGCTTCCCTGGTCCTCCCTGCGTGGAGTTTGCATGTTTCCAACAGATGCTCCGGTTTCCTCCCACAGTCCAAAGACATGCAGATTAGGTGGATTGGTGATCCTAAATTGGCCCTAATGTGTGTGTGTGTGTGTGTGCCCTGCGGTGGGCTGGCTTCCTGCCTGGGGTTTGTTTCCTGCCTTGCGCCCTGTGTTTCCTGGGATTGGCTCCAGCAGACCCCCGTGACCCTGTAGTTAGGATGGATAATGGATGGATGGATAGTGCAATGCCCAGTCTTTAAACTTTATATAGCACAGTCACATAGGCAAAAAAGAAGAGAAAACAACCAGCACAGGGCTAGCCAGTCAATCCCTTAAATTCAACACTGCTTTTGTGTTTCTTCATGGAGATGCATTACACACTAAACATCATTAAATATTTGTACCTTGAACCAGTTATTTAACATTTTTATATAACGTGTAAAGTGCACAACTATTTCAAAGTTCTTTTTGTAGTAAGAAGTCAAGCAAAATGACCCCTTTTATTGGCTAACTATAAAGATTACAATACTCAGGCCCCTTCTTCAGGCGAGATGTAATTAGATGTTGATACATCTTATATTAATGAAGAACACGTTGAAAGAATGGATGACAATGTTGATTACATCTTGCCTGAAGAAGGGGCCTGAGTTGCCTTGAAAGCTTCCATACTGTAATCTTTTTATTTAGCCAATACAATGAGTCATTTTGCTTGACTTCTTACTACATTCATAATGGCTAACACGGTACGACACCTTAGTACTAAAGTTCTTTTTGAAAACAATAAACAAATGTGTTTACATAAAAGTATTACAACTAGAGTAAGAGTCGAAGTCTGGCATTAGAACTAAATCCAACTGGATTAATTAGTCAAGTATTTGAGCTTCAGAAGGCTCATGCATTATGAAACAATCACTCTCTCTATAGAATACAAAAACTGCAGGCTATAGAGTTTCAAATAAATATTAAGTGACATCCTACGGAAACTGCACTCCTTTCAAAATGAAATCTCTCACCTTTCAGGTCATCCCCCTTTTTCTCTTTCTTCGGGGGCATGGCAGAAGTGGCTTCAGGAATGCCGTTTTCTTCCATTGTTTCAATGTGTTCTTCATTAATATAAACATCAACCTTCAGCAGGGCAAAACATACATGCTTGAAGTTACTGGTCACTTTAAACAGATGCAAGGCAAAGATGAAATGTGGCCTGTCAGCTAGTATTTGCAGGTTTAATCCCCTCGAGCGAGTCATTCTACCTGTTATTGTAATTTATATATATGATATACCAGTAATAGTATGACAGTAAATATGCTGTATAGAATAGTTTCAACATATACTGATCTTGCTATGGAAGGTGTTTTCTGCAAAAAAGTAAATGAGAATGAACAGTTTGCAGAATGTTGCCGCATAACTCTACGGCTCTCCCAGTCTCTCTCAGTGAGTTCCTGCACTACCGTCATTTTGTATGAATGGAAATTAAGGTCCTCGTTCAAAATCCTCCTCAAAGACGTGTTGGAAATTCCTAAGGCAGAAGCAGGTTTGTGCGCTGAACATCTAGGAGAAGGCAAAATTGATGCCTTTACAGCTTGGATGTTTTCAGGCATTTGTACAGTCTGAGGGCGGCCTAGAAATTTTCTATTCAATGTTGTACCCGTCTGTCTAAATTTAGCCACCCACTGAACTTAATTTGGAACGTCACCATTAGGAGGAATGCTGAAGTGCGTTTGGAAGATGCGTTACATAATGATGATGGACTCATTGTTTTTGAAAAACGCTTCAACAGCGAAAGCATAGTGCACACCAAACCAAGGTATGTTGCCGACTAAAAACTACAAGGGATAGCCTATCAAAGGACTCCCACCCGGCTGCCTCTACCTAGCACAATAATCTTGAGAAATGTGGTACTTCACTTTGGCTCACCCTGTAGTTGCTTCCAGCATTCATGTCTG
This sequence comes from Erpetoichthys calabaricus, assembly GCF_900747795.2. Lineage (NCBI taxonomy): Eukaryota > Metazoa > Chordata > Cladistia > Polypteriformes > Polypteridae > Erpetoichthys > Erpetoichthys calabaricus. The sequence continues at coordinate 237,240,541 of NC_041398.2, forward strand.
CAGTTTTAAATTCAATCTAATTCTGTCAGATAATGTACTATCTAGTTTGGTTCCTGCAGATTATCTTGCTTGACCACCCAGCCTCTGTGACCCCATATTGTCTTGGATGGAAAAAACAGACATTTTCACAACTACATATAAAAACTGTTCCACTGGACTTGCATTTAACAGGAAAAACATTACCTTTAGTTTTGCTTTGGGGTGCAGGAAAAAGAAAGGCTTCAGCACCGGGGACCTACAAACAGAAAATGAATCCTCCTTTATTATCATGTTATTTAAAAAAATAATACAAACTGCACTGGTCAGAAAAATGTAATATTACAATAAAGTAATAGCATAGCATATTACGTTGGCCCTTTCTGAATTACAAAATAAAAGCTTTTGAAGTATTCCCCAGACAGTTTATATTCTTTGTTTTTTTGCATCAAGCCTTATTTTCATTCAAAGCTTTGCTGGTAGCACTGGTATACATCGAAAAAAGTACTTTGATCTCGTAACATTTTTTCATAGAACACATTTTTAGCTGTCAATATGTTTTTCTTATTGTTTTTGCACTATAATTAATTAAATATCAATATTTTATTTTAATGATAATTTCCATCCATCCATCCATCCATTGTCCAACCCGCTGAATCCGAACACAGGGTCACGGGGGTCTGCTGGAGCCAATCCCAGCCAACACAGGGCACATTAATGATAATTTGTTCAAATTTAATATTTTATAATATTAAAATCTAAAAGCAAAACAATTATTTTATTTGAGAAAATTAACTCCAGCGAGCACTGTTGGTTCATACGTGAGGACCTCAAAGTTTTGTGCATTATACCGGGCCAGTGGTCTGTCTGTACAAACAATTGTCATGTGTTGGACAGCCAAGAATTGACTTTGGGTTCAGAAGGAAAATCCAGCTAGAAAAAAGCTACAGCTTGGTGCCAAAAACATCATCAGACCTCGCTTGGGGGGTCCGGATAAAGAGCTGCTATCACCTCTTCACATTACGCTTGGTTTAATGAAGCAGTTTGTCAAAGTTCTATCAAACGATGGGGGGCCTGTCTGATGGGTTTGTGCAAAAATGTTTCCAGGTTTGTCTCAGGCTAAATTGGAAGAGTCGATGATATTCAAGACTGATTTCTGATGCAGAATTTGAGGGTGCGATTAACTACCTGGAGCAAGAGGCTTGGGTGGGAGTCAAAGAAGTGATTTCTAAGTTTTTAGTTATCCATAGAGACCCACATAATAAAGACATTTTGAAACATTTATTAGTTAAACTTTCATAAATTGGTTTACAAGCGGAGTCTCAAAGTTCACATTTTAGATTCACATTTTTAATTTTTTCCTTACAAATCTTGGAGTGGCGAGTTAACAGCAGAATGAAGACTCTATCAGGATATCAAGGACATGGAAGGAAGGTACAAGGGAGTGTGGGATGGCATTCTGACGGAGGATTCATAGGGACGTACCAGAAAAAAAATGGACAAAGGACGGGCCGCCAAATAAAAAAACTAAGAAGTGAGAAAAGTATGAGAAATGGTATGCACTTGAAGAGCACATATTGTTTATTTTATATGTATGTTTAACAATATTAGACTGACTCAATATTTTCATGTTAAAACTGATTTAAGAATTTTAATTAAAATTTCTTTTCAATGTTATAATTAAGTGTGGCATGATGAAAACATTCCAGTTACAATTTTTTTACTGTGATCGTGAATTAAAATAAAAATAACAACAATTAAAACAAATTTTAGGAGCTTAATGGTAAATATGTATTCAAACAATATAGTCTCACTATACACTTATAATAATAATAGATTTATATATTCTTACATTTTCGGCCGTCCTCCAACTATTGCTGTTAGTCCTGGAGCTGATAAAAAATAAACATAATAATAATATTATGTATAATATAATACATAATTTTATATAATATATATACAGTATTATATAATTTTATATATATGTATTAAAAAACACCTCAACACCTGCATTTGTATGACATTTTCTTTACAGATACACAGGAACGCTGCACTCGGGTCCCAATCTGGGTGGTTTGTCGTGTGGTGGGCGCTATTAGCACATGCTCCCAACCTTCACCTTCACCAGGAACACTGAACTACTCAGTTGTTACAAACTATGAGGGACGTTCAAAGAGGTTTCCACACTTTTTTTTTTTTTTAACTCCATCCATTGTCTCCCGCTTATCCGAGGTCGGGTCGTGGGGTCAGCAGCTTGAGCAGAGATGCCCAGACTTCCCTCTCCCTGGCCACTTCTTCTAGCTCTTCCGGGAGAATCCCAAGGCGTTCCCAGGCCAGCCGAGAGACATAGTCCCTCCAGCGTGTCCTGGGTCTTCCCCGGGGCCTCCTCCCGGTTAGACGTGCCCAGAACACCTCACCAGGGAGGCGTCCAGGAGGCATCCTGATCAGATGCCCAAGCCACCTCATCTGACTCCTCTCGATGCGGAGGAGCAGCGGCTCTACTCTGAGCTCCTCCTGGATGACTGAACTTCTCACCCTATCTTTAAGGGAAAGCCCAGACATCCTGCGGAGGAAACTCATTTCAGCCGCTTGTATTCGCGATCTCGCTCTTTCGGTCACTACCCATAGCTCATGACCATAGGTGAGGGTAGGAACATAGATCGACTGGTAAACTGAGAGCTTCGCCTTGCGGCTCAGCTCCTTTTTCACCACAACAGACCGATGCAGCGCCCGCATTACTGCGGATGCCGCACCGATCCGCCTGTCAATTAAGAATTTCAAAAACAAACGACTTCACTTTTCTACACAGTCACCTTTGTTTGCGATGGAATTTTCCCAGCGTCATACCAACTTTTCAATGCCCAATTACTACTCCTCCCAATATAAGTAATAATATAAAAGTGTGGACACTTTTTGAACGTCCCTTGTATAACATTGCATGAATGTGAATGTACCATTTAAAATATTTTAAAAACAAAATAGATGTTACTGAATTTTATGTAAAAACAAGAGCAACCGCAACAAAGTTAAGCAAAGATGACTTTGTAAAGACCTGAAGAACACACTTGATGCCAGCAGTGAACACTAATAAACCAAGTGTACTCGTAACCAGTAACACTGGACAACAAACATTTTGCTTCCTAAACCACTTTGGGTGTATCTTATGGATTTTGGCCATCAACCTAAAATATGCCTGTCATGTACCGTTTTATTACTACTACAGCCTATTACAGTATTGTGATGTCTCCTCATATTGTAAGCATACATATGCAGTACAACAGCTGCATCTGGAACATCTGTGCTGATCTAAGATTTATGGTGAGATGCACCAAGTACTGCGAACGGGACAGCCATGCTGAAGAGTCTCATTGCATTTAGAAGAAGTGGCACAAAAGTGTGGCACATAAACCACTAGCCGACCCAACAAAAAGAGGTTTTTGCCTTCTCTTTGTAAACTGAAAAAATTGTGAAAGTGATGAACAAGGAAGGTGAAGGATTCTGACATTTCAAACAGATGTTTCCACAAGGGACAGACACCAAGGTTTGGGAAGGCTTTTTTTTTTTTTTTTTTTGGGTCCACAAATCAGACACGTCATCAGTGACCAGTGATTTGAAGATCTGTTTGTGGGGCTGGAGGTAATTGCATGTAAGGCGTTCAAGAATGTCGTCGAGAATCTTCTTCCTAACTACAGAGCACCAAAACGATGTCCAGCTGATTGACCACATGCTTCAAGAATATAAAACCATGAAGTGCAACATGTCGCTAAAGATTTATTTTCTGCATTCACACTTGGACTTCTTCCCTGGTAATTTTGCAATCAGTGAAAAACACGATGAAAGGTTTCACCGGGACATTTCAAAGATGGAAAAGTGTCCACAGGGCGACTGGAATCCATCAATGCTCCCTGAATATTAATGGACACTGAAACGAGAAGCAACAGATGCAGAGTCCAAATAAAAGTCAGTAGCAAAACATTTTTAGCTTACAGTAATTGGACTAATACAATATGTCACCATCATTAAGCGATTAAACACACTAACTTCAGTAAAAGGTACTTTCTTGTTTCTCCATACTCATTTGTGATCTGAAGTTATCTTTATGTTTACCTTGAAGCTGTCATAATCATCAAAACTTTTCCAGGAAGCAAAACACTTGAAAAAATGTGTTGTCCAGTGTAGAGTATTTCTGCTCTGAGATGAGTGACGGTTATTGGTACTGAAACCCATGGCAGAGTCAGGTGGCTACAGTAGCACTTAACCAAACAAGTTACAAGTGGAAATGAATAATGGTGTTGCATCTGTGAATTGCCCATGAACGGGACACTGAACGCCTGCAAAGTTCAGAATAAGCAGACACAGACAGAACAACTGAGACTGCCACCTTGCAGAAACAGGCACATTAAGTTTGGTATTTTACAAGTCAAATTTGTTTCTTCACAATCATAGTATAATTATGTATATTAATTTGCAACATAAAATTGTGCTTTAAAGTGAAGCGTTTATTTATGATTTAAAAAAATTCTTTGTCTGTTCTTGCTGCTTACAATGGTGTTAATGGATACACAGGTCCATAAGCAAATGAAAAAGCCTTAAAACGTACCGCATACATCCATTTTTCAAGCCAAAAATGTCATTGAGCATTGATCTGTGTCTTGAGATTGCATACATATTGCAAAACAGCATATCCATGTTGATTTAAAAAGGAAAAAAGCACAAAGTAAAGCACTGTTGTGACATTCAGATATTTTAAAAGGAGATCGGCCATGCACTTATTTTTCTCTGCATGGAGTCACCTCAGAAAGCCATCACCCAGTGCCTGTGATTGACAATATTGAATGCTGATGTGCAGATATGAATTGCTCTGTCTGTTCTGTAGACAGCTACACAGTATTAATTGAAAAGGGCACACTTACATTCACTTATATTCTTTCACAATACAGAAGCTCAAGTGGCGTCCCTGCCTCACTCGGCTCATCCTAGGATCACAGACAACTCATATAACACTCTTTTCCCCGGCTTCTCACCATCAGCTACACATCAGCAGTGCAAGCTCAGTCAATGTCAACTTTATTTATATAGCACATTTAAAACAACATAAGAATGCTGTGGCCAAAGTGCTTTACAATAATAGAATTAAAGAAAAACATACAATTAACATGAATAATGTAAATAGAAATAAAATAAATGAACATAAATAATAAACAGAAGTAATGTTATATATCACAAAGAGGAAACCATCAGTATTACTGAAGGTCATGGAAAGCAAGTGAATAGAAATGAGTCTTTAGTCTTGTTTTGAACAGTTCAGTTGTAGATGACTCCTTTACAGTGGTGTGAAAAACTATTTGCCTCCTTCCTGATTTCTTATTCTTTTGCATGTTTGTCACACAAAATGTTTCTGATCATCAAACACATTTAACCATTAGTCAAATATAACACAAGTAAACACAAAATGCAGTTTGTAAATGATGGTTTTTATTATTTAGGGAGAAAAAAAAATCCAAACCTACATGGCCCTGTGTGAAAAAGTAATTGCCCCCTGAACCTAATAACTGGTTGGGCCACCCTTAGCAGCAATAACTGCAATCAAGCGTTTGCGATAACTTGCAATGAGTCTTTTACAGCGCTCTGGAGGAATGTTGGCCCACTCATCTTTGCAAAATTGTTGTAATTCAGCTTTATTTGAGGGTTTTCTAGCATGAACCGCCTTTTTAAGGTCATGCCATAGCATCTGAATTGGATTCAGGTCAGGACTTTGACTAGGCCACTCCAAAGTCTTCATTTTGTTTTTCTTCAGCCATTCAGAGGTGGATTTGCTGGTGTGTTTTGGGTCATTGTCCTGTTGCAGCACCCAAGATCGCTTCAGCTTGAGTTGACGAACAGATGGCCGGACATTCTCCTTCAGGATTTTTTGGTAGACAGTAGAATTCATGGTTCCATCTATCACAGCAAGCCTTCCAGGTCCTGAAGCAGCAAAACAACCCCAGACCATCACACTACCACCATCACCATATTTTACTGTTGGTATGATGTTCTTTTTCTGAAATGCTGTGTTCCTTTTACGCCAGATGTAACGGGACATTTGCCTTCCAAAAAGTTCAACTTTTGACTCATCAGTCCACAAGGTATTTTCCCAAAAGTCTTGGCAATCATTGAGATGTTTCTTAGCAAAATTGAGATGAGCCCTAATGTTCTTTTTGCTTAACAATGGTTTGCGTCTTGGAAATCTGCCATGCAGGCCATTTTTGCTCAGTCTCTTTCTTATGGTGGAGTCGTGAACACTGACCTTAATTGAGGCAAGTGAGGCCTGCAGTTCTTTAGACGTTGTCCTGGGGTCTTTTGTGACCTCTCGGATGAGTCGTCTCTGCGCTCTTGGGGTAATTTTGGTCGGCCGACCACTCCTGGGAAGGTTCACCACTGTTCCATGTTTTTGCCATTTGTGGATAATGGCTCTCACTGTGGTTCGCTGGAGTCCCAAAGCTTTAGAAATGGCTTTATAACCTTTACCAGACTGATAGATCTCAATTACTTCTGTTCTCATTTGTTCCTGAATTTCTTTGGATCTTGGCATGATGTCTAGCTTTTGAGGTGCTTTTGGTCTACTTCTCTGTGTCAGGCAGCTCCTATTTAAGTGATTTCTTGATTGAAACAGGTGTGGCAGTAATCAGGCCTGGGGGTGGCTACGGAAATTGAACTCAGGTGTGATACACCACAGTTAGGTTATTTTTTAACAAGGGGGCAATTACTTTTTCACACAGGGCCATGTAGGTTTGGATTTTTTTTCTCCCTAAATAATAAACACCATCATTTAAAAACTGCATTTTGTGTTTACTTGTGTTATATTTGACTAATGGTTAAATGTGTTTGATGATCAGAAACATTTTGTGTGACAAACATGCAAAAGAATAAGAAATCAGGAAGGGGGCAAATAGTTTTTCACACCACTGTATATGATGAGGTAAAGAGTTCCACAGGCGAGGAACAGCAGCAGCAAAAGCCCTGTTTGTCCCCCTTGGTTTTACACTTGGTACGAGGGACAACCAGAGACAGCTGGCCAGAAGATCTAAGCACTCTGGATGGCTGGTGTAAAGCACACAATTCAGATAAATAGGCAGGAGCAAGCCCATGTAAAGATTTAAAAACTAGCAACAAGATTTTAAAATCAATTAAAAAACTGACAGGCAGCCAGTGTAAAGAAGCTAATATTGGAGAAACAGAATCAGACTTTCTTGCCCCAACCAGAAAGCGAGCGGCAGCATTCTGGACCAACTGTAACCTGCGTATCAGGGATTTGCTAATCCCAAAATACAGCGAGTTGCAGTAATCAAGGCGAGAAAAGATAAAAGCACGAGTAGCTTTCTCAATAAAGGCTTGATCGACACTTTTCTACCAGTCCTGCAAATTCACGAGTAATCTGTCACATGAGCTACAGCTAGTCGAGCCTCCAGCAAGTGCTGTGTCTATCCAACAGGCTTCAAGGCTGCTGCCACTCGCAGAGCTCCTTTTACGCCAGCTTCTGCAGGTAGTACAGAGCTGTCACTCCTGCCTCACAGCATCAGGGTCTGTATGAGTTCTGCATGTTCTCCTCATGTATTGACAGATTCATTTTTATTTGTACAATGAACCTCAGCTGTGCTCTTTTCCCTCTTTAGGCTCTGCAAAATAACAACATAGAATGTAATGGATGAAGAGTAAATGCTGCTTAGGAATAAAATAATTCTACGATGTTAGCACACATATGTCTGTTATAATAAGCCATGCCAGAACATAACTGTTGGAAAAAAAACACAATTACAGAAGCAAAAGTTGCATAATAAGCAGAACAGAGCGTGGCACTGGGGACTTGTCGGGTTGCCATAACTTCACCTATGACGGCGGCTCTGTGCAGACACGTGAAAAAGAAATGTATTGTTACCTCCAGAAAAACGGATCCAAGAATCCTGTCATAAACTAATTATTTCTAGTTTCCTTTCATTATCACAAGGATGCTTCATAAATGGATAGTGATTTTAAATTAGATAGACTCAGTCATTAAAGCTATTTTTCTTTCAACCGAGGCTTTTATCTAAAGTTAAGCCCTTTTATCATTTCACGATTTGGAAAGGGTTAGACATGCTTTTATTTTGTCCCGACTTGACGACTACAATGCGCTTAATGTTGGTGTCAGCCGAGCTTCTATTTCAAGTTTACAGTTGGTCCAAAATGCTGCAGCTCATCTTTTAACAGGAACACGCAAACGACAACTCACTAAGCCTGTGCTGGCCTCTCTGCACTGGCTCCCTGTTCGTTTTCGGATTGATATTAAAATTTTATTGTTTATGATTATACATTCCATCAAGGTCATTCCGGTCTACTGGAAAGTTGCTACTGGTGGTCCCTAAATCAAGAAAGCAGTGTAGGGGAGATCGTGCCTTCAGATTCTGGAAGGGGTTACCACTTCATGTTAGGCTGGCCCCTACTTTGCTTATTTTTAAATCACTGCTTCAGGCACATTTCTATTCTTTGGCTTTCAATTAATTATAAGAGCTGTGTTTGTCTATTTTGTTTTGTGCTGTATTATTCTTGATTGTACAGCACTTTGGTCAGCTACTGTCTTTAAATACAGTATGCTCTATAAATAAATATGATATTGATAAACGTGAAAGGCGTATTTTATTTAAAAGAACCATTTGCTGCTTCAAAGTGGAGTGTATCTGGTAAATTTAAAGGCTTTTCATTCACCTATAGACCCGAGTATCCATTAGTCCCATTGTAAGCTGCAAGAAAAGACAAGGAATTTTAAACATTTTTAAAAACCGCTTCCCCTCAGAGTGCAGTTTTCTGTGGCAAATTAATATATACAGTGACATGACTGTGAAGAAATAACTTTGACTTGAAAAATACCAAAACTATCGTTTTAAGACTGCAGGAGGTAAAAGTGTGTCACCATGAATAACAAATTTGATAAGCATTCATGGTTTATATACTGTATAAAGTTATTACTAGTGCAATGGCATTACTGTAGATTAGAAACAATTTATTACAATAATCAATAATTAAGGTTAAATATCTGCCATTCACATCTGGGCAGTGGTGAGCCTACACACCGTATTAACTCATACTAGGAGGCCAGCAATAAGATGACAACAGCAGTTTTGGTGAATGTTGTTGTTGTTTACTAATATCACATATTCCTATAACAGGTTAAACATGAAAAGAATAAAAAGATATTTATTTAACAGTTCGAGAAATTTGACAAATAAATTACAATTTTCTTAATCGTGGGAATACTAATACTGATGCAAGTCCAACAGGATGTAACTGTGGGCAGCCTTCTTGGAGCAGTGATTACCACTTCACCCTCGCCCACCACAGGACTTTGCCTCGATTCTTGGCATGCTCCCTTCCTGTGTGGACTTTGCACTTCCTCCCAGTGTCATCTTGGGTTTTCTATACAGATTCCTGTTTCCTTTCACTTTCCAAAGGCTTGCAGGGTTCAAATCCCCATCTGTCTACATCTGTGCATCCTACCTATGCTATGGTGCTTTTTTCTCCCGGTACTCTGATGTCCTGACATGTCCCAGAAGTGCACCTCATAAAATAATGGATGTAGGATGTTGGCGTGTAGCTGAATGTGCACTACACTAGGCTGGTGTCCCACCCAGGGTTTGTTCCTGCCTTGTGCCCAGTGCTTTATAGGTACAAGGCACTGAGCTCCTAAAATCCTGTACTGGGATGAGAGGGTTCAGGAAGTTGTCTAGTGCCTGTATATTTGTTTTTAAAGGGACTGTCCTTAAAATCTAACTCTCTGCTACTGACACCTGTCACTCCTTCTAAAGTCTGCTGCCAAACAAATTACTTCCTTTCAAGTATCTGTGCTGCTCGAGTCGTTGTTAAATTTGCTTAGTGGGTGTAGGCCTACAGCAGCACATCTGAACTTGTGACACTGTGAAACTTCAGTCAAAATATTTATAATCCCAATAACTGCTAAAGAGTCAACATTTACCAGCTGTGACAATGGAGTCAAACTTCGGTCATGTTCAAGTTAAACAAGGGTCAATACACCATTTGTTTTGAGAGAGAGAGTTAAAGATAACCTTCATAATTACATTCATGCACTTAAGAGCAGCCAGGAAAATGACAACTTTCAAGCTCTGCTACTAATTCCTAACAAAACCATCATGTGTTTTAGTGAACAGTGGCTGAGTGTCTTACTAGACAGAGAGCTGCTCAACATTCCTTTCAATAATTTATACAGTTTTCAAATGCAAAATAAAAATCTGCTAACACAAAGCACAATATCCACCTTAATAAAAGAATAGGTGTCAGTGTGTCTGTCCAGTTGCTATGTCTCTGTCATTCCAAAAGATGACACATCACAAATGTTTGTAGTAATAAAATGTATTGCATTTGTCATTCCAACAGATGGTGCAGATTAGAAGCACAATCATTAACACTGCTTTCACGAATCCCATACCAAATGCCATATAACAGAAACATATTTATTGCAGTTGTCATTCAAACAGATGGCATAGCACAATCATTAAAACTGCTTTTACGAATCCCATGCCAAATCCCATATAACAGAGACATATACATTGCAGAGTGGCACAGTGGTGCAATGGTAGTGCTGCAGCCTCACCGTAAGGAGAACAGGGTTCGCAAACCCACGTCCTCCTTACATGGAGTTTGCAAGTTCTTCCCGTATCTATGTTGGTTTCCTTCCACTGTCTAAAGACATGCAGGTTAGGTGAATTTGCGTCACTAATTGGCTTGTGGGTGTGTTTGTGTGTGTGTGAATGTGGTTGCTCTGCGATGGACTAGCACCCTGTCCAGGGTTTCTTCCTGCTTTGTGCCCTATGGTACCTGGAATGGGCTCCAGCCACCCCTCTCCACCCCCACCCCTGGTCTGGATTAAGCAGGATTGAAAATGATATTGAATTTGTCATTCCAACAGATGACACATCACAAGCATTTGTATTAATGCATTTTATTTCTAGAAATGTTTATAATGCACCATCTGTTGGAATGGTAAATACATTTTATTACTACATGCAAATGACAATACTGAGATCTACATTGCTTATTTAGAGTTCAACCTGCCTTAGTTGGGTAGCACAGCTAGTATAACATCTACTCTATATAAATAAAATCCTAAGCCTAAAAGTGCAATGATTTTGTGCAACGATTTTATGTGACACTTTAAATCGGGGTTATTTTAAAACCTACATATATATGTTTGGTATCATTCCTTTCAGAATGTATTGAACTTTAATGTGATGTTGTTAGATTGTCAGATTCTAATCCTGTTTTTAAATTATAAACTAAAAAATATCAAGAAGTCATCGTGCCAAAAGAGTTAACCACGCTCTGGGCCAGAAATAAAAGACAAAGAGTAGGACAGCTGCTGTACAGGCTTTTAAATGTTCGAAGCGCCGCGCGAGATGCAGATCACGTGGTACGGCAGCAGCAGTAAACCAGCAGCTGATCAAGCAAAGAGGAGGTAAAAAAACAACTTTTGTTTCCTATTGTATCACCGTTTAAGAGGGGGTTTCGGAGGAGCGACTGAGTCTCTGTGGGGTGCGTTCAGCCCCCTTCTCTACAACGTGAGCAGCAGACTGGGGGTTGGGTACCGAAGGCGCCAGGGGGGCTTGCCCCCCTAGTGTATATATATATTTATTCAAGCCAGATTGTATAACCCTCAAACTTAAAAATTAATTAAACAGTTTAAGCAATCTTCAGTAATATTACCTGGATTAAAAGAAACATCCAGTCTGTTGTTGTCGAGCCAAAAAAGGATTCAGGAGGAACAGTGTGGTTTTCGTCCTGGTCGCGGAACAGTGGACCAGCTCTATACCCTTAACAGGGTCCTGGAGGGTGCATGGGAGTTTGCCCAACCAGTCTACATGTGTTTTGTGGACTTAGAAAAGGCATTCGACCGTGTCCCTCGGGGAATCCTGTGGGGGGTACTCCGAGAGTATGGGGTACCGGCCCCCCTGATAAGGGTTGTTCGGTCCCTGTACAATCAGTGCCAGAGCTTGGTCCGCATTGCCGGCAGTAAGTCGAACCCGTTTCCAGTGAGAGTTGGACTCCGCCAGGGCTGCCCTTTGTCACCGATTCCGTTCATAACTTTTATGGACAGAATTTCTAGGCGCAGCCAGGGTGTTGAGGGGGTCCGGTTTGGTGGGCTCAGGATTGGGTCACTGCTTTTTGCAGATGATGTTGTCCTGTTTGCTTCATCAGGCCGTGATCTTCAGCTCTCTCTGGATCGGTTCGCAGCCGAGTGTGAAGCGGCTGGGATGAGAATCAGCACCTCCAAATCCGAGACCATGGTCCTCAACCGGAAAAGGGTGGAGTGCCCTCTCAGGGTTGGTAGCGAGATCCTGCCCCAAGTGGAGGAGTTCAAGTATCTCGGGGTCTTGTTCACGAGTGAGGGAAGAATGGAGCGTGAGATCGACAGGCGGATCGGTGCGGCATCCGCAGTAATGCGGGCGTTGCATCGGTCTGTCGTGGTGAAAAAGGAGCTGAGCCGCAAGGCGAAGCTCTCAATTTACCAGTCGATCTATGTTCCTACCCTCACCTATGGTCATGAGCTATGGGTAGTGACCGAAAGAACGAGATCGCGAATACAAGCGGCTGAAATGAGTTTCCTCCGCAGGGTGTCTGGGCTTTCCCTTAAAGATAGGGTGAGAAGCTCAGTCATCCGGGAGGGGCTCAGAGTAGAGCTGCTGCTCCTCCGCATCGAGAGGAGTCTGATGAGGTGGCTCGGGCATCTGATCAGGATGCCTCCTGGACGCCTCCCTGGTGAGGTGTTCCAGGCACGTCCAACCGGGAGGAGGCCCCGGGGAAGACCCAGGACACGCTGGAGGGACTATGTCTCTCGACTGGCCTGGGAACGCCTTGGGATTCTCCCGGAAGAGCTAGAAGAAGTGGCCGGGGAGAGGGAAGTCTGGGCATCTCTGCTCAAGCTGCTGCCCCCGCGACCCGACCTCGGATAAGCGGGAGACAATGGATGGATGGATGGATGGAGTTGGTGTTATTTTGAAGAAATACACTGAATATGATTGGTGAGGTTTGTTCTTGTCAAAATGTTCTAATGTTCAAATATTTAATAATGTAAAACCAGCAATTTCAGAAAACAATTTAAACTTATAATACAGTATATAATATGTACGTAGAAACTAAAACCAGAAACACAGTCCTAACACTGTTACAGTGTTACTTATTGCTCCGTTTACCTTCAGCTCCGTTTACCTCCCTCTGATGTTAAAGAGAGACTGAGAGTTAAAGCCAATGTCATATTACATGATTTCTAGTTGTTGGGTATGTCACACTTGCCAAATGCAGATGCTGATTTCATCGCTGGACCATGTCAGTTTACAAGACTGAAAATCACTGGACACATCACATCAGTTGTGCTCAACACTTTTTTTGACAGCTAATATAGCGTGCTGCCTATCGGAGCTGGTGCTGTATGAACGGTTAACAGCTATGGTGAGTTCAGCTGCAATCTGTGCTCTTTTTTTTCTGGTAAAACATGAGATATCGGAGAGATGAGCTTCTCTTCTGTTTGTGAGGTTCAAAACACCTGCTCTCCTTATTCCTTATCACTACATTACATGAATTGCCCTTTAAGATGGGCAGCTCTCAAACAAACACAGACAAACCCTACGAATAAAGTCAAAATCAACTTTATCGGAGCAAGTTGTGGACTAGTTTGAGTGAGTCATTGGGTACTTCATATTATGTGACTGTCTCCAACTTGCTAAGAGTATGTAGAAGAAGGGTATGATTGAAAATCTAATTTTACATCAAAGCAGCAATTTGAACCAAAGCTAGAATGCAAGAAGCTGTGCGCCACCATCTTATATAGGAGGAGTGGGATGACATAACGTATCACACGACTTCTCTAACTTGTGACTGGCAACAGCAATGGCAAACAATATGATACGGCTCATGACAAAATGACATAAAAAGGCAGTGCCCATGCAAAATATATTGCCATTGTGATAGCGGTATCAAAAATATTGTTTATAATAATTATGTAGAACTATATTCCTTGATGCTTATAGTAATAGTATCAAAATATTGTTTATAATAATTATCCATCCATCCATTATCCAACCCATTATATCCCAACTACAGGGTCACGGGGGTCTGCTGGAGCCAATCCCAGCCAACATAGGGTGCAAGGCAGGAAATAAACCCCTGGCAGGGTGCCAGCCCACCACAGTTAGAATAATTATATAGAACTTTATTCCATGATGCTCATAGTAATAATAGTATCAAAATACTGTTTATAATAATTATATAGAACTATATTCCTTGATGCTCATAGTAATAACAGTATCAAAATATTGTTTATAATAATTATGTTGAACTATATTCCTTGATGCTCATAGTAATAATAGTATCAAAAATATTGTTTATAATAATTATGTAGAACTATATTCCTTGATGCTCAAAGTAATAATAGTATCAAAATACTGTTTATAATAATTATATAGAACTATATTCCATGAAGCTCATAGTAATAATAGTATCAAAATACTGTTTATAATAATTATCCATCCATCCATTATCCAACCCACTATATCCTAACTACAGGGTCACAGGGGTCTGCTTGAGCCAATCCCAGCTAACACAGGGCGCAAAGCAGGAAACAAACCCCAGGCAGGGTGCCAGCCCACCACAGTTATAATAATTATGTTGAACTATATTCCATGATGCTCATTGTGATAGTAGTATCAAAATATTGTTTATAATAATTATGTACAGGAGAACTGTATTCCATGATGTCAAAGAGTAGCTATGACAGATGCTTAAATATAAAAAACAATGGTGCCGTGGAACCAGAAGCTACAAGAGACTGACAGAATAGACTTTAGAAAAGCATTAGAAGTGAACTCGAGTCATGTTACAAACGTCAGTCCCTATTAGTGTCACTTGGGTTCTCAAAACTCAGTCCTGGGGACCCCCTATGGCAGCAGGCTTTTTGTTTCAACCGCCTTCTGCTTTTCATTGGACTCCCAGCCTATTTAAGTGAGCTGTTATTTCCCAGTTTCAGTATTTTGGAGTCCAAGTAGAAAGTTAAGCAAATTTTTATGTATGTTACGTGGGAATGGTTTACCTTTTTATTTTTTAAGTTGGTTTTCAAGATTTTCATCATTATCATGATTTTTATACTGCTTTTCCAAGTGTTCTGGACATTTAACCCATTATTTACCAATGAGCACATTAGTGGGTTCCGACACTGAAGCAGCTGCAGCCATTCAGCAGTCAGTGTCATTTGCTCAAGTGTCCACTCCACTCGTAGACTCTCTGAGCCCGATATGTGACATATACGGCTGGAGATGAGCATGTGTGAATTGTGCTTAAAAGTGGGTGGGAACAATTAGACAGCTCACTGAGTGTCACAGTTCTAAACCAATCCAGCACCTCATGGAGGCGGAGCTCAAACTAGGGGTGGTATGCAAAGAGCAATGCTGCTTCTCGTTAACCAGAGCAGACAGAGAGAAAGCTTCTGATTACGATAAACTGAACAGCCAAAAAGTCTCCTAAAAAACCCTACTAACGGTGCACTGCACATACACTTGACTTGAGTATTCCTAGTTTTCCTCCTCTTTCTCTGTACGTTTAGCATTCATTTGCTCAGAGGTTGATGCGCTTGCTGCTTCCTGAGCGGCTCTTCTCTTCTCCACCCTAGCGGCCCGCTTCTTCTCTTCTTTTGTCGGCATCTTTCACGTTAAACACTAAATAAGTCAGTGTTTGTGTTGCAATAACTTAGTACGTTTTCTTTAATTTTTCACTTAAGCTGGCACTTAAATCTTCAATCTGCCTCAAGAATGATTTAAGATATGAAGATGTAGGAGAAGTGATGGCGAAGGTGGTAGGGATGAGAACGGCGAGAATGACCGCTGCCGAGAGTTGATTCTACAATAAAATAAAATAAAAAGAGGAATAACCTTGGAGGTCAACCATCACCTCAAAAGCGGACAGTAGACATCACATAGTATATGTATACCAAATTTCAGGTCAATAGTTCAAACGGTTTGCAAGCTACAGGTGACTTAAAATCCTGGACAGACAAATGGACAGCCACGGAAGTGTATTATGTAAGAAGATGATTTGATTTGGACAGGAATATAAATAACAACCTGGTTAAGTTTGCAGATGATACCAAGATAGTTGGATTAGCAGATAACCGAGAATCCAATGAATCATCACAGAGGGACTTGAACAGCAGACAGGCTTGGGCAGATGTGTGGCAGATGAAATTTAAACTCAGTAAATGTAAAGTGACTCATTAAAAATGTGAGGTTTGAATACACAATGGGAGGCCAGAAAATCGAGAGTGCACCTCATGAGAAGGAGTTAGGAGTCAACACTATCAACTGCCAGACAGAGCTGAGAAGCCATTAAGAAGGCTAACAGAATGTCAGGTTATATAGCATCTAGATGTGTGCAGTACAAGTCACAGGAGGTTCTGCTCAAGCTTTATAACACACTGGTGAGGCCTCATCTGGAGTCCTGTGTGCAGTTTTGGTCTCCAGGCTACAAAAAGGACATAGCAGCACTAGAAAATGTCCAGAGAAGAGCAACTCGGCTGATTCCAGGGCTACAGGGGATGAGTTATGAGGAAAAATTAAAAGAGCAGAGCCTTTACAGTTTAAGCAAAAGAAGATTAAGAGGAGACCTGAGTGAAGTGTTTAAAATTTTGAAAGGAATTAATTAAGTGGATTAAGACGGTGACTTTTAAATGAATTCTTCTAGAGCACAGGGACACAGTTGGAAACTTGTTAAGGGTAAATTTCACAGAAACATTAGGAAGTTTTTCTTCACCCAGAGTAACACAGACACATGGAATAAATACATTGCCAAGTATTGTGGTAGGTATTAGAACTTTAAGGATTTTCAAGACTCGACTTGATGTTATTTTGGAATAATGAAGTGGCTAGGACTGGTGAACGTTGTTGTGATGAATGGCCTGTTCTTGTCCAGATTGTTCTCATGCTCTAATGTAAATAAAAGTCACTTCTCATGGATTTCAGACGGCAGTCTTTAAAGGGCCGTTCAGTCAGCCACTGTGGAATAAAAGAAATCTGGCCGATATGGGAGGCTGCTTTTGTCCTGTGCCCAGTAGGGAGTCAATATGCATAATGGCCGGATTGGTTCAAGTCCTTCTGCAGCCCCAGACAGCTGTTGCCGTAGTTCTTGCTGATATTGCTACTGATGGCGCCGTTACAGAAACAAATGAATTTCTGCACAGACTGTCCTAAACACTCCACGACCCCTCAACACACACACAAGCCCAGGGGCCCAAAACAAGTGCTTCTGTTCTCCCCTAGACGTGTGATTAAGAGTCATTGTCTGTAGGTACAAAAGTCTGCTGTCTCCTTCAGGGCTGACTCCATGCCTTATGCTGTATGCTGCAGGGATTGGCCTCAGACACCTGGTTTGGAAAATGAGTTAATGGATGTTACTAATCAGATGGACTTGTTGGTGTGTTGTAGTTACAATACTATTATATAATATAACAGCAGTTGTCTGGGTTATCAAAATGCCTGTTCACCGATCTCTTGCAGAAAGGGTTTCAGTCTTGGGTGTTCTAAGCTTTAAACATCAAATGTTTCAACATTTTCTCTTTTATCCATTTATTTGTTACATACTTGATGTTGGTTAAATTGGATTATTGGATATAAATAGTAAGAATGTTTAAATAGTGCCACTTTTGTTTTGTGTTCCAACTGCCTATAAATAGCCTGAACTACTGTAATTCCACAATGTTTACTCCAATATTCACGAAAGTGGGTGTCCTTTAGATATATTTTCAACTTACTCTGAAAAACGCTTCTCTCTGCCAATATCTACTTCTAAGCAGATTAACATGAACTTTCCATGACACTAAGTTTTTATGCTAGTCTTTCTGATAAGCTTAATATTTGTTACATCTTTGCAAGTTTCTCAATCTGCTTTCTTTCAAGCTGACAAAACACTCATGTAGTGCAAAAGGAAAATGTACACAAAATGGCTTTCACCATATTCAAAACTTAGCATTTCAATACAGAAACATTATAAATCCTGGCATCAAAGACTCCTTGTAACCAAACGAGAAGCACTTGGCTGACAGGGTTGATCATCTTAATCATTCAACTGCAAACAGACGTGGACATATTTGTTGGTACCCCTCCACGAAAAAAAGGAAAACCCACAATTATCTCTGAAATAACTTACTTGAGTAATTGGCACTCAACATTGTTTATGTTGTATTCAACAAAATTCAGACTTTGATTTAGAGTTTTGATTCAGCAGAATATTTCAAATAATAACACAAATGAAATGGCATATGGACATAAATGATGGGACCCTAAACAACACGTTTTGTTGCACAACCTTTACAGTTTGCTCACATGAGATTCCTGGAGCTCTCCATGAGACTTCTGCACTTGTCCACATGTCCTGAGCAAACTGCTCCAGCATGTCAGGTTTGAAGGGGTCTTCTCCAGACTGCATATTTCAGTTCTTTCCATAGATGTCTGATGGGATTCAAATCAGGGCTCACAACAAGCTACTTCAGAATAGTCCAATGTATTGTTCTTAGACATTCTTGGGTGCTGAAGGATCCATGACCTGCAACTGAGATGGAACTTTCTGACACTGGGCAGTACGTGTCACTCCAGGATGTCTTAATAGTCTTGAGATTTCATTGTTCCCTGCACAGACTCATGTAGCAAAACAGCTCCAAACCATACTTCACAGAAGGTGCTCTGGTGCTCTTTTCTTTGAAAGCTTCATTTTTTACCAGGGGGCACAGAGCTGATATGACTTGTCAAAAAGCTGCATCGGGCCAAAGGACGTTCTCCAAAAAACATTGTGGCTTGTCTTATGTATTTTAGCAAATTCCAGTCTGTCTTTTATTTTTTTCCCCCCCAACAGTGGAGTCCTTCAGGGTTTTCTTCCATTGAGTCCACTGTCACTGATGGACCTTGGAGTTTGGCTTGTATCTCTTTGGAAGATGTCTTTGGCTTTTTGTCTACCATTCTCACTATCCTTCTGCCCATTCTGGAGTTGATTTTCCGCTGGTGGATGCATCCAGGGAGGTTGGCTACAGTCCCATGGACCTTAAACTTCTTGTTGTCACAGGAACATCAAGCTGCTTGGAGATGGTCTTCTATCGTTTGCCTTTAACATGATTGCCCATTTTATTTCAGATCTCCTCTGACGACTCTCTCCTTTGCTTTCTCTGGTCCATGTTCAGTGTGGGATACACGATGACACCAAACAGCACAGTGATAGTTTTTCTCCATTTAAATTGGCTGAATGACTGACTGCACGATGGGAGACATGTGTGATACTAATGAAAGAAAACAGCTAGATGGAAAAAATCCCTCAAGTCCAATTATTTAAGATCTTTTCTAGGGGTACAGTCGACTCCACTTAAGTGCATGTCGGTTAAAAGCATGCTTCATTTAGCTGCATGTGACTTGCACGGTCTCTATTTGTATAAAGTCAAGTAAACGGGCAATAACTTCAGATCCCACAATCCGCTTAAGCGCATGTACATTATTGATCCCATTGCTATTCTCCCCAGCCATATTCACTCCGGTTAACTGCACGGTCTCTTCAGATCCACTAGTCAAACAATGATATTGATTGACACGCTCAAATGATGTAATCAGCGTGCAATGATGTAAGTAGCCTGGCTCTTGTGACCGGCTGAAGGCGGATCGTTCAGGTGCTGATGTCCAATCCCGCTACAGTACTGAGGCCTAACAGTTTACAGTGCACTTAATAGGTGTACACTGTAGTCAGTTTAGCAGCGTGTTCTTGTGTTCTTGTAAATGTCGTCTCGGAACTGCCAATGCGTTAAAAGCCTGTTAGCAACGAATGACATTACAGATTAGCCTTACAAGTCAACTGTTATAAGTTAGCTGTTGTGACTTTTGACTATGGCGTTGACTTCCTCATCCCACGCGCAAAAAATGTCTCTGACTGATGTGTCGTTGTCTTAAACAGACTTGACAACAAGGAGAGCCAGGTCTCTGTTGCGAAACATTACGGCGTTCATCCTAGCCAGATTTCTCGGATTTACAAGAGTAAGGAATCGATATTGTAAGACTGGAAGAACAACGGCAATCCAGACAGAAAACAAAAATAGGGAAGGCTGAAGATGTACAGGTACAGTACATGTATATCTGAACAGTTAATACGTATGTATGTATTATACATGTATCCACTATATTCTTCACCGTAGTCTACTTTAATGAATGATTTATTGAGTTTGACTAGGCTAGTAGGTGGGGTAACTGCATGGTCAACTTTCAGGACTGACATGTTGCACTCCTATTAAGCGCACGCTCCGCTTAAGCACACGTGGCGATCTCCTCTGGAGGTCGTGCACTTCAAAGAAGTCGACTGTACCAACAAATGTGTCCAGGCCATTTTACATCTTTGTAGAACAAGCAATACTTGATTGCTTCTCACACTTGCTTTGCTTTACTTGATGACATATCAAAAGCATGCTGGGACACTGGGGATGATTTGCTTTTCATTTTATCACTTTTCAGGGGGCATACAGCACCTTTTCAAGGAGCTGTAAAGGGACAAACAAATTTATCTACATCTGTAAATCACAAATTCAGTCAAGTGTAATGTTAAAGCAAATGAGCAAAAAGCAATACATCTTATCTCACAATGACCACAACAGACGGTCAAAATGTTTGTTCTGAAGAAAAGGTCACTAGAGAAGTTGTCCTTTAAGGAAGGACAGTTATAGTATAAGTGTACAGGTGATTAACAGTTTATGCTATTGTTTAAAAGTATTTTCTGCACTTACTGTATTTTAGCAGCTGCTCAACAACATTTATTTACCAGTTTTGGGGTCTCTTACATAGCATCTTCTGCAATTCTCCCAAAATACCATGACTACCAGCTATGTACTGTGGGACAGTTACTTAAATTATGACTGCAACATTACATTTAGCAGCATAGGTGCTCAGTAATTAAGAAACAGTGTAAGAGATGTCTGAAACATTAAGGTGGAGGAATAAGGGATATTTATAGGTTTATAGGGTCAGCAGAGTCGTATATACACTGTATAAGGAAAGTCTTACTTGCATCTGCAATCATCATGCAATAATTCACCAATCTCCGCAGGTATGATCAGTGAGCATTACTACCTTGCCTTGCCACTTGTGTCTTCCTTATCTCGAAACGTTCATCTTCACTAACTGAAATAATTAGCTTACCAAATTAAACATAAGAACAGGCCATTCAGCTCAACAAGCTCATCCTTCCTATTCATCTAGATTATCAAGATTTGAAGATTCCTCAAGTTCTGTTCTCCACTACATTACTTGGGTATTTATTCCATTTGTCTGTGGCTCTTTGTGTGAAGAAAAAATTTCTAGCTTTTGTGAAAAATCTCCTTCCACTTAATTTCCTGGGCTCTTATTTTAACTCTTTTAGGGCTAATTTTTTTTTGTTTCTTTTCTCCCAGGGCTGAATATTTTTCCAAAAACTAACTTTTTTTAAAAAACGAACACAAAGCAATTGAAATCAACTACAAATATTTACTTTTGACAAATGTTACTGTCTTGCATGTTGTATGAGCCTGCATACTCTATGATTTCACATACATATCACATACATTTTACATAGCAAAGTCCTGCAAAGCCTGATCTCGCTCAAAGCAGCCAATTTCAGTCATTGCCACATTGCACTCCTTACAATACGTGTTGCTTTGGTGCCTACTTTTCAATTGTCTGTTGCTGCACTTTCTCACATATATTGTTAGTGTGTACTGTAGAGAGACAAGTCACTCGTTTGCCATCGTGCCATGCCACTGCCACCAAGTTTTCTGAATAAAACTTTGCAGCATCAAGTACCTATCACCACGCTGCATAACCTGTCCAAAGCCACCAGGGGACAAAGCACATTTGGACCAATGCTCTCTGAAGTTATATCACCAGTTCTGTCCCATCTCTATTTGTAATGCCACAGCGCACTTCATCTCGTCTTTTGTTGTGGGTTTCCACTTTGAAAAACGAGAATGCGATGCAAGCGCAGCCTGCGATTCAAAAAATTTCTCTGCCTACCTGTTTGTCTCGTCTGACAGTAGCTGAAAAGCAGCATCAGGAGAGAGCAGCCTGAAGTAGTTCAGCAGCTGGTTATCTGTCGTGTCCAACAGCAAGCCATGCCATCTTGTGAACTCTGGTAGCCCACGGATCAATGTCTGTGTATTGCTCCCACGCGAACCTTGCCGTAGATGCATCGGCTGCGCGAATGCGTTCAGCTGGCAGCGGATTAGCTGCCGCGGCATTGGCTGGTGTACAATCAGCTGATTCCGGCTTCTCACTCTCTTGTTCGATCTCCTGATCACTGTCAATAAAATCCGATTCTGAAAAATCAGAGTCCGACTCCGCGATAATGCGCAAAACATTGTCTGCCGAGTATTTTCTTTTCTGCACTCGCTTCGCTCCCTTGTGACATGTCAATGCCATCTTGCCATTGTTTACATTTCGCAACTCATGCACACGCAAGGATTAGTTGCCGAGTCAACGAGTCTAGCATTCCTCCAAGCACAGAGGGAATGCCTGCGACGTGACAGTGAGTTTTGTCGCCATTAACAGCTGATTGTCGCCCTCTAGCCCTGGATG